>NW_021939396.1:6203388-6799533 GCF_001715985.3 Manacus vitellinus | reverse complement strand
AAGGAAGGAAGGAAGGAAGGAAGGAAGGAAGGAAGGAAGGAAGGAAGTTCTCACAAAATGGTTACAGCCTGGAATGTTATTAAGGCCCAGATCCTTCCCTAGAGCGGAGGACTTGAATTCAACTTTAAGTCACAAAGAGCATGGAGCAGCTGCAGGAGTGTATCCAGGAGGAGAATTTTGGCCATTATTTGCTACCAGACAAAAGTGATGAAGACAGAGTTTATCAGCTGTGTAGATTTAAGCAAATGAAAAGAAATGAGCAGTCCTGACAACATCCCTCTTGTTTCCGTGAACACAGAAACAGCCAGGTACGTTTTCAGGTGCTTCTCCAGAGCAGCCCTGCCTCGTGCAGCAGGATGAGCCGCTGCAGAAATGGTGGCACTGACCTTCTCTTCTCTTCTCCTTCTCACCTTCACAGGTGGTAGCACTAAATCCAGTATGGACAAACAACTTTATTCAGAGCAGGCAGGAATATTTCCTTCCAAAAGGCCACATTCCACCAAGATAAGAGTTTAAACCATATATTCTCCAAATAAACGATGAAGCAGCCTGGCAGCCATATAAGCAAGTGAAACCACCCCATTCTTCAGCCCCAAATGCCACTTTGTCTCCAATATTGGCCATTAGTCTCTGAAATCAGTCCTCACCGTCCTAGCACTGGAGGGATACTAATGCTGCAGGACAATTTGGATGAATAACATTCACATGTACAGCAACAGAGCTAAAGGGGGAGGGAGGGCAGGCTGAACTTGGTAGACGGGCAGCTCTCCAGCAAGGGCTCTGCCTGCATTTAGTCCAAACCCATCCCATGACAGGAAAGTCACAGCCATGTAATTAATAACTCCAGTGAAGTCACCATCACCTCAGAGTCTCAGTTACAGCACAAGGAAACCACCACACTGTCTGAAGGCAGTTCCTGAGAGCGAACACAGTCATTTCTCCCCTGAAGAGAAGTTTGAGCAATCTCAGGTTTCCTTATGCCTCATCTTTATGTACAAATATAGTAAAAAGTGACAAATTACTGCGTTGGCAAAGCCCACAAGAGTAAAGCATGGCCATGAGCAATGTTTTCTTAAAGACTGGCTGAAATCTCAGGATCACTTTGAAGATGAACCTAAAAATGAACAGTGAAAAGGGAGTGCCGTCAGGATGCACCTGGGAGTTATTTACTGCAGAAATGACACTGACTGTCTTGAAAAAGCTTAACCAAAACAACATGTACATTAGAAATCAGTAGCAAAGAGGAGGTGAGGCCACATCGTGTCTGGGTTTACCCAAGACCATCTTTCAGAGGAGTCAGGGCACTTTCTCCATTTATCATGGGTTAGGGCAAAGATTTCCAGTAAGTTACTGACTTCCAATACACAATGCAGTTTTGGGGGACACCAAAAAATTTCACACATCATGGTGGAAGATACAAAATGTCTAGAAATATTAAAAGATTTATTTTTACCCTCTGAAAAAAAAGAATGCTTTGATTTTGTATTCAGAAGTGGTATATTCCCTTTGAACTTGATCTGAATTAAAAAAAAAAGAAAGAAAGAAAACACTAAAATAGGGTTAGACAGCTCTGAAAATTAATGAACAGCTTTTATTTGGGGCAGAGGAGGGAAGACTTTTGACTGTTCTGAAAGTCACTGTTTTTTTCATTTTGCTGAAAAAGAAACAGACGTCCCCTGAAAGAATCTGTTTCAGGTTAAGCTGAATTTTTAATGCACTGGTGAGGCCACATCTTGACTACTGTGTCCAGTTCCGGGCCCTGCACTTCAAGAAGGACACTGAGGCGCTGGAGTGAGTCCAAAGAAGGGCAATGAAGCTGGTAAAGGGTCTGGAGCACAAGTCCAATGAGGAGTAACTGAGCGAACTGGGGTTGTTTAGCCTGAAGAAGAAGAGGCTCAGGGGTGACCTTATCATTCTCTACAACTGCCTGAATGGAGGTTGTAGCCAGGTGGGGGTTGATCTCTTCTCCCAGGCAACTAGGGACAGGATAAGAGGACATAGTCTAAAACTGCACCGGGGAGGCTTAGGTTGGACATTAGGAGGACTTTCTTCACAGAGAGGGTGATTAGATATTGGAATGGGCTGCCTAGGGAGGTGATGGAGTCACTGTCCTTCGAGGTGTTTAAGGAAAGCCTGGGCATAGCATCAGTGCCATGGCCTAATTGACAAGGTGATGTTCTGTCATAGGTTGGACTCAATTATCTCAAAGGTCTTTTCCAACCTAATTGATTCTGTGAATTCAGATAATGGCTTCTTTTTTTCTCTCAGTTTCACTACAAGAAGCAGAATCACAAATTTAGTGTACTGAGTGTCCCAAGCTTTTTCTTCTTTTTTTTTTTTTTTTTTTTTTAGAGAGAATGCATTTAAACCTCTTGTTTAAATCAGTGAGTTCTCAATGCAGAATGCAGTGTGGCTTTACTTGGGGTGCTGTGCAAGTGATCTACTAAGCTCAATTTGGGGTATGCCCCCTCCTCTGAAAACTGCCAGTTGTTAGCTCAGCTCAGCTCCCTGATGAAATCTCAAGCCAGGGCAAGGGGATCTAGGACCTCAGCTTGCCATGTTCCCTTCTCACAACTTCAGCAGAGCCCAGCTAGGAAACCCCCACAATGGAAAAGTGTCTGGAGGCTGCAAGAAAAAACACAAGCAATGGGAAATCAGAGTCATGGCCAAGGAGCAGGTGAAAGGATACAGCACCTGGAGTACACAAGACTCATAGCAAAAACAATGGTTTCATCATAAAACGATCATATCATTTGCACAACAATTAAAAATATCAGAGTTCAGTGGCATTTCTTTTTCACCAGTAAATGCAACAGCCAGAGGAGTGAGAAGTGATAAATCCAATACAGCCTCATTCCCACAGCACTTGACATCCCCTCCAAAACCTAAATGTCCCCACCAGAATAGTGGGTGCCAATCAGAAAGGCCCCCTCAGGGTGCCATAGAAGGGCTGAAAGCCCTGGATTCAATAACGAGGATTATGATTGTCACAAGACACCAAGTTGGAGGCTGTTGTGTGTTCAAAGAAAGGCACAGGGGACTATTTTTCCCAAAGAGGAGGAAAACAAGTGCAATACAACTGTGATTTCACTGGGGTCGCTGCAGCCAGAACTTGTGCTTTAGCAGCTCAGCAGTGTAGGCCACGAGTAGATCATTCAATCGAGGTCTTGTTTCAAGAGAATATAAAAGGGGCTTTTACTGGGCAAAACATCAGGATGGACCTTTTTCCCTTTTGTGCTTTTTGAACAAGGTATCCACTAGCTTTCATGGTACTTGGATCAGGCTCCAAGGGTGGTTGGACCATCCTGCTCAAGGATATGCTGGGGCTGCTCCTTCCCAGCAACCCACAGCCACCCATGTGCTTTCCAGGCCTGTTTTACATCATCAGCCATAATGAAGAATGTTTTCATACACATGCAATTAATCATTTTTCATTTAATCCTCTAATTATTTACACATTTTATGTTAGAGAGAGTCCCAGGAGAATTACACACTTCTCAATGAGTTTGCTTTGCTGCCTCGGCGGATGGCAAAAAGCTTATCTGATGCAAAACCAGCTGGCTTACGAAGTCTGGTCTTTCAAAGAGAAGGGAGAAAATGGCAATATTGACATTTGCAAATTCTGGATTTACCACCTAACTCTGTCGGGGACTTTTCTAGCTTGGAGCAAGCGAACATGCACTACAAGCCCCTCTGAGCTAAACAGCAGCACAAACACCCAGTTCCTCCCACCTCTGCCTTCCTTGTCAGCTGAGACAGCAAATGCTTTTGGTAGAAACCATCTCTTGCTATCTGCTCAGCATCACTTGAAGCCTGAAACCGTGACTGTCACTCAAACTCTGGGCTGTATCCACAAGTCCCACTTACCAGCCACCACCTGTAGCTGTCTTCTGGGATCAAGGCATTTTGTGAGGTCAAGAAAGGTTGCATAGTTGAATTAAATCTCTGATCGAACCAGAAGGAATGTCCCATCTCCGAAATGCACGTGTGACAGCTGCAAGGTCTCCTGGGGTACTTGAAGAGTTTGTGGACTTGCTCTGAAAACTGCATGACGAGATGCCTGGGATCCCAGGTGGTCGTGGTCACTTGGTGTGTGTAGTTCAGCAGAAACGATGTTACCGTGATGAGCAAAAAGGCGAATGTAAACATTTTCACATTTCTCCTCCTTACAACCATCTTTCCCACTCAGGTTCTGCCACCACTGCTGATCAAGTACAATGTAGGGTCCAGTGTAAGGCAAAAAGGAAAAGGTGCAGCAGGCACCGATCAGTTACTACTCCGGGCTTAGGCTGAACAGACTAACTCCAATGCCTTCATCCATAAGGGAAGAAGCTTCATCTTTCCCAAATGGGCTTAAAAAAGGCAAAGCTGAGTATTTCCTTTCACTTTCTCAGAGTGCTTCCAAGTTCCTTCCACCTCTGTGTGTCCTGCTGCTACCCTCTCCTGATGAGAGTTTAATGGACACAGACCCTTGTCTTTCTGTGTACCAGAATATTTAAAGGGGAGCAATATCAGCGTTAAAATTCAGGTTTTGAACGTAAGAGTAAGCCAGACATTAAAACAAGTAAATTGCAGAAAGAAGAGGGTAGTTATTCTTTTTCTTAGAAGTTACTTCTTGAGGGATTGGATCATATGGGGATGTACATTCCATCAGGAAGACATGCTTTGATGCCCATTTAAGCCATGGAGAGCAGTTTGCAACCTAGAGACAAACAAAAAAAAAAGAAAGAAAAATAATTTTCAGAATTTTTTTTGCATTCCTTCCAACCTATTTTCTCTGCTTTTCTCGGCCAGTCCCAAAACTTCTGATCAGCTCAGAGACCTGAACACAGCAGCAGCAGCTTCCAGCTCTGCTGTGGTATTTGCATACCGAGAAATTTCAGGGTGAAATTTCGGAAAGGGCAGAGCATCGACCTGTGGACATTGAGTCTCTTTGTATTGAATCAGCCTCCTCACTCTGCTCTGGCCTTATTTGAATTACAGTTTGTAGCTATTTGAATGGCAATGACTCACCACCTTTCTTCAAGATGACCTTGATAGCCACAAGATATGCAGCAAAGTGTTCATAACTCAGAGCAGCTGAACAAAAAGCACCCGGCAAAGGAGGGAGGAGCAGGATAGGGAGAATCAATTGCTTCCTTTCTCTTGCTCCCCCCCCAGCTTGATTTCTTAAAGATTGGGACTAGACCTGTGATTCAGAGAAGCCAAGCAAGAACAGCTGTCATGTCCTGGGACAGAGAGGGGAAATCAAAGTATAAAATAGCCTTTGTTTCACATGGGTTATTGCTGTTTTTCCTGCCAAGGAAGGGTAGGTGACGGCAGCCTGTGATCTCAGAGAGTTCCTATGAGACCCCAAGAGAGAGGTAGAGAGGCATGAAGCTGCCTTGGGGATACAGAAGAAAGAGCTGCTCACCCTTCCCTTCTTGGTGTCCTGGGCCTAGCAGCAGTGATTTAAAGAAGATTTTAAAAGTCAAAATATTAATCCCTTCCTCCCACAGTGCTGTTGTTTTGTGGGAAGAAAAACATGTTACTGTGTCAGAATATGTCCAATTTACGAACAAGCAAAAGCCCAGAGAGATAAGTCTCATTCACTGCTAAGCTGCAGGCTTCACACCAACAAAGAACAAAACTGCAACTTTTACCATTAAACCCCACCATTTTAACCCATTCTGTGTGCCACATTGATGCAGAATCCCCCTCATTGCATCACTCAAATGTGATGTTTATCCAGATGTGGGGGAAGAGTAGCTGGTAGCCACAGCATCCCCAGCTTTGCTGCTGGCTCCTCTTCTGGGGTTCTTAGAGGAGCTGCCCCAGGCCAAACCACTTTTCCAAAGGGTTTGACAGGGCATCTTGGAAATAGCATAGACTTGGATTTTTGAGGTGGTGTGTAAATATTTACCAAGTCCCAAAAAGCTGAATCCGAAGACAGGAGCCTCAGCCCATGGTTTTGAGCCTTTGCTCCAGGTTTCTCCCCTCATGTGATGGGCAGCATGTGCCCTTCAATTAGCTGCTGATTGCCAAATGCCTCAAGATTTATTTTAAGTCTGGCCCCTCCAACTGCATTTATAGGAGCTCAAGGGCTGATGAGTGGGTCAGACTGGATAACAAAAGGCTTTATTAACCCTGTCTGCTCATGCTCCTTCCACGGTAAATCACGCAGCACCAGGAAATCATCAGGTGCTTGCTTTAATATTTAAGAGGGAAGTTTTTGGAGTAACCAGGAATCTTCAGAACTATTCCCAGGTAAAGTTCAGGAATTGCATCCTGAGAGGTGATGAGGATGCTACCACTGTGACTTGGAGATTTAGAAAGGGAGCTTAGGAGAACAGCCCCCGTACACAGCCCCATCCACACCAGCTGGTCTCTGTGTCACAGAGCAGCCCCAAACACATTTGCTTTACTAGCCTGGATATAGTTGTTAGTCTAAACAAAAACACAGCCTCTATCACCTCCCAAAATATGCCAAATCCCAGAAGCAAATTAGTTCTCCATTTATGGAGTGGATAATTCAAGAGCTGTGATGTTGGGGGGTCGAACCCCCACTGCTGTCAGTGCTAGGCCAAGTCAGTATTTGTAAACACAACTCCTGCTCTTCTGTTATATTTTTCAGAGGAGGAGGGATCGGGATTATCCAGCCTTTCTTGGAAAAAGCCTATAAAATGGAGTATTGTTCATAAAACAGTTCTGGCCTCCAAAACAAGCACTTATTTCATCAGATTTATTTATTTAATTTCTGTAATTCAGCTAAGGTTAAAGTTATATTTACAATTTGGGAAAGAAAAAAAAAAAAGAAGACCCAAACCAGTGTTTACACAGTGGACTGCAATGTTTTCAAACTTCTAATCATGCTGTCTTTTATAACATGTGATGGGAAGGTGAGAAACCAGAACTCCAAAGGCTTTTTTCCCATGTGGATATAAACACTCCATGGTCTATTTTAATTGTTGTTACTTAGTTTCATATGAATGTTCACTTTTCCTATGGATACTTGTGATAGAAATATATATATACATATATAACAAATGTATACATATATACCTCACAGAAAGGCTCCAGGGACTACATATGTGATTTAGGGCCTGAGGAAAAGGAAGACTGAAGGCAACCAGCAGTAGGACAAGAGGGCATGATCTTGAGCTCTGCCAGGGGAGGTTTAGGTTGGATATTAGGAAGAAATTCTTTACAGATAGAGTGAGCAGACATTGGAATGGGCTGCCCAGGGAGGTGGTGGATTCATCATCCCTGGAGGTTTTTAAGATGAGACTGGATGTGGCATTCAGTGCCATGGTCTGGTAACCATGGCAGTGTTGGATCAAGGGTTGGACTTGATGATCTCAGAGGTCTTTTCCAACCCAGTTGATTCTATGATTCTATGAATGGAAAATGCTTTCTTCTTCGAGTTCACTGTGACTTGAACCAGGACTTCTTTTCCTTTCTAATAACACACGCAAGATCCAAGCCAAACATCACTACTTGTACTCTTCACAGCATCTCGCACCATATCTCTGACTGTCCCTGAATCTCCCCCTTCTCCCATTTGATTCATAAATCTTTGCAAAAAGGTTTCCAAAGGATTCACCAAGGTGTTGTGATGTGAGAAGGGTGGGGACTGCTCTGGGAAATCGCTCAGGGCTGCCAACTGCAGCTGTTCGGAATGTTCTACCTCTGGATACTACGGGTGGTAGTTAAATTAAGCCATTACAAGTAAGTAGCATGATACCAAACACGGCCCTTATCAACATACCTCGGCATGACCTCAGCATTAGCACATCTGTGAACAGGCTATTTTGGCCTCAGAGACCCAGAAAAAATTTCTGGGGACTTCAGGTACAGAGACTTAGTGCCCAGCCCTCTCCCAGCCAGTCCCCTGAGAGATAAACAGAGCTTAATACTGCATGCCTGTGGCTGTGCCTGTGGGCAGAGATCCCAGCTTAGCTCATGCAAGCAGCAGGTTAAGCTACCTTAAGTGATTGGGTGCTTAAGGTCTTATTTCTGGTCTGGATTTTGCCTGTTACCTTCCCACTCCTCCCCCTTCAGAGGTATCCTGTTGTCCCCATGTAAGACACCTTTCTACACCCTGAGATAACTTATTTATGCTGGTAACACCCAGTGATGGGCAATGGAGGCAAAATGTGAAAGGTTACATTCCAGGAAGAGTAGAGGGAGATAGGTTCAGAAGTAGGGGTGGGTTCCTCCAAGCTCTGTTGTGAGCATAGAACTGGGTGTGTTGTGATTAAATGGTCATAAATGAGAGCTTAATCCTTTGTCTATATTTTACATTATAAAATATACCAGGATCAATCCATCATTATTGTTTGCCCTCATTGTCTTCTTATGTTTTACAGAGAAGGAACAGAAAGAACTTTTTTTTCCCTCAGTCTATTTTTTTTTTCCTCCAAGGTAGGTTTTATTTGCATTGAAAACTTACAGTCTGAAGAATGTCCCTGGTCCCTTGCCAATCTGGCAATTAACAGACAAAGATAAAAACACATCGGTTCAATGGACTAATATAAAACAATTCTTAACACCTTCAGGAAATATTTTTTTACAAATCCACCTACAAATGAGATGTATTCCCACTGCACTTGTCAGGTTCTGTGACAAAAGCTCATCTGCACACCCACAAAGGAGCACAAAAAGAAAATAGCAGGATGGGAAGCCTAAATAAAACCCTGCTCCAGCTGCTACCAGGCCCATCCCAGGGGCCACCAACCCATAAAAGTCTGCACCAGCCCAAAGGTGCCCAGGGGTACAAAGACAGGTGGGAGCCTGAAATAAGGACTCAGAAAAAGGGACACCCTCCCTGGGTCCCTCCCAGGGCTGGTCCTGCACAGCCTCAGCCTCAGGTGTGAAACTCGTCCAGGTGAGTCAACCTTACCTTTGGGACTGAGATGTGTTGCTGCCTCGGGGCATGAGACACCTTATGGTGTGCAGGGGAAGCCACAAAGTATTAGCACAATGGTTAATTTTTTTTGATTTCTTTGAAAAGATGGGCCTTAAACAAAAATAATGTAGAAAATAATAATGAAAAAACATTGAGAAACAAATCACCACACTACTACTCATTCCCCCACATTATAAATGTCCCAGTACACTGGTGTTTGACTCCTTTTTGATGCCTACTTTCACAGAAAAGAAGTGCTCTGTACCAGCACCATGTTGAGGAGATCTTTGTTAACTTGTGTTACATGTTGATGGTTCAGGATCCAGCTTTTCTGGTCTGTAACTCACATTAAGACCTTGGTGTGAAATGCACTCTCTACTTTGAGGTTGCCAGCATTTTCCAGACACAGCTTGTCAGGCAGAATAGCACAAAGGTAATAGAGAGCAGCATCCCTGTACAGAGATACTGTCAGTGTTCCATTCACAGCTTGAATTGCTCAGAGGTGCCAAAGTCCTTTGGACTCAAAACTCATATATTCACCTGCCCTGCTGGAATCTGCAGTAGGACAACGTGACCTCCTGCAGCTCTCTCATGATTAATGGTGATCATCACAGAACCCTTCTACATCCCACAGTATTTTACAGCTGGAAACTCTATACTTCAAGGAGTAAGTTCAAGGTTTGCTGCAATATGACTTCTAGAAACTGTGCTACACTAGAAAGGTCTCAGTGGCAGAACTGCAAGTGCCTGTTTTCAGAAGTACAGCTCAGATTCCTGCCCTGTAAATCCTCCAGAGATGAATTAGTTTCTCAGCTGAGCCACTGGCAGCTATATTGTTATAAACCCTTTTGGCAACACCAACAGTGTGTCTCCAAGCATCCTTTCTGCCGTTTTGGGACTTTCATCCTGTCCACATTCCTTGTGAGTAACTACTTGAGCAACTCCTGGTCTCAAAGCCCTGGCCTGCGAGAAGATAAAAGGTTAAATCTTGCCTTACTGTACCCACAGAGGCCCAGAACAGTCTTGGAAGATATCATTCTAGGGCAACAAAAACATATCCCTGGAAAAATACACACAAATTTCCACCCCAGGTCTGGGCTTAGGCCTGGAGAGAAACAATGGAGGGGACTGTTTCACTCCAAACCACAGGCTCGTCTGCCCTACCCTGGCTCATCACTGGCTGCCTCCCACTGACTGGAGCTGGCTGACATTTAGAAAGAAACACTTCATTGGTCTGACACCTCACCAGAGACCTCTGGGCAAGAGGCTTTTGCTACGTTAGACAGAGTGTGAATTACAAGACAGCCTGGCAGCCAGTCAGAGTTAAACACAGGACAGAAGTGTGGATGATGCTGGGACCCCCCTGTGAGACCTCTGGTCCATCTCCTTCAGCTCCAGCAGATCAGTCTCACAAGGCATTGAAGGCTGCTCGTGGGCTGGAGACATGAGTGGGTGCTGCCTGTGCCCGAGCACATCCTTTGCCACGCCAGCCTGTCCGTGGTATGACATCCACAGCTCTGGCAGGCAAAGGTGAGCCCTGTCCTTCTCAGACACCAAAAGCCACCACAGGACACAATTTTGGAAAGCACAAGCAAATCACACTAATCATATCAACAAAAGCATTCAGGAACCTTTAAGCCACAAGAAAAAGTAGCTTCAGACAAATTTGAAGACAGGAGCTCTATTGTGCTTACTGAATTTGAAGCCAGCTATTGGCCAGTGTTTCATCTATCACAGTGAATAGAAGAAAAAAATTGAGGGGGTTTATGGAGCGTAACCGTATGGCATTTTAGGTGCCAGTGATCTGAAAAAAAATCATTACCTACTTGTGTCTTATCAATGAGCAGGTTTGCCGGCAGGCTCGGGCTGGCCAGGTCGATAGGGAATCTTCCTGCTACTCTAGCACGGCCTGCCCTGACTTTCTGCATAACAGGTCTGGGTGGTCAGGGCAAGCTTTTTGTGCAAGATGTGTATGAGATTAACAGAAACTTGGGTGGGGAATTTGCATTCCGATGCTTCAAAATAAATATTTGTCTTGGCAGACTTTATCAGGCTTGTTGCTGAGTGGTCTGGAAACGAAAACTCCCTCACAGTGTTTGAAGAAATGACTGGAGGATCTGGCTCAGAAAAGGTCAGGAGTCTTTCTTTAACCTTGGATGCTGAGAGTTGCCACCTCTCACCATGGTGAAGACATTTTTTCCTCCACCACCTCCTCCTCCCTCGCATACCAAGAGCAGACTCCTGTAAAGGCTGGAGAAATTGCAGTGTTAATATCCAGGATTAATTGTGCTACAGTGTCCTCCATTTCCTACTCATGTGCTCAGGCCAAATGGGAAATTTTTCTTTGAATGCTACTGGAAGTGCTCTGACAGGTTGTCTGGCTCTAAAATCTTTTTCATGAGGTTCAACCAGACCAAGTACAGGGTCTTGCACCTGCACTAGGGCAACCCCCTCTACCAATAGAGACAAGAAGATGAAGGGATAGAGAACAGCCTTGAGGAGAAGTACTTAGGCTACTGGGGGAGCAATAGGTGCTCACAGGCCAGAAAGCCAGGGGTATCCTGGGCTGCATTAAAAGCAGCATGGCCATCAGCCTGAGGGAGGTGATTCTCCCCCTTTACTCTGCTCTGGTGAGACCCCACCTGGAGTGCTGCATCCAGCTGTGGGGTGTCCAGCACAGGAAAGACATGGACCTGTTAGAGTGAGTTCAGAGGAGGGTCACAAAAATGATCAGAGGGCTGGAACACCTCACCTATGAAGACAGGCTGAGGGAGTTTGGTTTGTTCATCCTGGAGAAGAGAAGGCTCTGGGGAGCCTCAGAGCAGGCTCCCAGTGCCTAAAGGGGGCTTATAAGAAAGATGGGGAGGGACTTTTTAGCATTGGATGAGGATGAGGAGAAATGCTTTTGGCCTGGGGGGAGCTCATCTAGGGGAGCTTGGCTCCCTCCCCTTGTTTCACCAGCTATGCAAGGACAGCATTCACCTCGGTATCACTTATCACTTGGAAACACATAGATGACTGAGACTGTGGAGATAAACTCATGATCAATTTATTGCCAGTGGGAACTATAATGTGAATAAGCCACTGTTTATGTAATGGCCCTTTGTTACTGCATTCAGGCTTGGTATCATGCCAGCTCAAGGGAAAAATGCACTGATTACGTACCACAACTTTCCAGGTTAAGCCTAGTGTTAAGTTTTCCAGGTCATTACAGTGCCAAGAGAGAACTCAGCTGCATCACACCATGAAACAACCATGAGATAAACTGGGAGAGGCCAGTGAAAAGGGTGATTAATTCAAACTTAATGGGCAGCTCCACTGCTGACCTGTTTATGGTCTATTCCTTTGGACCAACCCTCGGTTCAAACACTTTCAGGACAGAACAGGAACACTGGAATGACAGCACTGTCCAGCCAAGCAGTGAACAGTAGCACTCCAAGAGGCTGGAGTCTGCCAGGTCACACCAGGGATGTGTTGAAAAACAACACTGGAAAAGTAAGCTGCTGGTAGGAATTTGTTCCACAACCCCTGTCTTGCTAGAAAGTGATTTCAGAGGAGCCCTGCCTCCTTGAACACACTATTCATGAAAAAAAATTGCATCTCTGCTTACCTGGTGGCACTTTATTTTCTTTTATCCCCTTCCCTAGAGACATACTGATGTTTTAAATAGCAAATATGTTGCTACAAGCTCTTAACAAATACTCTTTTCCTTCCTTATCCAGTAGTTTGCAGTGCTGGACACACTGCTGCATGAGAGCTTTTCTGTGGTGGGCCAATATCCACCAGTGGGTTGTGATGGGATTCTTTTGGCCAGCAGGCTGAGAGCCCAAAGCTGTGGCAATGAACACAACTAACTTCATGGGGAAAATCCTAAACTAAAATTCACTCCCTCACTAAAATTCATTCACTCTGTTTCTGTGAATTACTTTACTTCAAAGAGTTCTTTGAAAGCATCAAAGCAGACAACTGGACACATAAAAATTGCTGTTGAGTTTTGTTGACAAACTTTGGTGTCAGAGTCCATGGTGGACAGAGTGCCCCTGTACTCTCACATGCCTTTAGGTGATTTGTAGACTGGGATCAAAGATCAGCTACCCTTTGCTTGGGAAAAAAAGAGTTATCAAAGGGATTTCCAGACACCTAGAGGAATTTTTAAGTGGTTCATGATAGGACAAGTGTACAATTGGAGCTGGTAAGGAGTTTCTCAAGCACAATTTATTTTTATTTCTATTTTGTTTCAAATCAGTTTGTCAAAATTGAATCTATTTTCCATCTTGATTTTCTGTTTTAAAAAACTTTCAAAAAAGGATCTTTGACATTTTAAATGAAAAAAAAATTAGTTTTCATTTTGCAAAAAAACTTCTTGTAGAAAATGTGTAATTTATGGTAATTAAAGCAAAACATTTAGAAATTCAAAATAAAAAAAAACAAGTAACAAGAAGAAAAAAAACCCTAAGCAACAAAAAAGCTCTATTTTCACTCCTGGTAAGAGAGAGATGAGAAAAATTATCTCTTATTCTTTTTGATTTTACCTTCATATTGGGATGACTATGGATTTTTTTTAAAGTCTTGTTCATTCCCCAGAGACAGTAAAAATTCAAATACACAGAGACAAATTAACGATGGCAGCAGCAGTAGTAGAAATAGAGGCAAGCTAAAAGTATTGCAGAAGTGAATTCCTGTATATACATTTGTTTTAATTTCATAGGGTTACAGGTGAGGATATAGGATTATTTCAGATTGTAGAACACTGAACTAAAGATCTGTGTAGTGGGTTGACCCTGGCTGGATGCCAGGTGCCCATGTTGGATATGGGGGACATCTTGTGGCAGCTTCTCACAGGAGCCAGCCCTGTAGCCCCACTCCATCTCCACCACCAAAACCTGGCCTCTCAGATCCTGTAAAACCGCAGGTATTTTGCTACACTGTAAATATCCAGCTCAAAAATGTTCCCCAATCTATTTCTTAGTTAAAACTGTAGGGAAATGTATGTGGCTATAAATAGAGTTGCTCACGACTTCTAAGAATGTGTCGCAAGGAGCTCTAATTTCTGATATTAAGAGAGTGATTAATACACTGCAGGAACCCTCATGGTATTACTATTCTAAATACAGAGAAAGATTAGATGGCAATCATGATAATACTGATGGCATTGTCAATAATCCCTAAAACCTAGGAAATGTTTCCATGCCCATGTGAGCATCTCTGACTCTCTGCACCGAGATTCCTGCCCTGAAGCAACACCAAGCAGTTGTTGGCACTGTGAGGCTATTAACTGGAGCTCACGCTGATGGGATCCTCGTTAAACCAACTACATTTCTCTTACAATCGATGGCACCATCTGACACGGCTCTGCATTAAACATTTATTCATCGGGCAGACTGAATTCACTCTGGAGAAGATTTAATGACACCATAGAGATTTTCTCATTCATTAACCTGGGATTTACATTTAGCCTTTATGGTGCTACAAAGGTGTCAAACTACCCACAATTAAATTCAGAAGTGTTTTAGCATCTATGCATAGTCTGGACCTGGCAGCCACTACAAACTATGGCAAGTACAAAATAATGCTCCCAAGTTTTCTGTCTACTGTGCACACTACTTTAAGCTTGGCAGCCACAGAAAGTTTCTAAGAAGTCTATAAATAATACAATAAAATGTATCACAGATATGAGTAACATATTTGATAATTAATATACAGTGTTACAAGCCAGAATTACAAAGTCATTAGGCAACCACTTTAATTGATGGATCATTTATGTCCCTAATAGGTGTACTTAACCTGTTTGGATCCAATTGTACTGTGTGTACCAGCCTGGGTATTATCCAGCCTCTAGTTGTATGGTGACGTTCCCATTCCAGCTTTTGCTGTATATCTACAATGGAGTTGACAGTCAAGAAAGAAATTAATGATTCAGACTGACTTTTATCTAGAGGACTGCTAGATCTCAGCTTGTCTCTAGTACCTGATAGATATAAGTAGCTGCCCAGAGCAGATCATATTCATATGGCCCTTTGGTGTTCCATAGGTAGAAGTTTTGCTTTGGACTACGTGGGAGCCTGGGCACAGAAAAACCACAGGTTTTCAGTGAAGAAGAAATTTTGTCTACTTGTCTGGAACTTTTAAAATGTTTTTAGAGAAACAAAGATTAGCATACATCAAAGTCACACAGAAAAGGCTTCCCATAATCCTGAATATGAAGATATGTCAAGAGCTGCGTGCAAAATGGATTTGCATACATCAGAACTGCACATACAGCCACTCAGCTGGGCATCCCGAAGTGCATTAAAAATGGTAATACTGAGTTTTGTGGGTGCTGATAATTGAATGCTGGAGAAACACACAGAGATGTGTGCAAAACTGTAGCATCTTTTCCACTTGTCTTACTCAGATGGCTCAAACATAAACAGGGAGGCTGCTAAGGTAGCCAGCAATCCTTGAATATTTAAGGGCTTTCTGGTTCAAAGAGAAATTCAAAGTATCACTTAGCCATACAGAAATAATTAGCAAAGGAAGATTTAATTTTTTAGTATTCAAATTTTCAGTTCTAAAATGGCCTCATACTATCACCCACTGATTTTGTAAAAGCATTTGCCCAGTTGGTGGTGCATTAGAAAACCAAGAACTTTTTCTTCTGCATTAAGAAAAGATAATCACCAGTCTTACATGGACTGGTTTAGTGCTGACCAGAAGCCCCATCTTCAGCCTTGGTGTCACTATCCTTAAGCAACCATAACTGTATCAGCATTATGTCAGCTCAAACCCCACAGCAGGACAACATCTAAAGCTAAATTCCATCTTTGGGTTCAAGATCACATCTCCCATTCAAACACTGAGAACTGGATCACACACTCATGGCAATATCCTTTCCCCATCTAAAACACCCTTCCATTTTCAGTGGGACAGGGAAGCTTTTTCTTGGTGTTGCAAGGTTTTGTGCTTATGACTATTGCAATGAATGTGATCGTGTTCTCACTCACTCCGATGAAAAATTTCATGGTAACCTTTAAAATGGAGCTTACAAAAATGTCACTGCTTGCTCTAGCAATAAAGCTCCTGGCAAGTTTTAATGGGCACAGTGTTAAAAACTAACAGTCCCCAATGACTGCAGGCAGCAGGAACCTGGGGCTTTGAGTTTTCTCTTAAATGAGCCACCCATTTGTGTCAAAAAGTTTGCTTTGAAAGTGGAAGCTACGATATTTTTATTTGTGCTTTGCCTTTATCAAGCAAAGGAAAAAGTCATATTAGCTTTAATTAAAATCTCTCAAGGATTTGCAGGGAACTGTATAAGAAGAAACTCTGGAAAATATGCTGTTCTGCTTGGCTTGGTTTTAAACAGGGTAAGACGAGTTTTTAATCTCTTTTCACTACGCCTTTCTTGCTCAAAAATAAAAAGTGAATGCTGAAAAATAATGACTGCATCCAAAGGGAAGTCATTACAAATGCAACTTAGACATTCCCAGAGGAGAACTGACCTATGACTTCTTATGGAGGCAATGCAGCATCCCTTGGAGGGCATCACTTTTTCTAAGTTACTCTAAAAGGAGATGAGAGTCCCCAGCCCCAGAAGTGTTGTCACACTCAGCGACAAGGTGTTGATCCAGTATGTGGTACTTGTTGTTGCCAGGGAGTTCCCATCCTTAGGAAAAGAAAGTGAATACCAGGGGCTCCTGTGCCACAATAGGTTGCTGGATCTTTGTTTTTTTAAAAGATGAAGTTTCCAAGTTTCCAGTCACCAGCATTACTGCTGCTGAGCTGTTTCCAAACTTGCAGCTGATGGAAATTGTTCTCATTTTACTGCCTTCTGTATTTCTTGCTTCTGAATTTCATTGATCTGCTCTGGTTTACATGCACAGCAGCTTTGGTTCATCTCTGATTTGTATGAGAATCAGTGAGGAAAGTGAGAGAGACAGACAGCAGTGGGGTTCACAGCGACAGCACGTGGCATATGGAGGCAAATGAGCTTCCCTGAATTTTACAAATATCTGCAGTAATTTCTGTTCATGGAGCTATCAGCTGGAAAGGCAGTTGAGGAGAGGACTGTTTACCCCTCACAACCACTCAGAGAAGTGCAATTCCTGGCTGGCACCCGGAACTGAGACGGTTTGGCTTTAATTCTGGACATTTGTTCATAGACTCGTGGGAGGCTCAGCTGGGTGAGGTGCTGAGAGGTTTCCTCCCATGCAAAAGCAGCACCAATCAGTTACACAGAGTTTATAGAAGATTTTTTAACTCCTTCTCTGCAAACAACCAGTAGAGGAAATTCTCCTGCTTCTCTGAGTAACTTGTTACCATTACAAGATCATAAGACAACAGCAAAAAACATGCTTCCCCAGAGTCCTATTTGATTAACAAAAGAAGAAATTGAAACAAGCCCAGCCTTCAGATGAAAAAACTGTGCTGCGATCCTTTCAGTCTTGAATCAAAATCAAAGTCCTGGGGATCACCTGAGAGCATCCCCCTGTAGAGTCTGCAAGCATCCCCCTGCTGTTGAAGCTGCACCCTGGCTTGCCCAGCGGTGCAGGGGGGCAAGAATCACAGAAACATTTAGGTTGTAAAAGACCTCTGAGGTCATCAAGTCCAGCTGTTAGCCCAGCACTGTCATATCCCTAAGTACCACATCCACATGTTGTTTGAACACTTCCAGGGCTGGTGATTCCACCACTTCCCTGAGCAGCCTGATCCAATGATTGGCAGCCTTTTTGATGAAGAAGTTTTTCTAACTATCCAATCTTAATGTCCTCTGGCACAGTTTGAGGCTGTTTCTCCTCATTCTGTCTCTTGTGACTTGGAAGAAGACACTTACCCCTACCTTATCTCAAGTTGGCCAGATATCTTTAAAAGAGTGCAGAAATACCCAGCTAATTAAGAAATTAAGATAGAGCTGTCTTCCTGATGAGCAAGCAAACAAAGAAAAACCTTAATAGTCCTAGACATAAAAAAAAAAAAAAAGCACCAGACTGGAAGTGACAAAATCAAGGTGGCATTTGTGGTTACCTCCTCCTTTCAGGTAGTTGAAGAGAACGAGAAAGTCTTCCCTCAACCTCTTTTTCTCCAGACTAAATGAACCAGGGGGAATGTCTCCCTGGTTCCAGATACAGGCAGATTGGGAAATAGGCTCAGCCTGTGATCCCATCCCTTATTTACAGGACATCACTCTATGGTGGGAAAGATAGGAAAAGTCCTGGGATGCAACTGTCCAGGTGGTCAAGTGAAGAGGAGAGTGTAGGCTGAGCAGACTGCACACAGTACATAGTCCACAGGGACAGTAGGGGCCACGCTGTACTTTGGGGAGGCTGAGTTTGCTCTCAAGCACATACCAAAATTGTTAAAGTGTGTTTCCATAATTTGCCTTCCTTTCCTTCATCCTCATCTTTTTACTTCAAGGTAATGGAAGAAAGAAAAGGTACAAGGAAAGAGGATTTGCCTGGATTAGCTGGGAGCAGGAAGGGTCTGGGAGCAGGTTTACTGACCTGCTGACAGGGCTTACCATTGGAATTAACCCTTATATGGGTCACGCTGCTGCCGGCAAGGAGGGTGGGAGGAACACAGAGATATCTAAATTTCTGGTGCTTTGAACCAAACCAACCTCCCACTGTGAGAAAACCCTTTTTATACAGCAAGGTATGAAAAAAAGGAGAGAAACTGCCCTTTTTTCCTCCCCATAGAATTTTATTAGAATCAGAGAATCGTTTTGGTTCAAAATGACCTTTAAATTTTGTCTAGTTCAACCCCTCTGCAATTATCAGGGACATCTTCATCTAGATCAGCTTACTTAGAGGTCCATCCAACCTGACCTTGAATGTTTCCAGGGATGGGGCATCTACCACCTCTCTGGGCAACCTGTGCCAGTGTTTCACCACCCTCGTCCTAAAAATTTCTTCCTTATATCTCGTCTGAATCCATCCTCTTTTAGTTTAAAACTACCACCCCTTGCCCCAGGGCTACAGGCCTTAGGGTGTTTCTGGTGCCCTTTAACTCATCAAAGTAGGGTTGGGTCTGCAATATCACCCATGGAATGAAACATGATTTACAGTTCAACTTGTTCAACACCGGCAGGATAAAAATCGAATTTGCTTTCAGAAATAGCTTTACAAAACCCATGGAAGTGAGCTGCACGTTTGATGGCTAGGCTCCCCAGTATCCTCACAGCAGACAGAGGGAATGAAGAAGTTCTGCAGCCCCACCAGTGCTACTGGGGAGGAACAAAGCTTGTTTGCTGCCCAGATGCCTGTCAGCAATAACCCCCCTATGCAGGTGAGGTTCCTGTAGGTGATATCTGCCCCAAGTCCAGACAATATGGCTCTGTAAGAGCACACATGGTGTGTACATGTTCTCCTGTCTCCAGGAGACCTAGTCCTAGTGTCTAAAGCCTTTGGCTTGGCAGGTGTTGCACGTTACTTCAAGTTGGCCAGACATCTTTAAACGAGTGCAGAAATACCAAGCTAATTAAGAAATGAAAATAGACCTGTCTTCCTGATGGGCAAGCAAAGAAAGAAAAACTCTAATAGTCCTAGACAGAAAAAAAAAAAAGCCAGACTGGAAGTGACAAAATCCAGGTGGCATTTGTGGCTGTGCAATGACAAACAAGTAACAGCCACAGCACTTGCTGCTTCCATTTGGGATACTCCCCATGAGACTTCTGGGGTATGAGTTTCCAGATATGCTAAACATCCACCCCTCACTGTTTTCCACAATTTTTGTCACTCAATGCCCACAGGTAGCCAGAGTAGAATCCTTCAGGATTGGTTTGCCTTTCTTCAAACTGAGAACCGCACAATTTACCCCAGCTTTCAGTAACATTCAGCTTTGGTCTGACAGCATCTCTTGCCACACTCGTGCATGGACATCACACATCCTGCAGCTGAGACAGGGCCTCGCTACAGCTTTCAAAGCACACTGAGAAGGTGTTACAGAAATGGACTGATCAGCTCTGTTTTCATTTCCTGACCCACTGAAGCTCTCCTTTGATGTGGAAGGAGTAACTCCTCAGAGAGGAAGGTAGCACAAAACAAGAGGGTTTTTCAACTCCCATGACAACTATTCACAACAAACCTTTTTTTTAGTAATTCTTCCAAATACTGCACTGCAAAAGACATGCTGTTGCCAGCTGCTTTACAGATGGGGAAGGGGTCAGTAAGCCTGTGGGCATTCATTTTATTCTTACCCTTACAGAGCCTGAGGCAGAAATGTAACATCCATCCCTGGCTCCCAACTCTGCTACTGAGTCCGCTCCTCTTGCCCACTGCTGCTCAGCATTTTGAAGGTTAATCAGTAGGAATGGGAAGCTGGTGCAGTAGCAGAAATGTTACTTTTTCCTCTGCAGCCCCTTCACACCTCCAACCTTCAGCTTTTTCAGGGCTGTGTTTCAGCTTGAGTCCTCCAAGCACTTGTTAGGCAGCCGTCGCTGGCAGGAGTAAAAATTAGTTTGAGATGCAGTTGGCTGCTGTTTCCATCGCTCTTTGCCAGCTCCCTCAGCAGATTTCCTGGCATACTGGGCCACAGTTGGACTGAGGGAGAAGCACAAGCCATGCAAGGGCTACTGGCAAGGGCCATTTAGTTTGCAAATGCATGGGTAGCTATCTTAGCACTAAGCAGGTAATATGAGAGTCAAAACACAAAAGTGCATTTTAAGGCTTCTTTAATCCAATTCACATCCTTGTGCATTTGTTTGACTCAGCAAGTCAAGCTGAGTTCAGTCAAGCTGAGTTTTGTAGTTTCATTTACGATCACTGGATGGGAAGTGCTGCACCCCGTCGGCCCTGCCAGCAGTGCACAACCTGCAGGCACTGTGGTCACTCCTCCATCATCAGCAGTGGGAGTCTGGGGTTCCACCAGAGACCTTATGTCCCCCTATTCCCAGCTGAGCTGGGACATTAGGCCCTCTTGCAACTTCTAAAGGCTCTCATTTTGCAGTGGCTTCCATGGCTCCTGCTGCAGATCTTTCCTGTTCCCACATGCCTTCACTGACACCAGCAGAGCTGCTAATTTGAATTACTGTCCCCTGCCTCCAATACAATAATCCCTATCTGTACAAACTCCAGGGTTAAGGAGTTGCATACTGCTTTTTATAACTTTACCACCAACTCAGTTTTTAAGAACCTTTTCCTCCACTGTTTTTAAGAGTCTGTTTTGTCCACTCTGCAACTTGATTGCATTGCTACAGCAGTATTACTAAAAAAGTAATTTCTTTTTCTTAAAAAAAAATAAAAAATCAATAATTGGCATTGCTGTGTGAGGTCTCTGACATTAATTATAAATAAATGTTAGACCTACTAAAATAAGAAATCAAATTTACAACAGCAGGCTGCATGCTGCTGCTGAAGCCTATGTGGCTGCCATGATACAGATACGAAATATAAAGTCTTGAGGACTGCAGTTTGCATTTTATTGCCAAGGAAAATGAATGTGTAAATAGCAATAAAATGCACAATTATTTAGCACAAAGCCAAAAGGCTCCACAGCATTTATAGGCTGATGGATAGCTTGCCTCTCTGCTCTAATTTTCCATAAAACAAGGAAGACAAGAACAAAGGAAAATAAACAATGGTTCCTGTCACTATGATTAGCTGCAAGCGCCAGGTGAGAGCAGCCGGTCTCTGAAGAGGGTAACACTGAGCTGCTTCAGCTGCCTTTTGCTTCAGGGATTGAGTCCGGATTGCAGTGCTGCTTGGCAAAGGCAGCTGAGTGGGAGCTGGGCAGGGAGGCAGAATTGCTGTTCCCAGGGTTCTCATGTGCCCCATCCCTGATGCCTCCGGCAGAAGGACAGAGCAGCCACTTGGGGTGTGGTAAGGGCTTCGCGCCTGCAGCAGGAAGAGAGGACTATTAGGCTCTCTGTAACAGATTGGAAAAAAAGGTGTTTGGACTTGATAACCTTAGAGGTCTTTTCCAACCTTAATGACTCTATGATTCTATGAAAAGGTTGCTGACGCAGCAGTCGGCTCTCAGGGGCATCACCCATGACATGAGGAGAGGCTGGGACAAAAACGGGGGGACAAAAAGGTAAAAGTCCTTCAATGACATCTGTTAAAAAGCAAGGAGGGAGGGAAGCATTTGAAACAGTTTATGGGATAAAGTAAGCTGCAGACAGAGTGAGAGCTACCAGCTGGCTCACTGGCTGTGATTCCATGACCTGTGGTGATGCCTGCAAAGGAGCTGCAGGGTTTCATCCTGGGTCCTGGAAACAGGAGCTGGTTTGCCTGGCACCAGTCACCATAGTTATCTGCTGCCTCCACCTGTATCTAGAAGATGCCATGCTATTGTCATCTACCCTGTTCAAGAGCATTTTAGAGTGTGACACAGGTACTATCAACTTGGGTTTTATTTGGGGTTTTTTCTACCTATGTGTGTCCACGCAGGCATACAAGCCCAAATTTCACATACTACCTTTCTCTGGGGCAGAGAAGTCATGTGCAGCTGTTCACATTTGCACAATCCCTTTTAGGTCACTGAGGTTGCAAAAATATGAATCTGGTGCTTAGTGTGATATTAGCCACAGGTTCCTTATGCCGACAGCAGTACTCTCGCAGAGGGCAATAAAAGTAACCTGGTGATGATGGAGCAGCTGAATGGACATGGATCAGCTCTGGGATCATTCCTCACGAACAGCCAGGATAAGAGCCAGGATGTGCAGTTCCAGTCTGTCACTGAGACACATGCCTCAATCTCATGCTTTCAACTCACACTTGTAATTTTGAAGTTAAATTCCTCCACTGAGTGATCATGGAGCAGGCACTCACTGGCAACGTGGGGACTCTTGCTGTGGTGGGTTGACCAGCACAGGTCAGGTGCCCATCAAAGTCACTCTTGTCACTGCCCTCCTCAGCTGGATACAGGAGAGAAAACACAATAGAAGGCTTGTGGGATGAGATAAGGACAAGGAGAGATCACTCACCAACTACTACCACAAGCAAAACAGACTCAACCTGGGGATAAGACTAGCACGATGAGAAATAAAACCAAATCTTAAAACACCTTCTCCCCACCCCTCCCTTCTTCCTGGGCTCAACTTCACTCCTGATTTGTCTCCCTCCTCCCTCCCAGTAGTGCAGGGAGATGGGGAATGGAGTCTTCAGTCAGTTCATCCCATGTCTCTGCCACTCCCTCCTCCTCAGGAAGTTACTCCTCCACAGTCTTTTCCAACATGAGCCCTTTCCATGGGCTGCAGTTCTTCATGAACTGCCCCATTGTGGGTCCCTTCCACAGGGTGCAGCCCTTCAGGAACAGACATCAGTGACCTCAGTGTCTGCAGAGCTACTACTCTTACATATTCCCACTCCTCTCTCCTCTGGCTGCTGTTGAGCAACTTTTTTCTTTCTTAAATATGTCAACCCAGAGGCACTGCCACCACTGCTGATGGGCTTGGCTTTGGTCAGTGGCGGGTCTACCCTGGAGCAGGCTTGGCACTGGCTCATGGGGGGAAGCTTCTAGCACCTTCTCACAGAAGCCACCCCTGTAGTCCCCCTACTGCCAAAACCAAGCAAATTTGCTAAGCAAATCCAAGAGATTTGCATTCTCATGTGCTGGGTTCCTAATTTAGACACCGAAATTCAGTGCCTGAGGAGAGGCAGCGTGAATAATCTGGAGTGCAGAGGAAGGAGATAGATTAGCTGACAACAAACACAGAGATTTTTTTCACTGCTGGACTTCTCAGTGTATTTTGAGCCTGCTCCAAGTTCACGTAAAGCCAGCGGAGTCTTTCAAATTATTTGCACCAGCTATTTTATCCAAAGTCCCATTTTAAAAAATTAAGGATGAATTTTAGTATTTCTCCTGTTTATAACAGTGGAAATTTTGTGAAGGACAACTTCTATATTCAACAGAATCAGTACAAAAGAATCCAAAATAACAGAACGGAGAGAAGTACTTTCTATTCACATCTACTCCACTCACTTCAATGAGAATTCCAGAAGCAGGTCCTGCAAGAAGGAAATTATTACTCTTGCTAGGGGAAATGTCCTGTGAAGGACTCTTGATGTGGCTTGCCAGACCTTGTTCAGAGCACAAAGCCAGCAGAAAAGGTTCAAGTAATGTGCAATAAATGCAACATCTTTCATCAATTACCAAGCTGCAATGTAAAATCAAAAGTAAAATGCTAAATACCAAGTTCTGCTTTTCCTCAAACATTTCACTTCATAAGAGTAAAAAATTATATAAATCAAGTAATCATCAGTTGGACTGTGTACTTGGATTTGAAAGTAGATAATAAATAGTACATCCGTCTTTCACTTATTAACATAACTAAGCTCATTGCATAATATCTGCTTATTTTTGGAAAGCAGTCCTTTTTACCTGTCCCAATAGCACATTACTGAGTTGGCAAGAAGCACGAGCTTTTGAGTGAATAAGAGAATTTCTTCAGTTTGAACTCACTTGCCAAAAATTTCATCTTGAAAGTCTGGGTCTCCAATCAAACAACTTTTTTTTTTTTTTTTGGAAGGACAAAGTCCCCTTGACTCAAAAGTTCCTTTGTTATAGTCCCCTTGACCAGCTTTGCCATTGTTTCCATTTCATTTGGCTATGTGTGATGCTGTCAGTTTATTTATCTCACAAATGATTACAAAGAACATTTTGGTAGACTGTTCTGCCAGATCAAACACTCAGAATGTTGAGAAGACACATCTCCTCCCACCTATCTTTGCTCCGGACAAAACCTGTAGCTCCAAACCAGGGGTTAGACTGTCAGAAAATGGTCCATGATTGTTATTATCCTGTACCTGTGCTGGTTCTGCTCCATGAGGTTGAAGGCTTAATCCTGAACCATGCAGAGGATGAACCTCCCAGAACACCCTGATTGGCCTTGAGCCCTAAGACATCTCATTTCTGCCCCTCTGACAGACCTGCAACAGCTGAGGATTTCCTGCAAAGTTTTGATGGCTTCTCTGCATTGTTCTGTGCTTGCTCTCAGTAACAGTCCTATTGTGGCTGTCATCCAGTGTTTATATTCCTTAGTTCAAGTCTCATAAAAAGCCCAGTTGCTGGTCTTGGAATGATAAATCAGCATTTCAGAATTTACTCTTGCTTCCATGCAGTGCTATCAATCATGTCCAATATATGTTTTATAGTGCTTCTTTTTTCCTTAACCTCATCATTGTACAAAACAGTGCTGAGGGAGAGAACTCTGGCATGTATCTGAATACCAGCAATTACAAGATTTGAGAGTTTAGGGCCTTGGATTAAATCTGTATCACTGAGTGGGATTGTCAGAATTTTATGAAGACAACAAAGCCTCAGGATGCCTTAGCCCTTTTGTGCTCAAAAGTTGATAGAAAGGAAAAGACCCAAAACCTTTCTGACTGCTCAGCCTGGTTTTGTACCAGCAAGGGAGAGTCAATACTGCCCAAATACATTAGCACAACAAATAAGGCACTAGTTGGCGCTTTAAGTGGCTCTTAATGTCCCTCTGCAACACTGCAATGTGCTGTCATCATGACAAGCCAGGCACCAGATGCCTTTATTTTAATTGCACTGAAGAGATACTGGTCCCATCGAAGGCTCTGCCCAAAGGTATGACTGATCACAGCTCCTCCCTGGGCAACTGCTGCTCTGAGATGTCATTTTCCCCAGCACTGAAAAATGTTTCTAGTTCAAAAATTCATGGCATGGATTCAAATGTCTCCCAGAAGCTCTTTCAACCACAGCCACAAATATGGTTTCACTCTTCAAATGCTGCACTGGCAGCAAAATCAAAGCTTTACCACTGCTCGACTGTTCCAGTTTGGAAACAAATTTTATAGCCAAGATTTCCCCAGTCAACCTAATTCCCACTAGCCAAAAATCATAATAATCTGTCCAGAGGAAGGCAATAGTCTGAATCTGTCCACAGCAAAGTAACCCCTTGATTTTGGTACTCTTGTGAACTTTTCCCCAAAGGTAAATTTCTCTACATGTGAATCATTACACTGAACCCTTCTGTCTTCTGACCTACCATTGAACTACCCAGGAGACAGCATTTAAATGCAAGAAGGTAAAACAATAGTATTGACTGTCCTTTGTCTGGGTTTATTTAATTCTGTAAAGCAAACAGTTTGTGTGAATTGCATTCCTGGTAATAAAATCGTCTTGCACATTTGCTTATAGAGGGTCACCAGGGAGAGCAAATGCACCTGTACTCAGCAATAAATGTTTGATTCTGTGTTGCACAGCAATTATTCAAAATGAGAGAGACTATTGGATCCAAGATTGCTGCCCTTTAGGACTAGCCTGTCAAGACACATCGCTCTGTACTTATCCAAGTGAATTTCATCTCCACAGACTTATTACTGGGTGATATTCCAGTCTTTCAGTCCAAGTTGCACCTAGCTTGAAAAGAACATTTGACTACTAGACTGCCTTTTCTTTGTTATAAGGAGCATTGCTTTTTTTTATCATTATCATTTTTATCAATATGCCATAGCATATGAAAGGAGCAAAATTTAAAATGCATGGGTGGTTTATTCTGAGAGGACAGAGAAAGACAGAGATTTCAATTTAATTACCCCTAAAATTGCTTCTTCCCTGGCTTTAAAAATACTGTAGCTTTAGTCATCAAGGGGAAGTTATGATGCTGGCATATATTTATTTTCTTGGTTTTTTGGACTTACTTTGGAAATTTATCATGAATCTGGTATTTTTCTCTCTTCTTAAATTAAACAAGGAGTCACTAATATATTTTATAAATATATCCCTCTGTAGATACTTTCTCGACATTTACTACTTATCTAGGTTTGCACTCATATACTTTTATATATTCCTCAGCAAAGAGAAATATAACACAATTCCGCTGAGCTTTAGTGCACCCAGAGCTGTGAGCCACTTCCCCTTAAAGTAAGATTTAATCAACGCAGCGTCACCTCAACCCTGACCAGATGATCAGTCACCACGGCTTTGAATAATATCTTGGGAAGTCTGAGCTTACAGACAATTACAGACCACTTAATCACCAAATTTAATCAAGATAATAATTAGGCAGTGCATCCTGCTTAATGCACAAGGATGTGAGCCTTCCAGCTCCCGCTGCCAGATCGGAACTGAGCACAGGAATGAGGTAAAGAATCAGTGAAGTCAACAGACTATATCTTTAATGATAGAAGAAAAACTAAACTCAGCTTGCCAAGTGCTTAAGAAATCCAGTTCTTTGTGCCAGTTGAAAACCCAAGCCTATGTGATTCTTTCAACAAGCTATTTCTTCAGAAGACCAATTTATTATTTTGTATTTGACCAGGCTTGAGAGATAAAACTCAGAGCCCTGGCCAGTAGGTGCTCTATTGGTGCTTAGCAAGCACTTTCTGCTCAGATAAACCCTGCTCTGCCGAATGGATAAGGGGGGAAAGGAAAAGCTCAATTAGGTGACTTTTTGAAGGTCAAAATGAAGAATATAATTCTGTCAGTCATCTCAGCCACTGTACTACACTGCCTCTGTTGCGTCAGCATTGTAGGTCTAAGGAAAGTGTTACAAGACTCTGTTGTTAATAAATTTTTTGAAGCACCTCATATTTACTGTAAGTTAAACAAAGTCACTTTCTGTGATAGATGCTATTAAGAAAATTTTTCCATATTTTCCTCTGACTTCAAAGTGCCACGTGAGTTTTCTTGTTAGAGCCTGGTGACATCCACATGTCACTGAACTAGAGGAACAGTGGTAGCAGTAATGCATCTGTAAATATTAAAAAACCCAGAAACATGAAGGCTTGGAAGAAATAATGGAGAGGTGTAGAAAATTGACCACGCCCATTTCCAAATTCTACAAACCCTCTGGGTTAAAAATAGGATGAAAAATGTATAAGTGTATTTTTTTTTCTTTTAAACCACTGGGGATACTGGCTAATATTTTAAATTCAAAAAGTGAATAACTTCTGATAGTGACCAGCAGAAAACCAACTTTACAGAGTTATGGGGAAGTAAAATCCTTTATTTGCATATATGAGACTTAAAAAAAAAGAAAAGGTAACATTTCAATCTTCAGAGCTGCTGCTAGCTACAATATAATCCCTTTCGTAAATTTGGTGTCTTGAGCTGCCAATCCTTATCAAGAGTGTAACTATCAGCCATTGTGGGACTGCAAACAAGAATTCTCACTGTATTTTAATAGCTGCTGGCCATATCCATCAAAAAGGGGACTCTAACAGACGTACAGTTATCATTGTTCAAATTTTAATGAATATATGGCAATCCCATTCATTATTTAAGTGACATTCAGATGCAGTTTCAGTCAAAGCTTTCTCTTCATAAATGTTATTAGCTACAAATGTGCCTTTATTAAAATATTACATTGTGTAAAAATAAAGTGTTGTACTGATAATCAAAGGAAAATGAACGGAACAAACTAAAATCCACAGCAATACAATCTGAACTCCCTATTCAGTGAAAAACCTCTTTGATTTTAGTGGGTAGTTTCTCAGAGCCAGCACAAGAATGCAAGGTCAGGCCCACTGGGCACACACAGACACAAAAGCCATCTTCTCCACACTCTTGTGGCTCCCATGCAGACTGCTACCTGATTGTTTGACTCCAAACATGTCTATCTGTGGTCAGTCTGGCCACAACTCAATAATACTGTCTGCAAATCCAATATACATGGTCCTCTGGACAACTTCACATTCGTTATCCAACTGTTCAGACGGCGCACCTTGGAAAACCCTCTGTAAATGAGTGTTGGGGCTGTTGTATATGGTTTAATAGCCTTAAGGGTCTGCTTTTCTCATGGATGCTTATATTTCTTTAGACACCTTTGTGTCAAGGTTTCTCAAGTTAGGCACTCAGAGCTGAAACATCCTAAATCTAATCAGGTTGCACAGGCTGGCCGCAGACTGCTTCCTACTCAAGCCAGGAAGCAGCTATTTATTTTCTCTAAATCAACCCCAGCTCAGCAAGACATTTAAGCACACATCTAACTTTGTAACAATAGAGTGGGTTTCCCACTCACTTAAATAATGCAGATGCAAATGCTCTGCTGAATCAGGTTTATAAAAATCCCATAGCAATTGGTAATACTGTGATATAGAAGACCAATCTCCGCTCTGCTGCCAGGAGATTGGAGCACACTGCTGGGATATCTAACACAGTGTCCTTGATAGTGCCATGGGAATGCCTCCACTTCCCTGCCTCCCACTCTGTTACCCAGGCACAGAGCCACACACACTCCTCCTGCTCTCTCTGTCTCAGAATAAGATGTATTTCTATATTGAAGGTACCTATTATGCAAGATTTATCTTGGGTTTCCCTGCCCTGCTTTCCTAACTGTGCATTTGAAATGAATCTACTGTCAGCAGCTAGGTTGGGTATCTGAAGCAGGAGGGACAGGAGTAGGGATGCCAGAGCAGACTTTTCTTCTGCAGCAACTTTGTATGAAATTGTATTTATTGCTACCAGGATGAAAGAACAAAACAACACTTCACTGGCGTTGGGAACCTGCCCCCATGAACTATATATGGAGCATTCTGGAGATGAAGGCAAAACCAGTCCCTGCTAAACCTGGTCAGCTCTGATGGACTCTGGGAAAGGATCAGAGAGACAACAGGAAGACACTAACAAGGATGCCCGAGACCAAACTTCTGCATCAAACCTCTTCTAGTCAGTAGCCCTCTTCCCACACTGGCACCTAAACTCTACAGGGACTTTGTCTTAAAAGAGAGAAAAAAAAGAAGTTGTAACAGCAGTAGCAGTATTAATGTTCCCAGAAGTACCTGAGGTGATGCCTCTGTACACTGCATCTTGGCAGGGGGTCAGTATTTGCCATATACCTCATGGCTGTGCACAACAGGTACCCAGAAATCAGGATTTCCCTGTCTGTGTTTCCATGGAGTCCCCACATTGTATGTGTTGTGCCTAACACACAGGGACAAGATGGGCTTTTGCAGAAATGTCAGCCACAAGCATGAGTTTTGTTGAGAAGATGACAAAGGGACATCCTCCCTTCCCACCACTAAAGGCTCTGCTCAGACTCTCACCTGCAGGATTAATAATCTGTGCCCTGAAAGAAGACAACATGGTTTGCTGTTTTTCTGGGGGAGGAGGAAGGGCTTGAGAGGTACTTTTGAGTGAAGGTTCAAGATGAAGATCTGGAGTACAGAAAATGCAGCCTCATTGTAGTCTGAATAAGGTCTTCAAACAAGTGTGACTACATGCACTCATGATCTGGCCTTGACTGATGTACAACCTATAAATGACACTTAATGGCTGAAGGAAAAAGACCAAAACAACCTCCTAGCATTAGCCAATTCAATAGCTTTAGGAGAAGGACCATCAGCATCAAGAAAGACATAGCCATGGAGAGATGCTCAAGGGTAGAGAGCAGCTTTGTAAGAATAAACCCGGATTAATTGAGCCATCCATCCCAGAGAAACACATCAGTGTCTCTATACATTGACTATGATTTTTTTCCTATAGTTTGGGTAAGCTTTTAAAAAATCCACCACTTCACCTTGAAGGTTCGACTTCGTAAAAAAGTTGCAGTGGGAGGTGGTTAACCTCCAGCCTGGCCGGAATCTGTCATTGTTGCCATTTTAAAAGGTGATCCTAAGAAGACATCTCAACCCAGGCTGCAAGAAACAACATCTTAATCTTGAAACTCTTACTGTTATTCAGGAACCAGAGGCAAGAGGCGCCCTCTCCACTGCTGCTCCTTGGAGTAGAGTTAGAATGCTTTCCAAATTAAACATTTATAAGCAAGTTAATTTCTCAGTGCCTTTGCTGGATTTAAAAATGAAAATTAAAGCATTATTAGGGAGTAAGGGTCAGGCATATACCCAGCCAACCAGCTGGCAGTGACTCCACCTGGAACAAAGAGATTCCAAAATAAATTTTTTAATGAGAAGGATGGCAAAAAGCCAAACAGAACTTGCAGAAGACACCTTATTAAAGAAATTGATAAGCCTAAGTCAGGTCAATCTGTTTAAGTAACTCAATGGCTTCAGTCAGATTGGAATAGATCTGTTTAATTTCACTTCAGAAAAGCAGCAGCACAGTGGGAGTGGAGGAGGAGACTTCGTAGGGAGCCATAAATGTACCATAAAAGTTGGTAATCATGCAGGAAGTTGCATCTGTGGTTCATCCTCTTGGAAGAGAGACATCTCACGCAAACGGAGCTGAAGGAGTTGTAGGCAGCAAGAGCAGCCACACAGGAGGAGCGGATCTTCATTTTGCAGCGCGTGCTGATACTGTGGGACCTCAGCCACAGCCAATGTGGGGAACACAAGTCCCACCAAAAGAGTCAATCTGCTAAATGCAAAACATTAAACTTAAAGCACGAGCCAGAATCTGACTTATTTTTACACCTCTGCAGCACTGAGAGAGCTTCAGCAGGAAAAAGGAGCTGATTTTCTGCTGGAACAAAGAGATTAAAATATGGTTCTCGTTTTGAAAGTCAAGCTCGGGGGCCCCAAATGGGAAAATAAATTCTTGCAGTTCCAAAAGACTGTGCTGTGAACCAAGCAGCACTGCCTGCTCTCCATCAGGATGTCTGCCCTGCTCCTGCTCACCATGCTGACCGCAGGGTTATCACTTACCTCAGGATTTCCGTGACGCTGAGAGCAGCACAGCCACCACTGTGCTGTGCATCCCAGCTGGAAACTGCCAGCGGCCAAACGGTATCATGCTAATGAATGCTGCTTCCAGGGCACAGCATCAGCTGTAATTAGCAAACCACTGCTAAGTTCAGGGACCTCGTTTGCAGGTACCTGAGTGACCTCACTGGTACAACTTTAGGGCTTATTTCAACATCGAGTAGAAAAATAATGTCTTTTAGTAATTGCAGGGTTTGGTAATAGGTAAATAGGAACTTTGCTTCAAAAAAAACTAAAATAAACCCAACACTGCTTTTGTTGGGTCAATTGCAGCAGCAACGCCATAGAAGGTTTTGTCACGCTTGGACTTAATCTACCTTTTTTAAATGATGTATAAGAAATTACCATAACGATTAAGAGGCAAACACAGCACAAACGGAGTCCCTATCACCCAGGCTGCAAGCAAACATTAAGCTTTATAATTTATGACTGTACACAATAATAAATATGTCTATCTCTCTGAGGCTTTTTTTCCTTGTAGGGGTTTGGTGGATGTCAGCAGCCCCAACGTTAAATACCCTTCAGTCGGGCCTCAGAAACGATGAGGTTTCAAAACCTTCTTTGAATAGACCTATTGGTCTCAGCACTGGGAATCACACCTCAATGCTTATTCTAACAGGAAAGCTAGAAAAAAACACCTTAAAATATAAAGGGAGAGATTCCCACATTAATACCCAGCCTGAAAAGGAGGCATTTTGGTGAAACACCATTAGGATAATCATGACAATATCATTAATCTTATCAACACGGCAATAATGCACAATACTAAAACCTGCAGCATCAATGTCAAACTAAAACCCATTTGTCTGGAACTGAGTAATTATTTTTTACACTGGAAATGGTACTACATCCCAATGGAAGGTTCTCCTGATTTTCCTAAAGGGGACATGCTAGGCAAATACTTCACCAGTGATGTGGGAACCCCAGGAGTCCCAGACACTTCTTGATGCACCAACATCACCTGCCCTACTCTTGACATAGAGTCACAGAACAGTTTGGGTTAGAAGGAACTTTAAGATCACTTAGTTCCAACTCTCCTGCCATGAGCAGGGACACCTTCCACTAGACCAGCCTCATCCAATCTGGCCTCAAACACACAACAAGGTATAACTAGGACCCCTTTAGGGGGAAAGGAGGCAAACGCAGGAGCTACACAGGTTGAAGAGATGAGGATTTTAGCTAGGATTTTGGATAGATGATTACTACAGACCATTAAGCTGTTCTCCTCTGCCTGAACTTATTGTTGTCTCAACAAAGGAACATGCAGGGGGCTGGGTACATGCCAGGGCTGTGCAGAGCACTTGTGCCAATTTTTTTTTTTTTGAAAAAAGGAAAAGTCAATGTAAAATCGGAAGGAAGCCATGGACACTTGTTTTCTCTTGCACCTGCAAAACCAAAGCTAACTTCCGTCTCAGTAGAAAACCTGCTAATGTAGAACCCAGAAGCTTAGGAGAAATACACCCCACCCCTTACTTCCTTCCATGAATACTTCCGGTGGATGTTTAAAAATCTCCATCACACACTCCAGTTCCAGTTGAGGACATTTTGGTTCACCTTCTCCTAGCAGCTTGCACTTCTTTTTTTAGGGCATATGAATGATAAAGCAATGAGAAGGGGAAAAAGCACACCTGACAAACGCTCACGTCCCCAAGGCAGCCAGCTCTGAGCAGCACGACAACTCGGGAATCACTTGTGTCTCAAGAGTGACAAGAGATGGGTGATCTGCATGTGCAGAGAGCTTAGGTTAGTCAAATGATTTTTGCAGGGCTTTGTGCCAGAATGAAGCAGAATGAAACAGAGATAATCCCCTGAAAGATGCTGCACACAGCAGGGGAACAGCCAGATGCTTCCTGTGCATGACATTTCAGGGTAGCGCAAGATACATATCAGGACAGAGGTTCAGCAAGGTCAGCAGCAGCAGGTCAGAGGGAGAAAAAAGGTTTAAAAAAAGTGGAATATAACAAAGCAAGAACAGAACTACAGGGCAAACACTTTGTGCTGGGAAGTTATGCTGAGGTCTGGCGTTGAGAAACGGCAGTCGGGGCACCAGAGAGCCATCCCAGAGCAAAGCTGCACGTGGGCAGATGGTAATTTGGGGTGTGTGCAAAATCAAATATTCATAAATGGCTCAGCACAAATCTTGGAAATAAAGAAAGCATCACTGTGAAGCAGACTTAGCATTCCCAGCAACCTGAAATGCAACTTGTGATTTAAAAGCTTCCAAAATTAAAAAAAAAAAGGATAAAATAATCAACTTGCTAAAATGGCATACAGTAGGGGTTTCTTTGCTTGTTTGTTTTTCTGTAAGCATCTGAACTTTGAAAGTCTAAGGATCATCCTTAACAGTCACATTAGACCTCAAAAGAACTGCCCGCAATTTAGTTTTGTTTCTTTTTACCATAGTTCCTTAAATGTCTAAAATTACTGATTTAGAAAATAGTACCTCTAGCAGACATCTGGGCTTTCTGTGGTCAGACTTTCCAGTTATATCATGTGCTGTTTAGCAACATCTTTCCTTGCCTTTGAGTATTTCAGTGTCTCAGGGGGTTTCAGATCGCATCACATCTAAGGCTATAGCTGCCCAGCTAGTCACAAATAATCAAAATATTATGAGCTGAACACACGGAGAGACAGAGAGTAGAGCGTTGAGAGCCAGAGGTGTGATGCAGAATTACAATCCAAAATCTTCTGAACAGGAATCATGTTTTCACATCCCACAGCTACATTTGTAAGGCAGCAGTCCTTTTACTTCTCTGCAAATAAACCAATATTTTTACTTTATTCTTTTACAAATTTAGCTGTTAACGGAGAACCCAAATTATGTTTCTCTACTAAACAAACTTCACTTCTGCATACTGTCATCCCTTCCTCAGAAAAGCCAACAAAAGAACTTTTTTGCAATGACAGTGAACATATGTAAGAGCAATGGGCTATCAAATTAAAGACAAATGTGTTATAATTTCAACATTGACTTGCATGCACAGCAGAGCTATCCTGATGAAAAAAGAACTAATGAAACCCCTGCTACAGATCATCAGAACAGTGTGAACAAAGGGAAATTGCCACAGAAATTACAACTGCTCAGATGGCTGTACAGGAGAAATTCCATCCCCAGGTTATCACCAGCAGCTGGTGTTCAAAAGACCACTAGAAAGTTATAAAAGGCTCTTTAAGATAGGAAAAGCCACTTCCTCCTTAACCTTATGGAGGCAGTATTACAGCCCAAAGCATGAGACAGTATCTGGTGTATCAGAAACCCTGCTCTCCTGGTTTACTCAAAACTACAGCACAGTGGCAAGTTTCAGGGTCAATTAGACTTTGACAAAGCATCAACGCTTCACTGAAACTTGGATGTTGTTATTCTTTCATTTGAGAAAAAAAAAAACCTAACGTTTGCCCTGTGACAGAGGGTTCACAGCATCCTTTTAATCAGACAAGGCCATGTATTAAATACTTGAGGAAGTTGTTTTCTCACGTGGAAAACAAACACTTTGCAAAAGGATTCACTCATTGCATGTGTGGGCACTTGGGATTGGGTCAGTCTGGACTTCTCATCCATGACAGTGTATATGGGATGTACACAGCAGGAAGACTTCAAATAGTTTTCAGCTAAGCCATGGATCTTAGCATGACTGATTATTTGGGGTTTGAGTCTGTTTTTATGTATTAAGGTTTTTGAAAAGGAGTCTGGGTCCTGGGTTCTGTAGGACAGATCTGAGTCAATCAGGCCAGTAAGACTTTTATTTCCCTCCCTACAGAAAGAGGAGCAGATCTTGTTAATTTCGAACCATAAGGAAGCTTCCCCATCTCTTTCATATTCATCTAAAAGGGACAAAACCTATGTGCTGGATATTTTTCAAAAGATTACAAATAGTTAGTTGGTTAGTTAGTTATTCTTAATGACATAAAAGAAGTGGGTAGGTACAGTGCTCACTGACTTTCAGTAAGGTACAAACAACTCAGTGCTGTTTGGGCTCTGAAAGTCTCCCATCAGCTTATCTGATGGACACAGCCTTGGTGCTTCAGTTCTCCACAGCAGAAGATAACCAGAGAACCAGTATTATCTCCTTCAGTTAGACACCCCAGCCTCTGCCCTTTGGCACTTGCATACTTAGATAAGAGGATAATAGGATCTCACTCCAAGCCCTGCTCAGGCAGGACCCATCTGATCCAACATCACACCTCAAGAACTGAGCAAGTCACCAAGGCTTCTTTAACTGTCAACAGAGAGGAAGTCCCACCTCCAAAACCCATTTTTTCAGTGTTTCCTCTAAAACGAGACAAATCACATGTTAAAGTACCTATTTCTCTTTGTGACCTATAAAAAGAGGACAGATTACAGCTCTGACAGCAGCACATACATTGCAGATGCTTGCACTCTGTCAGATACATCCCACACCAATATCCTGCACTGTAAGAAAGTTCTCAGCACAGGAAAACTCCCTGTTCCAGAAAGAACACAAACTGCTTCCACCTCACACCATGCCTGTCCTCTATGCACTCACTTCCTTTCATTTTCTAAGTTTCTCCCAATTAAAAGAAACTGGAGTATTCTTAAAAGAAAATGAAGATCCAATTCCCTCAGCGACTCCCTTCTGCAAGGTTGTTTTCAACTTATGGCACAGCAGTGTACTGTTCCCAATATCGATTCTACCAATGGCTCTGTCAGCCAGCAGGATGGAGAGGGGGCAGAGGGAGTGGAAGTCTTGTCCATGAGAGTCACACAGGTATTCATCCCAGAGCGAGACGGAGAAACTGAGCCCTGCACTCAGAGCTGAAAGGAAGGTCTTGTTGCCAAACATGAGAGTGGTTTTCCTTCATATCTTAGTCATCTCACATGTTTTTGCTTTTCACTGTGCTTCCTAAGGAAATGAGTCCCAGAAGCTAGGCTTCTTTCCCAGCTGTTTTTTTTTCTTGGCTCCTCTGAGCACTGGCTCCACTTAACAGTTTTCCCTTGCCCCTTTTTGTCCTCACCGCTGACCCAGGACACCCAGGATGACAGTGTTCAGAGCCTCCTTGCCTGAAAAGCCACAGAAATTAAGAATAAAGACATGTCTGGGGACAAAATGTACTGTAGCGGCGACAGTCAGGAAGCCCTGCAAACCTTAAACCACCTTCCATGGCACGGGGGCAATAGCCACATTTCAACCCCCCTTGCCAGCGCTGTGACCAAGAGGAGACAGAGATAACACTGTTACAGGCTTCATCCTACCAGGGGAGCAAAGATAAGTTCTGTAGTGGTGGATGTCAAGTGCAGTATGAGAATAACACCTCTGAGTAGTTGCTGCCCATACAGCACCTCGGATCACAGAGCTGCCTGGGCAGCAGTAATTCCTCCTGCCACCAAGGTTTTCTGCTTGAAAGGCTGACACCTTTGCAGCTACTTTGGGCCTGGCACCTCTCCAAACTACAGTCCCATGGGGCAGTATTCTGCACCTGGGCTAACTTAGTCCTGCATCCACGCACCCTTATCTGCTCAAGGGTCATCGTGGCTGGATTTCACCCCTGCTTTCAGGGCAGGCAGCAAGCAGCGTCCCACTTTCATACCCTCTACAGCAATGTTCTAAATCCTTGAAAAGCTGATGGCAAATCTCGTTGAGGGACACCTATACTGTCATTTGCAACAATGTTTCCTACCTGTCAGGAGCTATTAGTCATAGAATGGCTTGGGGTGGAAGGGACCTTAGAGATCTTGTTCCAACCCCCTGCCATGGGCAGGGCCACTTTCCACTAGACCAGGTTGCTCAGAGCCCCATCCAACCTGGCCTTGAACACTTCCAGGGATGAAGTTAGTTAAGGAAAGGAGCAAACTGTCACTTCTCTCTATCCCCTTCTTTTGAAAAGGAAAGAAAGTTGGAACATTTAATCTACCTGCCCCATTTAACCTGACCTTGAACTCTTTCAGCCATGGGACATCCACAGCTTCTCTGGGCAAGCTGTTTCAGTGCCTCTCCACCCTCACAGTAAATGAACCACATTCATTTTTCTCATCCAGTAAATTAAAGGCTACAGGGTTGTAGCTTACAAAACCAAAACCAGGTAGTTAAGGTTCTCAGATATTGGGAGCTAAGGCATCATAAACCACCTGTCCAGCAAAAGAAAGCATGTTTTATTTTATAAATAGGTATATTTAGGATCAAGTAAACATTAAACTCTCCTTTCCCCATCCAAAACAGTGGAGTCTGCAGGAATATTGCTCTGACACATTTTAATATCTCATCAGTCATGTTTGCACAACGTGGGATATGGAGAACCCTTAAAGAGAGAAAAATGGAGCCCATAGTATTATTTATCCTACCAGAATCTTCTTATACTGCAAATCCAAAGGTTCCCTATGCGTCTTCATTAGTTTAAACTTTTGGCATCTGTGACTTCTCCACAAAAATAAGCTTTCTGCCTTTCAGCTCTTCAAGGACAGATGCCTAAGGACTGTCAATATTTTGGTATTGTATCTATGTGGTACTGTACTAACTCATCCCACTGTTCCAAAAATTTTTAGTGTGATAGCACATTAAAAAAATTATAGAAAAGAAATATTAACTAAAACTAGAGAAGCTCTTAAAGAGGTGTAAAGTAGCAGGTACAGACTACAGCTCACAACACCATACCAAAGTGGAGTTCACAGATCTTCTCTGGCAGAGATAGAAATGAAACCCCATCTTCAATATAGTGTCCTAACCAAAGTCTATCCTCTTTTGCTTACTTTAAAAGTAAGCAGTCTCTATTTACCTAATCTCTACAAACAGGAGCCCTTCAAAGGCTGGACTCAGAGATCATATCACAGACCTTTGTTGGAAGAAAGATAAAATAAATGTTATCTTGTTTCCCTGAAACTGTAAGCCACCAGTTCTCAGCCTGCAACTACAATAGTTAAGAATAAACTCAGATCAATACTGCCACTGAAATCCAACCTTTCAAAGCACTGGCTATAGCAGTGTTGCAGGTGGAGGGGCCAACTGCCACCAGATGTGGTTGGGAAGTGCAGTTGGGAAGTTAGTGACTCAGGCTTCTGTCAGTAGGCTGTTACAGACCTATTCTGAATATTTCATGAATAACAGACTTCAGTCAGCCAGAAGTGTTTTTCCTTGTTTGAGGACAGGTTGATAGATAGGTTGTGTATATATATTTATATCTCATCATCTGCTCCAAGAGGTATATTGTATAGGGCTCAGCTTGTCCAAATGCTCAATCTAAACCTGCCTCTACTTTTCTTTCCTGTACATTAGAAGGCAAGAGAAGAGCTACCATTTTTCTTGTTGCAGTTTGGAAACTCGCAGTGCAGACCATGCTAGTTTTTATTATTCCCACATGTAGCATAGCTCCCCTTCCCATTGTTATCCACTGACACACTGTCACTGCAAGGGTAAAAAGGAAAAGAAGGCAATGACACAAAACACGAGGTTTTAACCTGAAGTTTATTCCTCTTTGGGTGTCTGAGGCTGATTGAAGCATGAATCCAGTTCTGCCGTTTAAAACAGGAATTACCCAAGTGACTCACCTCTTGCTGAGAGAGAGACCACTGGCTTGTTCATCATGTGCCAGTGCTCAGAGCATGACACTTATCCCCATTTAGAGCAAGAACCCGATTCCTGCAATTTATTCTTGGGTCTGCTGTGGATTGCATGGCTTTGGGGAAATTGCAATAAAAACTTGAAAACTTGACAATTTTAAACTGATGATTCCATTACCAACAGCCTCTTCCTGTACAGATTGGTTAAGCTCCGATACTGAAGCTGAGATTTCAAACTTGTGTTTGCTTTATAAGTCTCATTCGCATAGTCATTAGCAGCATTAAATTGGGGGAGAATTTGCTATGAAATTTAGTCATCTGGTACCATGAAAAAGTGCTGGTATGGTTGTTTGATGTTGTGAAAGAGGCCGAAGCTCCAAACCAGGAGATACCAGAGCTTTTCAAGTTCTGCTCATTAGTTGTTTTGCAATGACAAAGGAAACCGTAAGGGCTTTAATCTGTAAATAATTTTTCATTCAGGGATTTGGGAACAATCTAGAGGATACAGAATTTGTTTTCTTTTGTTTTGTTTTGTTTTCTCCATGAAATCCTTCATTAAAGTACTGCTCATTTAATAGAAAGTTTGGGGAGAAAAGAAAAAGGAAGTAAGTGATGTGTTTTTATGCAGAACCAAAACTCTGGCACCTCATTGCTCTTGTTGTGCTGCAAACAGTTTGCTTTAGTTGCAGGAGATTTGCATAAGAATGTTTCACAGTACAAGCAGAGAAAAATGATTCTAAAACACAAGGGAAAAATTATGAGGAAAAACACAAGATAAGGTGGTCAGATGAGCAGCTAAAGACTCTGACACCTTGATCTCGGCACATCAAATAGAACACCTCTACTTACATGCAGACTGTGTCCTCCTCCGAAAAACACATTCCCCCCTTGGTGCACAGATACTCAACTTCAGATCAAAGCATTCTCAAGGTTGTTTGAGTGCTTTTTTTTATCAGCCAGTTCCAGTCACTTCCTCTAGTAACCCTCAGTCCTTCAAAACACCCCTTGATACATCAGATACATGGCAGCACTTTTGGGTTCGAGTTTTAGCACTGTACATCACCATGCCTGATTAGACTTCAGCAAAAACACTGTGTAATGATAATTTCAGGAAGAGGGAGGATTAATTTTGCTGTGATACCGCAAATCAATCTTCATTTTATGGTAATTAAGTGCAGCAGCTACAAGCCTGGCAACACAAACACTGCTGCTGCAGGTACCCACTAGCAGTACTGCCCAGGTAGCCTGCAGCAATGCAAGCTATGAGCTTTGTAACCAACATAGATTTATGGAGGGATTCTTCTGCCCAATAACTCCCACTAGTGAGACAGTATCACCACAAAAGGCTGCCCAGAACAGTGGTGGATGCTCCATACTTGGAAACACTCAAGGACAGGTTGGACAGGGCTCTGAACAAACTGATCTAGTGGAAGGTGTCCCTGCAGAGGGGTTGGACTAGATGACTTTTAAAGGTCCTGTCCAATACAAATCATTCTGTGGTTCTATGATTCTTCTTCTCTGACAGCCTGTCCCCAAGGTCAGAGGCAGAGTACAATGCTTGTATGTTAGAGGAGCAGTAAATACAACACCTGAGGGAGTCACACTGCTCATCCAGTGCAGTGAAATCCTGGCCACAGCAAATTTGGTAAAAGCTGCAGGGAGAGGAAAGAATTAAATCGTCTGATTTGTGGTGGCTGGTTATTTTAAGGATACTGGAAAATGCATTGATGAACCTAGTTTAATAATTAAGAGCATCAAACTAAACAGGCCAAATTACATTCTCATTTTAGTTAATTTAGATCTGTGAAAACGAATTGAATTACTCAAGATCTTCATCGATGTAATAAAGCTGGTCATTTTGGCATTGCAATCCACGGGTACTCATCACAGAAGCTAAACCACAGCCTCACTCCAGGTGGCTTCTCTCTACAACACAACATACATCCAAGGCACTTCAGAAGCTGATCACCTACTGATCATATCCCTTCAATTCAAAATTACTCAATACTTCCGAGTGCTGGCATCCGTTTTAGAAATACCAGAAAATTACAAAGTTCTTGGTCAATAATATGCAGCTTTTCCTACACTGCAGAAGTGTCAGCTAAACAACATTAACCAGTTCAGCAAGGCAGTATATTGTGTATCTGGTATGTGGTGTATTTGAAAGTTTCTCCACTTCTACATCTGCTGCGGCAACAGACTTAGTGGGACCAGCCAAGAGCAAAGACAAATAAGGAAAAATGTCTCTTACCCTATGGTGGAGATATAAATGGAGAGAATTTTTAGATCAATTTGATTCAATCAAATGGCAAAAGCTTCAAAGGTATCTCCAGTATCACTCTTTTCTGATGAAGGGGACCCAGGCTGAAGCACATGTTGCCACAGAGGAGAGATCGAAGGAGGGCAGAGCTTTGCTGAGCAGTGTGGGGTTAACCAGGAAGTCTCATTCCCCCAGTAAATCACATATTTGCTTACGTGGCACTTAGTCTGGTTTATATCAGGTGAACAGAAAAGTAAAGAGGTGTGGACCTGAGATGATGATGATATTTATTTTGAGGAAAACAGAAAAATACAGAAAGCTCACTACAGTTTTCTGCTTTTCTTATACAAACTATAGACACAAAGCAAACTGGGTTTTTTATTTTAATGCAAACTCCTCAGAGCATCACTCACCAGATATTTCAGATTGAATTAATTAAGTCTCATCTCCAGGAATGCAGTCATTAGCTCCTCCAGTCTCTGCTGAAAGACAGGCTGGGCTTACATTAACCATGGCTAACAGCTTGGAGTAACTAGCAATAAAGCCAAATTACACCTTTGTTGAAGTAAGACTTTCTCACTCATTATAAAGAAAATTTGGGGATTTTCCATATGACCATATGCATGTCAAATTTGGTTCAATATATTTAATGTCATAACCACACTTTCAGCCAGGAAAAGCTCCAGAGTTGCTCAGCTCCACAGCAGGAGCCAATGTTTGCATGGGAGAGCTGAACCAGTGTGAGCAAAATCTTTCTGTATTGTGCCTTGTTAACAAGTGTCCCAGAATTCAGTGTTTTTTTCATTATGCTGGGTGAATTATGGGATGTAGGTATCCTACGGTCCATAAACACAGGTCCATAAACCACTACTGTAGTTTAAAGCTTGGAGCATCTCAAACTGACATGGCAAAGAGACAGTTATTGGGAAATCAAAGCTGATAGTAGAATTCAAGAACAAAATTTTAAAAGGGAATAGGCAGGCCATTGCATGAGGCCGTGCGTCTTGCTCCCACTATATGGCTGCATTTAGTTAGTTCAAACACTGTGCAAATGTGTCACTCTACCAAAAATGTGCTTTGCAGCAATGACAAATGTGACTTGTTCATTTGAGAACATGCACAGGCATACAATAGCATACCAGTTTCCTCTAGAGCAACCCTATGAAAAGGTGTTCTCAACTTTCCTTTTATCACGATACAGACAAGTATAATATAAACACAGCCTTAAAAATTAGCATGTAGACAATCAAAACATGAACTAAAAGTATATCAATTTGGGTTTGTAAAGGAGTTGCCATAATGAGTTAAAGGCTACCCATGCTTTCCCACTCCAAAACTGTACATTTGTTTTTGGTACCTGCTTCAGTGAACATTAACTCAAATTCTGCTAATAAAAATCAATTTTCTTCTCAACAGCTAAGTATGCCGTAGCCTTTATTCCAGAAACCCCAGTATTTTCAGCTAGCAGCTTCACACTGTTCTAGGTTTCAGACCTCTTCTTACAGATGGCACTCATGACCAGAGACCCAATGTACTAACTTAATTTTGCTTCACTGCTAGCAACAAGAATCACTGTAGGTCATTAAAGAGATTTGTCTGGCTGAACAGCTTCCAAAGTTGCAATGAAATAGTTATTTAATATCCTCAAATGAAAGGTACTATGCAAATAAACAGCACTGTGTTGCACCAAAGAGGGTCCTCTGAGTACCATCTTCTATTAGTACAATAGAGGTAAATGGGTTCTAGCCTGAATTTTTGCAATACAATTTCCTGAACAGGTTTTAGTTTGAAAGAAACGCTGCTAAACAAACTGTTGTCGACTTAGCTTGATAATTTTAAGCAATTAACCCATGGGAACTCAGGTTTCCTTTCCATATTTGCAGGTCAGCTGCCTCGAGACAATGTCTGAAGTACAAAGAGGCTTTCAGGGCCAGATTCTCATTTCATTCAGCACGGTGTAAATCAGGAATAATCCCTTTAGAGATTAGTAGGAGTAAGATCAGATTCAAGCACTTGGAATTAAGCACAAACCATGTGCTTGGAGGCTTATTCTAATTCTGCTAAGTACAAAGCATTTCTCCTTCATGTCCCTCTCCCATTCTGTCTAAAACACTCTGAGCTGAGTAGCAAAGAATGTGCTGCTGTGAACACCCGAAAGGAGATGTTCAGCATTACAAAATACTTTTGCCTATGGAGTGATTAAATAAGCCTTGCAACTGAAAAAAAACCAACCAAACAAACAAAAAAACCAACCAAAAAACCCAAACACCTCCCCCCAGGAAAAAAAAAAAAAGCCACCTTCAAATTACACAAGTAGAGCAAAGATGTGTTTAAAGATGCCTCCTGATCCCTTAACCATGAAACAAACTATAGAAACCAACATATTTAATTACTCCAATTTACAGCATCTGGTTCTGGTTCTGGGCATATACTGAAAGAAAACATGAGCAGAGCTTTTGCCAGATGCCTGTAACATCCTTAGGAAGCATTTCAATGGGAATTCCAGCATTGTTATGAATTAATGCAATGTCATCTGAAAGTTACTTGTGTCATTTCCCTGACATTGTTTCCTTCGATAGGTCAGGCAATGAAAAGATAACCATGTCAGTGGGCACCTTGCTTATTTTTAATTAAGATCAAAAGCCAAAGAGCAAAAACCTTAATGAAACTGTGCATGTCTGTGCAACTAAACCAAAAGGATATAACTTCCACCATTCACAATGCCTGTGGTACATCCCTGCTTAATATACAGCTTTGAGTGTGCACCTGAAGAATCCTGGTGAAAGAGGCCAAGTTACAAATCTCCATCCTACTTAGATCAAGATAAAAATCTCACAAGTGATGAGGAACTATGAAGTTACCTACTGAGAAGGATAGCATGAGCCTGCATAAACACTATTTTCATTAGGTGTGGAGTGATGTACTGGTTTGGGCTAGTATGAGCTGTTTTGGATTAGTGCTGAACACAGTGCTGATAATATAGAGATGTTTCTGTCATTGCTGAGCAGGGCTCTCCAAGGCTTTTTCTGCTTTTCGCACTGCCAGAGTGGCAAGGAGACTGGGAAGCTGTGGGAGTCTGGGAGGAGGTGCAGCCAGGAGAGTGACCTAAACTAAACAAAGGGGTACTCCAGACCATATAATATGCTCAAGTATATAAAATAGGGGGAAGAAGGAGGAAGTGGGGAACAGCTGAAGTGATGACATTTTCTTGCCAAGTCCCTGTTACATGTGACGGGGTGTGCTCTGCTGGAGGTGGTTGAATACCTGCTTGCTCGTGGGAAGCAGTGAATTAATTCCTTGTTTTGTTTTGCTTGCACAGCTTTTACTTTATCTTTCGTGTTGTCTTTGTCTCAGCTCACGGGTTTTCCAGCTTTTACCCTTCCAGTTCTCTCCCTGATCCAGTGGGGGAGTGAGTGACTGGCTGCCTGGTACTTGGTTGCTGACTGGGGTGAAACAAGTGTTTTAGTCTCTCTGCTATAACGTTTACATCACCTATGCCTCCTAAAATAGCCCATTGAGCAGGCTGAAGGACACCTTTAATGCAAGATGCCAGTGCTGTGGCTTTGTTCTGCACCTCCCGGAAAAAAACCCAAAACAATTTCAACTCTACCAACAACCAAGACACTCTCCTGGTGCCTGCTGAATGCCTTAAAGATCGCACATCAGGTCTGAAATCTTTCACCATGTACTGTTGACAAGGATCCCTTATCCCATGGCCTTTGTGGAAGTAAAAAAGTCTTGTTAACTATCTCACGTCCCAACAACTTTGGACAGGAAGTTGAAATTCTATAGGAGCTAAAAGTGGACTGGCAAGAGCTGACACATCTTTGAAAGAATTTCCTTTGGGAAGGGCAGGGTAAGTTTATAAGAAAGAAAATTTTATCTTTATTCATTTTGAGCTCGACTTTTGGACAGTGATGACTGATGGCTCTAAGGAAAGGTTCTGCTATACAGATGGAAAAGTCCTGTTGGCTTTGTGTAAAGAAACCACAAGCCTGTTCATACAAGTGCCATGTGTTTTACAGATTATGAGAAGCCACAAGCTTTGTAAGTCTCAGTAAGCAGATGACAGTTTCAGCAATGGATTCAAATACACGTGCTGAGGAACATCCCTGTGCTGACTCAGAGGGAATCATGCTGCCCACGCTGTCTCCATGAGATTCTTTGGTCTTGCCTTCAATAGTCTCCAGGTAATGAGCAGATCAAGCCCTAATAAGCTCACTAGATATGACAAGTCTATACTCAAGGTTACTGTGCACGACCCTATTCTCTCTTGGAGAAAGGTGGAACTGTCATGCAGCCTTTGTTTCTGATGGAAGAGAGTATCATAAACAAATCACAGGACTTGATTCAAGATGCAGAAATACTTTAATTTCCTTAGAAGTCAATATTGTTGGTGCCAGGCAAAATAATGTTGCCACGCACCTGCCCAGGAGTAGCAATCAGCTTACAAGAGAGTATGGCAGCTGGAGGGGAAGACCTGAAAGATTGATTCTGACAGCTATAAAAGCAAGAGGTTTTTAATATTCAGAAAAGTGTCAGTGCCCTAATAACAGAATTTCTGTCTCCAAGAACTACACTCAAGAAACGTAACCTGATGAGATACAAAAGTAGCAAAGGCAAATTTAGATTTCTTCCCTTTGTAGAGATGAAGGACTGTGAGAGAAATGCTTTTCAAAACAAGCCAATGTCTCCCAGTTTTACCCTCGACCCTTGGGCACTGATGATGCCACGTCTCACTACCTAAGGGAGGAGGATGCCAGCAGCACTGAAGCAGGTGGCACCAGTTCCAATGGCACCAAGTTTCACCCCATGGAAGAGCTGTCTTGTAGAGCCAGCTGTTTTTTTCCAAAAGTGGGAAGGGTTACATGCCACCCTGATAATCCCACCCTCGGTGTGTGCACCTCTGCCATGCAAGCCTGAAACTCCCACAGGAAGTGCATCAAATTGCCTTGGGGTCTTGTTCCACTTCCAGTCTGTTCCATGAGAAGCTCTTCACCGAAGATACACACCAATATCTTCTCTGTATCAGAGCCAGTAAATTTCCAAGCAAGATAGTAAAGGTGCAAAATGGCAGAGAACAGCCAGACCCATAATATCATTTTACAAATTCAGAGACATGCCAAAAGTGTGGTTAGTGGTTCTGAGAACAACCTCGGTGGAGAGTTACACCTTAATGAAAAGTCATTTTCAAAACAAAGCTGTGTTGTTTCTTTTTTTTTTTTCCCCATGAAATATACAGACACTGTAAGTTTGTGTGTGGTATGATAAATCAGGGAAAAGACATTTTGAGTGAGGTTTTTTTAAAAATTCACACACACAAGCATAAGCAAAAGAGGAAAAGTTTGGGATGTGTGTCCCTGAGAGCTTGCCTGAGGAGGAACTAAGGATTGCTTTCTGCTGCACTAAGATATAACTCTTGGTCTCGCTTATTCCCACAGGACAATTGTCCTTTTTCCAAAATAATAACTTGAAAATGGGGTAAACTTCTTATGTTTGTTTCTCAATTAGTGTGATGATAAGTCACCACAGAAAGGACTTGGTGTTTTAAGCCAACGGGACAAAGGTCTACTGTCCTTGGGGTTTCTCCAAGAAACAGTAGAGACAGTAGCTGCACAAAGCACTTCTGCCTTAATCTGGTAAAATTTAAGCTTTATATAGCTGGTGAAGGGGCTGCAGTACAAGTCTCAAGAGGAGTAGCTGAGAGAGGTGGGAGTGTTTATCCTGGAGAAAACGAGGCTGAGGAGAGACTTATCTCTCTCTACAATTCCCTGAAAGGAGGTTGTAGTTTGGTGGGGGTTGGTCTCTTCTCCCAGGTAATGTGACAGCATGAGGGGGAATGGCCTCAAGCTGCACCATGGGAAGTTTAGATTGGATATTAGGGCATTTTTTTTTTCATTAAATGGGTTGTAAAGCATTGGAACAGGCTGCCCAGAGAAGTGGTGGAGTCACCACTTGGAAGTGTTCAAAATAAACATACAGATATGGCACTTGAGGACATGATGTTAGGATTAGGTTGATGGTTGGACTTGATGATCTTAGGTCTTTTCCAACCTCAACGACTCTATGATTCTACAATAGCATTATTCATCCAGGCCTTTTACAGGTAAAGGAAAAATGTATGTCCTCCTTCTAAGAGAGTAGAAACAAAGCTCAGCCAACAAGCCCCTCGCTAACTGCAGCAGTGGGTCAGACGACAGCGGAGGAAGAAATGAGCAGCCTCTTCTTCTCATGCTCTATGAAAGAGAGACATCCTCCTCCAAAGGAGCTGGATTAGTAATTCTAACCTATTGGTTCTTTTCCATACAAACCTCCATTTTTAGTCTATTAAAAAAATTCCAAAGTGAATTGCAATTACATAGCAACATCTTCTGCCAATACTTAACTCAGTATTGACAGGAGACTGTGGTCTTGCAGAGAATCAGCTTATCCTGAACTCCTTTGTTTCATTGCTACTAGGAAACATTTTAACCACTTCTGCAATTACTCTATTACCTTTTTCTGTTTTTCAACAACCTTGTATTTTTCCAACAGCCAGTATCCATCTCCTGCTCCTTTGCTCTTTGGTGCTCTGACCTCACAACCAGTTATGTAGTTGCTTGAGGTTATTCTTGTTTGAAGCATTGGCTGTTTTACAGAGCAGAGTTACAGTGTTTTTGGACAAAACTGGGCATTTACACCCAACTTTCTTTTGTTGGTGTATTTAACTGTCTGAATGCTGAGCATTATGTCAAATTGGTCCTGACAAAACTGGTGACCTTCTACAATGGGTTTACAGTGTTAGTGGATGACAGAAGAGCAATTGACATCATGTACATGGATTTGTGCAAAGCACTTGACACACTGTTTCACACAACATCCTTGTCTTTAAACCAGAGAGACATGGATTTGACAGCTGTGGATTCCTTATCCACAGGGTACTGTTTGACATCTTTGTTGGTGACATAGACAGAGTAATTGAGTGAACCCTCAGCAAGATCATTGATGTGGTGCAGTCGGCACACATCCAGAGAGACCTGGACAGGCCTGAGATGTGAGTCCTTGCAGACCTCACGAAGCTCAACAAGGCCAAGCACCAGGTCCTGCACCTGGGTCAGGGCAATCCCAACAGATACAGGCTGGGTGGAGAATGGATTGAGAGCCCTGAGAAGAACTTGGTCGATGAAAAGCTCAACATGACACAGCAAAGCACACTTTCAGCCCAGAAAACCAACTATGCCCTAGGTTGCATCAAAAGATCTGTGACCAGCAGGTCAAGGGAGGGGAACCTGTCCTAACAAGCTAATGAAGTGGCCATTTGAGATGACAGGACAGCTCTGCTCCAGCATCCCCATAGTTTTATCACAAAATTGTGAAGCTGTTGCTATTCACACATTCTGCTAACACCATATAGGCTTTTTCTCTGTAACTCCTGGTCTGAAGTAGTTTTTAATTTTACATATTTATTTTTGCACACTTTTTAACAGAAAATCTGCTGTGACAGCCATAGCAAGTCAATGACACTTTATGTTCCTCTGTGAGGTCTTAGGATCCAGGCAAGTAAAAGCAGTGCACAAACAGTCACACGGAAAAAGCACTAAATTGAGGTTATCACCATAGTGCTACAAGGATTGTGCATTGTAGTAAATAAAACAGAATTATAGGTGACTTATGTAGCATCAGCCATGCTTCTGCACATCTCTGGTGACTGCATTACTCAATGGAGTAGCAGAGAGTAAATCGCTAAAGCCAGTATTCCATCTCTAAAGCCCTTCTCTCCATGCAGTTGAATATTCCCTTTTACTTTTCCAATTCAAAATCAAGCTGTTGGTCAAAAGGCAACATCTATATCTTTACTGGAGTTTCCATTGATTTTATAGGTTGAACTAAACCTCCAGGAAACTGAAATGCTGTCATTGACAGCTGCAAAAACTGGAGCAGAGAACTGAGAAGGCAGACACTAATCTCTTCTCTGTGGTGACCAGTGACAGGACCCAAGGGAATGGCATGAAGCTGTGTCAGGGGACGTTTAGGTTTGATATTAGGAAAAGGTTCTTCACTGAGAAGATGGTTGAGCATTGAAACAGGGTTCCCAGGGAAGTGGACATGGCTCAAAGCCTGACAGAGTTCAAGAGGTGTTTGGATAAAATTGGCAAGCACATGGTGTGATTATTGGGGTTATCCTGTGCAGGCCCAGGAGTTGGAGTCAATGAAACTGTGGGTCCCTTTCAACTCAGGATATTCTGTGATAACTCAAATAATTTCATTGCAATGATTATTGCATTCGCAGCTGCTGAACTGTACATGCCTCCATATCCTGCCTGCACACTTCGTGTTTCTGTTTCATGTTTCCACCAGTGCTACTGCTTAATCACCCAGATATAATAGGCAGCCCTCAGCATTAGTAGTTGAAGTTTGAATCTGAACTTTTTTTTAATGGGATGCAGGGCAAGGAAAAGTTCACTTTCCCCTCTCAGGCAGAATTTTTAGGCTAGAATTAGGCCTAACTTTGAGAAGAGCAGCAGGTCTACTTCTAAAATGCAGAGTGAACCCACAGGAGAACTGATCCTATTTGCTTCTTGATAAAAGCAAATTTTAACTGAAAGGGAAAAGCAGAGTATGTAGGAGGGGGAAAGAGAAGAGACATCAAGAAGTAAAAATTCTAATTCTTCTAATAAGCATTAGACAAAGGAGTAGAAGAGGTCCTTTCTTGAAATGTACAGAATTGCCCCTAAAAAGCAGGATGAACCTTCCTAAGAATAATAACTTCAATACAAAAATAACTTCAAAGAGACAAGAAATAAACCCCAAATTCAGGTGTAATATCAGTGTTGCCATCGGCTGGCAAACTGTGTTGCTGCAGGTCACATCAAATTCAGAAGAATCATTCTGACATTTCTGAAAGTAAACTTTCTTGCTTCTTTTAAAATGAGTAATTCTGACTACCTAAGAATTTGAAATGGACCTGGAATTAAGATTAAGTAAACAAAAAAGAAAGAATGCCTCACTTTATCAAAACCATAATTTTCTTGAGCTACCTTCCTTTAACTAAAGATTGTTTCAATTTCATGTAAACCAGTATTTTTACCAGCATTGTCACACACACACACAAAAAACCCTAAATCAGATCATCTGCACAAACTGATTTAAGTCAAACTCTAGTAAGAGAAATCATTAGATGCACGAAGCAATAGTGTAGACAGCTAAAGTCTCTCACTAATGCAGCTGCAGCCTGCATATCTGCCCAAGCAGGTCATGTAAAAGGCATCACCATATCCCAACAGACTAAAGGAATTTAGGATATAAGCCTGGACGTCCTTATCACACCCTGACAGCTTTGGATGCACTCTAGGGTGTCATAAGAGACAAACACTGTCAGTTCAGCTCTGATTCAAGTTGCAGGTAGCCCTATACCATGTTCTTTGCACAGGAGTTTGTAGAAGTCTCAGGGTGAAGTGACACAGGTCTCTGCTTGATGACTAATCCTGAAGAACCACCTGTAGGACCAAACTGCTGTTTTAACCCAAATATTCAGATGCCATCTTCCAATTTAATCTGTGGTTTTGCATGCCAGGATGTAAGTAGGCACCCAAAAAAAAAACAAAAAAAAACCCGAACCTGGCCACATGCAGCGTGCTTTGAATTTGAGCTGAAGTGTGGGAATCTGATTCCTACCTAAAAAACCTAGAGGTGATGCCTTATGCTTCCCTGGTAGGGTCATATTAACTGAGTTGGCAGATTGGATAGAATTAGATTTCTTTTTTGAGCTGGTACAGCACCGTGATGCGTCAGCACACATAGTATTTCAGGTAAGTAAGATTAAGTCATTGATCGAAGATCCAGCCTCCAGAAATAATGTAGTGTCCTTTAAAAGGAACAACCTTTGTTTTGTGTTGGTGTACTGCAACTCTAAAAACAAAAGGAAAAAAAAATCTAAAAATCCACTGATCCTGGGAAAATGTCAGTAGCAATTATCTAGTCTAGAGACATTTTAAAATTGCATCAGATTTAATACCTCAGTGTCACTGTGCCAAATTTTACTCTGCGGAACAACCCTCCAAAGGGATGGATAAGGAGTGATCCATAACAGGAGGTTTTGGGGATACCAAGAGTAAGTGAGGTCACCTCCATGGCAGCAGCAGTCCTGTGTCAGGCGCCGGGAAATTTTGTGGTTGGACGCTGTGGGCTCCAACTAGTCTCTCACTGCTCATCCTCCACTCAAAGCCTTTGGGGCGGAAAGCTACAGAATACTGAGCCTGCATTGTAAACTACTGCTGGGAGAAAGGACTTCCAGAGACGGAAAAGCTACTACAAAAAAAAGAAAAAAACAACAATGGCTTTATTGAGGTTACGTCCTCAGAGCAGGAAAGCTACACTCCAAGTATTTGTAACTATTTACATTGTATCTCTGGCACTCTGAGATACCTTGAGACTGTCTGACAGAAATAGCCGTGGGATCGGCCAATGGAAACACTGTGGTTTGAGAGATTAACAGATTTCCTGAAATAATACAAGTCCTCTCTGACCAAAGGTTTTGTCATCTCATACACAGGGCACCAGCCTTGTTCTCCCTCAGAAAGGATGTGCACGTTAGTCCAGATGAAGCAACTTAATCACAAGCACTTCAAAGAGCAGCAAAGCCAGGAACGAATTACTTTCCACCCTCCTTTCCCCCCAGAATTACATTTTAACAATTACTACAGTCTTTACAATTGATGACATCCCTAATCTTAACTCATGCTTCAGAGTATATTCTACTGATATTATTTGGAGTTTCTTTTAAAAAGAGCTTCCTGTCCCCCAAAGCCCCCCATTTTCCACAATCCACGGCTATTTCACAGCCCTGACGTACAGGAGCTTGTCAAGCTTTGTAGGACATTTTCCACAAAGTGACTTGAGTTTGCTACTTACAAAGCAGAGCATGAGACACTTGGCACCAGTGTGAAGTGCAGGATGGAGTAAGAGTGGGAAAGATGACCAAAAGGGTGACAGCAGTTCCTCTCTGGCTGCTATGAATGAATGCCAGCGTGGCAGAGCCCTTATCAGAATAAGAGGAGTCACATGAAGGGGTAACTTTGAACAATTAACCAACTTATATCCTAAATGGAGACCACTTATATTGATAATGTTATCTACCTCATAAGTTAAATATTAGTGCCCAGAAAGCAAATATAGTTCCCTCAGGGTCAATTCAGTAGTCAGACACATGTTTTAGGCACCTCTGGAGATACCCCAGACATCAAATCCACCTTTCTGGAGTCTCAAGTACAACATGAGGAGTCAAAGACTCACATCCTTCTGTACTAGCTCCAGAAGACAAGGGCAGATAGTTCAGGGCAGTTCAAATGGCACTTAGTAGCTATGGTTAAGAAGCTAAGATCCCTGAAGCCTGGTAGGAGAGTCCCAGCTCCCGGGAGCAGATACCTGTTGGGCAATACAGAGCAAATACCTACTGGGCAATGAATCAATCCTCAAACACCAAACTAGCCCAGAGAGGGACGCAGACCTGCTGTAGATGGGCTGCAAAGGCATTTGTTGTTCCCACCAGATGGACCAGGTGTACCATGCCTGCCGGGGCTGGAGAGGCTGACGGGAGCTGTCTGCTGCCACTGGCACTATGGCAATAAGAGCGATACAAATCTTTACAGCAGCAATTTGTCTGCAAGTTTGTGTCTTCTCTTGCACTAGTTCTCAGGAAATATCTGTGTGGGTCAAGAAGCTGATAAATAGCCCTAGAGTTTATTTTTAGTTTGCATACCTCTGACCGTAAACACGACAAACAGGCTTTGACGCAGTTAAGCAAGACCATGTCAGAGAGAGGCAAAGGTATGTTTGCAACACTTCACCATATTCACTGGAATTCCCACCCATGTTTTAACAACCTATACCAGCAATCTCTTATCAGTTAAAAATGTGCCTTTTTTCTCTTCGTGCAAGCTTGATTATACAGATGCCATTTAGCAAATATTTTAGAGTAAATAAAAGTATGTTAGATTATTTTATAGTAATATTTACATAAAAATATAAAAATTACTAGTACCAAGCTACCTGGGCTTGCACTGAAAGGTTTTATCAGAGTATCCTGGAAAAAGGGCTGGTTATTCTACTTAAGAAGTACTCCTAGGTGAAAACTTTATCCCCCACTTCACCAGTTCATCTGTATATTAAGGAGTGCTGCTTCAGTAGTCCTATGCTGCCTTCTGTAAAGTAAAGAAGACACAGAAGATGTTAAAAATTCTTATAGTTCAGTATGAGAAAGAAAAAAGTTAAAGACATTCTACAAATGGCATGTGACAGTGTTGAAAAAAGACAAAAAATGCATCCTTATTCAGAGTTCCCTCCACTAGAGCCATGAAAAGCTCCACCAGGTGGTGGGATTAACAGCACTAGAAATATGCTCTGGAGCTGAGCTTGCTCTTACTCCTTTGCTTTTAAAAGCACATTTCTGCTTCACCATGCTCTTGAAAATACTTCTAAAAGATGATCCTAATAAAAATGTATTTCTGCTATCATTTAACAGCAGGATTTGCAATGCACTTAACACAAAAGATGTATTTATAACTTAGAAGATGGAACTGCCATCTGCATGACCCTAATTTCCCCTCAAGTTACTTCCAGTTTTACATAAACAAAAAAGCAAATTGATTAGCAGATACTAAACTATATTTAGTTTTAAAAACGACCTTCTTCAATTGAGATGCCGTTGCCATTATTAGTATTATCAAGTTTGAAAGAAAAACTGCAAAAAAAGGCTGCAAGCTCCTTTCTGGCTGGGATGTGTGAAAAATTCATACAAACATGGCAACTCAGTGCCTCTCCTGCACAATCAGACTGTGCACTGAGTGAGCCAAAAGTATAAGAAATTGGATTTTTCTCTTCTTTTACCCTTTCAGACACTATGCTCTTACACGTTACTAGCAGAAAGGTAAAATAAATGTATATTAGCACAACTGTACTTTAAAAACTTAGTGGTAGCTTTAAAGCCAGTTTGGCAGGACCGTAGACTGGGACTTTGGTGCTGCTGTAGGGCAACATTTCAGTGGCAGGAGGTTGATATCCTGTGCCTCAACAAAATAGAGTAACTGAAGCGAGAAACTGGCAGAGGAACAAAGTGCCAAGTTCACCATAGATCTATGGTGGGGTTTTGTTGTTTCCAGGATAATCAAGAAAACAAGTGCCTTTAACCGATGATCAAATTCACCCTTTCTATTCACACACAGCTATTTTCCCCCTCACCCCGGCCACGGCCCAAACATATGTTCAAACAGATTAAAAACTGTCAGTTCCCAGATGAGCTCAGAAAGGACCTTAAGCACAGATGTGCCCTGCAGGTAACCATCCTGCCGTTTCCAAAAGCAGGAAAGGGAACACAAGGCCAGCCCCAGCTTCTTCTAACACGAGAGCAGCTTTGTCAAGGCATTGTGAACAGTGGGTAGAGCACTGCTGGCTTTGGATGGAGACGGAAAAATTGAGGAGGGGTGAACATACAGGCTGCGGAAGGTGCTGCCTGGCATGGATGGCACAATGCTATGGATGTAACAATCCAAGTATTTCCAAGCAGATGCTTCACACAGAGCCACCCCTCCAGCTAAAGCCGTGTAAATAATATACAGGAGGAGCTTGCTGCTAATTGAGTACCTTCCAAAACGCCAAGAGGCAGGAAGACTCCAGTTAAAGAAGACTCTTCATTTTAACTTGTGTCACTGAAGAGCACCAAAGTAAATGAACTCCGGAGGACAAGATCAAAGTAGAATAAGAGACTTTTCTTTTTATATCCTTGAATCTCCTGTCTCTTTTGCACACCAAAATTTAATTTCCTTTTCAAAGAGAGCTTTTGGAGCTTATGAAAATTGACCCAAAAGATTACAAGGGTTTTGTCACCCTTCCAATCTCCCTGAAAGATCCATAATTAGGGAGGCTTTTCCTTTAACATATGTGCCCAGCAGGCAAATATATAATTCAGATTTACAATTATATGGATTAGTTATTCCAATGTGTTGGATACATACAGGTCCAACTGCTATAAAGAGTTGAAAAATCTTGTGTGCCTCAAACGAGTAGTTTGTTTTCATTTATGCCAAGACTACACGCAACCACAGTAAGGACCTGAGATGTATGTTTGTTGAAGAGATAAATATATCAAGTGCAATAGAAACAAACTGCTGACCTCAAAGATTAGTTATTTTTACTCCACTGGAAATTAATTCTGCAAGGAGGGAGGTGCGAACGGATACCTAAGACAGCTAGTCTGATTTTTGCTCTCTAACGGAGTAACACTGACTTTCCTCGCTCGGCACACATCCTATCTAGGAGGAAAAAAAAAATAAAACAAAATGAAAGAAAAATAGAAAAGAAATCGGGGTACAGGACTCTGCCGGGATGGTCCCTCCCGCTGCTCCCACCCGGCGGCGTCGTGGGGCAGGACTGGTTCCCCGCAGGGCAGCCTGGGGTGGGGGGGAGGGAGAGGGGGTATCCCCCGCTGCTGCTGCCTTCCGAGCATGGCCCGAAGGTGCCCCTTGCTCCAAAGCCCACACTGGCACCCGCCGCCTCCCCTCTGTCTCCCTCCAGCGGGGAAATCCCGGCTGGATGGGGCGAAGCCTCCCCGCTCCAGAGCACCCACCGGACGATGCTGCGAGCTCCGCCAGCGCCGGGGCCACCCCTGCTTCTAAATATTAGACATAAATTAAAAAAAAACCCAACAACAGCCGAACGAGGAAGCGGGGAGTCTGGAGGCTCCCACCGCGCCTTTTGCAGCAGTGGGAAATCGAGGATTTGGCAGGTAAGAGGGGAGGAAGGCGAGGGAGGAGCGGCGGGGGGAGGGAGGGAGGTGGGTCCCGCGGTACTCACGGCGGGCGCGGGGGCGGGCGGGCGGCCGAGCCCATGGCCGGGAGGGGACGGACGGGCGGGCGGTCGCTGCTGTCGCTTGCTGCTGGTCGCTGCTGCTGCCGCCGCGCTGTCTTTCTGTCTGGCCGGCGCTGCTTCGCCAGCCGCTCCGGGAACCCCGTCCCTCCCCTTCGCTTCCTGCCTGCTTCATATAGCGCGCCCTCGGGCCACGTGGACGCGCGGGGCCCTGCCGGCTCCTCCTCGGGCCGGGCGGAGAGGGGCGGACCCCCCGATCAACCTCCCATCTCCATCACCCCCAAAATCACCCCCTCCATCACCCCCTCCATCATCCACACTCCATCATCCACTTTCACGTCTCCCCCACCCCATCCACCCCAACTCACCACCGCCCCATTCATCCATTACCTCCCTTCGCCAGCTACCTCCCCCCATCCCGTCACCACCCCCACCGTCCCCCTCCCTTCTCAGGCCTCCGAGCGGGGTTTCGCGGCAGAGAGGTTCAGTGCGAACCCGGACTCACCTCTGCGGGGCGCGGGGATGAAATCTTGCTCCCGGCGGGTCTTCCCTAGAGGATCGCCACCCAGGAATGTCTGTGTTCCCCCACCCCCAGCCCTCCAAACTGCCATGTGTGAAATTGGGCTGCGTGGATCTCAAAGGTGATCGCAGCAGGGAAAGTGAAAAGAAATTCTGCACTTCTCCTAGGAGAAAATGTGTGTTGCGTCATTAATAAAATATAGCACATAGTCCAGAATCATAGAAAGGTCTGGGTTGGAAGGTCTCTTAAAGATCTTTAAATTTCAAACCTCCTGCCATGGGCAGGATTTTCCATCAGATCAGTTTGCTCAGAGACCCATCCAGCCTGGACTTGAACACTTCCAGGAATGGGGCATCCACAACTTCTCTGGGCAACCTGTTCCATCATCACCCTCACAGGAAAGAAAGTCTTCTGAATATCTAATCTACACCTACCCTCTTTAAGTTTAAAGCCATTCCCTCTTGAAATATCACAACATTTCCTTGGAAAAAAATCCTTCTCCAGCTCTCTTGAAGTCCCTTTAGGTGCTGGAAGGTGATATAAGATCTTCCCAGAGGCTTCTCTCCTCCAGGCTGAGCAACCCGAACTCTCTCTCTGTCTTCTCTGGAGAGGTGCCTCAGACCTCTTCTTTCAGTCCAGCACCACACACTTTTTAAGGTGACTATAAAAAATTGTAGAATTAAAAAGAATACAGCATCATTAAAGAATCCCCCAGACAGACACATTCAAATGATAAAGTATCTGCTAGAACTATTTAATAACATCAGGCTGGCTTTTTTAGTGGCAATGTGTAAAGACTGGAGCCAAGACTAGAAGCAAAGGGGTTATAGCCCCTCTAAAGAAACAAATGATCTCTGATCTTCTCCACCCTTCTGTAGGCAGTGTTACATGCACTGTCACAGTGTTACAGTGAACATACAGAGTGCACATACAGAGAGGAGAACGTATTCCTGAGCTCTTAAAAATATGTTCCTTAATGCTGGACAGCCAGTGCATAACTCCCTTTGTGAAGCAAATAAGTTTACAGGTTATTAATCTAGTTACCAAGACTGCCCACACTGTTGGTTTATTACATTCAGCACAACATACTTCCACTGGATACTGTAACGTGCTATGTAGGAGCTGTAAGTCATCAATCATCACTGAGCTTGTTTCCATAGAGTTATATTAGTAAAAGCTAAAGTGTGAATTCAGACCGGTGTCACGTCATGTACCGCACTGTGCAGACATTTGCATTTGGGTGAGAGTGCCTCTGACAGCCTGAGCTTTCTGCTTAGGGAGCATAAACCCATACAAACCCTTCAAGGGACACAGCTCATCACTAAATCTGGACTTTGGATACTGAAGAGCAGCATAATATTATATCCTTCATAAACAGGGCTTGGAACAGATTTAATATAAAGCAATGAACATTGAAAAAAACCCCCAAAACATTAGTCTTCTTTTGCAAGGAATGTATCAACACAAGGAATTACTGTGTGGTGGAAACAGTCTATTAAATAGCTCTTCACTGCTTCTTCCCAGGAGCTGCTTGGCACTTTGCTGGAGATGGGATAGGGCCCTCGAGGAGCTCCAATTTGATCATCTGTGAAAGTTTCTGTTACCTTCTTGGCTTGATACTCTCATACCTTCAGGCAAAGTAGTTGAATGTGGTCCTTTGTTTCCTTAACAATAACAGTGGGTGAGTGGGTCTATTTATGAAAAAAAATCTCTGGGGAACATCTCACCGGTAATAGGGTTGTGCATCAGGTTTGGAGATTTCTCCCAAGCATTTTTGAGGGGATGGAGAGAGTGAAAGGTTGATGAGGACTCCAAAGCATATCCTATGAAAGCGACATTGCCCGGGGAAGGAAATGTCTAAGCACTCTGCATTTCACTGCCTGCTGTACCACGCCTGGTCCATCCATGAGTTCAACAGAGAAAAAGAATGAATGGAGTAAACAGGTGATTTATCATCATACAGCAGACAAAGTTTTGCTAGGTTGTGGAAAGCTTAACCCTGCAGTCAAGAATGTCCTAATTAATGATAGTTAATCAAGATGACACTGGAATAGGTTGTCCAGAGAAGCTGTGGATGCCCCATCTCTGTAAGTGTTCAAGCCCAGGCTGAATGAGGCCCTGAGCAGCCTGGTGATCCTTATGGCCCCTTGCAGCCATTCTATGATTCCATGACTGAAGAAAAGCAGCAAGAGATAATACTATTTTTTTTTCCACCTGCATTTTCATCCTATCTCTGCACCGTTTCTCTGGAGCACACAAGGGATAGGATATGGCGTGTCCCTCCAGCAAGTTGCAAGTGTAAGGAGGAGATACAGAAGTGAGCTCTGCAGTGGCTGGGTTTGGTCAGAGAGGCTCCTTTCTGTAGTGCAAGGTAGAAGAGGAGTGTGCCAGAAATGCCTCAGGGAGGTATGCCACAGTGATATGGGTGTGGAGAAGTGTAGAACATGGAGAAGTTCCTCAGGTCTCTGCTAGCACCTGGCTGAGCCAAGAGCAGAGAACAAGACTGAATCCTCCTGAAACAGCAAGTGTGGAACATATTTATCTTTATTGTGTCAGTGTTACACTCAGTTAATTCCTTCAGATGCTCTCAGCTTCCCTGATGCACCCCAGTGAGTGTGCAGGTAACAAGTGCTCTCCGATACTGCCATCGTAATTACAGCAGGTCCAACCCAGTGTGTTGGATCCGCTCCCCTTATGCTGTAGCATTTCCCTAGCAAGTGTCATTTAGATGATTTTGGGAAAGAATCCAGGGTGTGTTTCACAGACAGTATTTCCTCAACAGCTCAGTGAATATGGAATAGTTTGAACTAACCATGCAAATCTCACTCGTCTTCTTATGTAGAGAAACTTTATCTACTCTAAACTCTGGGCCAGGGCTTTCAACTGCTGATGAGGGATAGCTATGCAGACTTCAAAGGAGCTATATCAGCTTTCACCAAGTGGGGATCCAACCCCTTATTCATATTTTAAAATTCAGAAACTGTGCCTAGGTAAAGCAATTTTCTCTATATTTTTAAGTAGCCAGCTTTTTATTTTATAGCTGTTCCCTCAGTGGCAGGATTGTTTCTCAGTAGTCAGTGTTTAAAGGCCCTTCAAGACTGAAGGAATTAAAAATGAATAATTTAAAGCTACTCTATGATGCATAATTTTTAACATATGTTTTACAGACCATGTGGAACAATTTTTTCTGACTTGTCAGTAGATATTTTACAAACATGCTGTGCTGGAAACAAAACCTTTTTTATTTAAGACTCAGATTTGAGCCCTCCTATGCATCGACACAGCAGTGTACTGGAGCCTACAAGCCATAACAAGGAAATCATTATCACCAGAACTGATCAGAAAAGAGCAGAAATGTAGCAATTGCTTTCTACCTCTTACACACACTGTTAAACTCAATAGGGGCAGAACTGTGGCTCTCCCTTCTCAAGAAGCCTCATCCCAAGGTAGAGAGAGAGTATATGTGATTTTTTTAACCTAAAGCTGAAAAAAGGATGGACCCAGGTGGTGCTGGAGAAGGAGGCATGAGACATGTTGGCTTTTGATTACTTTTTGAAGCTTGGCTGGAGTATCTTTATGCCAACCTCCAGTTAACTCCCTAAACCATGTGGTGCTTGGAATGTCATATTAGTAATTCCTAGCAGTTTTAATAGGCAAAGCTAATTGCTGGTGAATAACAATGATTCACCTTTTATGGATTTCATTTCTTATCCCTTCCTAACTCCTTGCAACAAGAAAGGGAGGAGGCATCTACTCTGCAGATGCTCAAAATCAGCCTGAGTTTCAGCCTTCTCGACTGGTTTCCACACTCTTCCTTGTTTTCTTGGATTGTCCAGCTTTTTATTTCTATTTTATAGGTTCTTCATATTTGCAGCTAAAAATAAGTTGGTTTGGTTATTTCAAAAACTCTTTGGGTCCAAACTCAGTTTCAAGTATTTCAGCAAGTTGTAAAGTTAGGCACAGCAAATTTAGGCTTGTGTTTGCTCCTCCCTTCATTTGCTCTCCCTTCAGTTCATAATCTGTCATCTTTCAAACAAGCCAATTGCCATTGTGTCTAGAAGAAGTCAAAATAGAAAATTAGCGTTTGGTATGTATGCTGTTGCCAAGAAGCTATTTATTCTTGCCTGTGTAAATAAATAGTTGTTTAAAAATGATTGGCTTGCTCTAAAAGATGTGCTAAGTGCTACCACTGCACTGTGCTCCCACTGGGAGGAAAGAGGTGAGGATCCAGGAGTGTGGCCAATGAGTGCCCCATCTCCAGCTTCTCCCACTGGTTCTGTGGAATGGTACCGTTCTTCACACAGGCCAAATTGGTAGTTGGATAGTTCCTGTCTCAATGGACATAGCAGAAGTGACCTTGCCAGTCCCCAGGCCAGGCCCAAGCTCCACACAGGTGGATCCCTTTAAAAGGGATTTACTGGTAAGTCTCTATATTTTTATGTAGCTAATCATTCACATTTATTATGTATTACACAGATACACACCTATTGATTGGTAGGACTAGATGTGAAAGAGATTAAATACTTTCAAACTTTATAAATATGAAACCAAGAATATTGACACAGATGGGCTGTACACGATTTATTTGTTCTGACTGGCAAAAGAGACAGATGAAAGATGTATATCTTACCTACATTGAAGACGTAAAAGGTGTTCTGTAATCAGATGTATACTTTTGTAACACCGGCCTTATCTTTCATAACTTGCTACAGTATCACACAGTGCTATGAAACATTCTAACAGATATTGCAGAACTGTCTTAGTCTTCCCTGATCCAAAGTCTACTACAAGCAACTGGTAACAGTGCAGATTTAAAACAGGGGTTTAGATCATATCCTCTGCCTCCACACTTCACAGGGCCAGGCTCTGGCAATGAGGTGTATTAAGAGCAAAGAGAAAAGATATAAAAAAGCACACAACATCCTTTCCTGCTTGCTCTTGGAGTTCAAATGGTGAGAGGAGCTGCAAGAGGTCAGTGATACTGACACACAGTCAGTGCTCTCAGCATTTGTTTCACAGCACCTGCTACAGGACCACATCTGAGACAGCTTTGACATCAGAGCAGGATTTCTTCTGAGGCCAAACTGTTACACAGAGACGTGTTTCTACCTGCTAGGACTCATTAGTGCTATATATGGGAGCATTGGCCATGGGTGAAGGTTGTGATATGGTGCAGTCTGTTCTCAATAAATGTCTGAGAAAGCCTGTGAAACCTTTCAGTATTACAGCACATAAAAACACACAGCAAACACCACAAGCCTGATTTGCAGAAATATTCAGCAAATCTGGAGCTCATGCAACTCACGTAAAAAGTAATCCGAGCTATGAAATACTTCTTGGCTCTTGCGCTCTTAGATGAATGTGAGTTTTGCTACAAGGACAGTATAAAGCCTGAGAGGACTAATAAGCACTAAATAAGCGCATAACCCATAGAGATGTTAAATAGATAAAACCATAATGCAGGAAGTGGTGGAATCACCATCCTTAGAAGTGTCCAAAAAATGAGTGAACATGACATGGTGCAATATGGTTTAGTGAGCATAGTGGTATTTGAAGATTGGACTTGATGATCTTGGAGGTCTTTTCCAACCTTAATGATTCTACGATTTTATCTCTGTCAGGATACGGGAAGATTAAATTGGTGTGAAAAACATTAATTGGACATAAATATTTTACTGCAGAAGAAATGAATGGAATAAGCACCTAAATTGAGGATAAAAATAAGTAACTATGTGGCAAAGGGACAGCTATGGTGTACTTTCTGGGTGTTTCATACACACTTAGCATTTTCAGTCTTTCCAATACAAATGACCCTTCTCAGCAGTCCAGGCATCGCCTATGGAACATCATAACAGTAAAATTAACCTGATTTACCTTTGTGCATCCAGATCTCTCTGTTTCTTGAGTACCATCTATTCCAGAGTACCGACTTGAAAATATGTGCATTAAGTGATTGGGAAGTTATTAGCATCATTTAATTTTATTTAATTTCAGCTGTCCCTGAGGACAGTCAAAAATAAACCAGAAGGTGAAATTAAACTTAGAAAATGGATGTTCTTGATTAAGTTGAAGTGTCTATTAGGCTTCTGTTTTAAGTTTCCAGCCCACAAGAAGAATGGCAAGCAGAGCCTGGTAAAGAAACATTTTGACAAGAATGAATTTTTCTGTGGCTCAGACAAAATAAACACAGTAACACAGAAGAACCTTTTCCAAGTCAGGCCTATGTGTTCGTCTGATCAGTACCAGCAAACCGTTTCATCTCTCCTGAATGTCACAGAAGCACACAAGTTGTGCCACTGTGCAGTTTTCAAGACAAATGTTTTCCCTCAAAGGACATCACACACATACCAAGGGCTGTACATGCTGTATTAAATTAAACATAGTAACAAAACAAAATGCTAATTCCATGTGGAAGTCATCCTCTGGGAAAGTTGTGAATAAAGCAGTGAAGCACACCTGGCAGATGTTAGTCACATGGCTTCATTTAATATGGAGAGGCATTTATGTTGAATGGTAGAAAAGCAACATAATAAGCTAGATAGGACAGAAAAGTTTGTGTGTTTTTCTTTTCCTGCTATATATACAGGTTAAAATGACTTTTAGCATTCCCTTCCACCTACTGGGATAGGCTGGGAAAGGATGAATGGTGTGGGCAGAATACCTCCAGGAAGGGACAGTGAGCACTTGTGCTGCAGTAGTGCTGAAGATCTGCTGTTAACCCACAGCTTGGAGCTTGGTGTAGGGCAGAGTAGCTCAGATGCTACTAAAGGGAAAAAAAAAAAGGTCTAGAAACCAATTTCCCAGACATCGCCTAGAAAATACTTATGTCACATTACTTCTCTGTGTAAAAGCTAGCAGAATGCTTCCCTAAAGCAGCACTAAATCAGCTGTAATGCTGGTTTAGATCTCATATTAACAAATCAACATTTACAGAAGATCTTGTCATCAAAGGTGGTTTTGGAGTAACAGATCATTACTTTTTTCCACTTAAGTTGCATGGTAAAACAAAAAGCAAAATTACAAATATAGTTCCCTGATTGCAGAAGAGCAAACTTGGGTAAACTAAGGAATTGTTTTTATTATTAGAGGTGAGAGCTGGAGAAAAGGTTTCAAAGACTTGAAAATGGTCTTACTATAAATGAAACAGGTGCTGCATTCAGAGCATAACCTACATCTAGGAAATGGAAAAAAAAAAAAGTGATTTAGGAACCAGAGAACCATTAATCTAATCTTAATACATTGTGATTTCTTAGAGTAAATTTAGAAGAAAAAATATTTAAGATCTGGAAATAAATACAAAATGGGATAAAATGCAAACTTGTGTTTAGTAGAAAGAGAGTTTATTTGAGGCAAGAAGTGATTCTCAGTGAAAGATTAGTGTAGTATATTGTGTTTACCTGGGCTTTGATTAAATGGATAAAAGGCACTACTCAGATAACTGGCTGTTTTCTTGGAGGCTAAGGGAGGAACCAGACTGGTAGTGCAGAGTCCACGTGTGCTGAGCATGGACTACCCTGCAGCTGAGTTGAGAGCAGCCCTGAGAAGAAGGACTTGGGGATGCTGGTGGACGAGAAGCTCAGTGTGTCCCAGCAATGTGCTCTTAGAGCCCAGAAAGCCAGCATTGTCCTGGGCTGCATCGAAATCAGTGTGGGCAGCAGGTCGAGGGAGGTGATTCTGCCCCCCCTACTCTTCTCCTGTGAGTTCCCACCTGGAGTCTCGTATCCAGCTCTGGGGTCCCCAACATGCAAATGATATGGACCCCTTGGAAGTAGCCCAGAGGAGGCCATCAGGATGATCAGAGGGTTGGAGCACCTCTCCTGTGAAGATAGGCTGAGAGGGTTGGGTTGGTTCAACCTGGAGAAGAAAAGTCACTGGGGAGACCTTAAACCAGACCTTCTGGTACCTAAAGGGGCTACAAGAGAGCAGGAGAGGGACATTTTACAAGGACATGTAGTGATAGGACAAGGGGGAATGGCCTTGAAATGAGAGAGGGTAGATTTAGATTGTATATTAGAAAGAAATTCTTTCCTGTGAGGGTGGTGAGGCCCCGTAACAGGTTGCCCAGGGAAGCTGTGGATGCCCCATCCCTGTAAGTGTTCAAGGCCAGGTTGGATGAGCAACCTGATCTTGTGAAAGGTGTCCCTGTCCATGTCAGTGGGTATGAGATGTTCATTATGGTTCATTCCAGCCCACACCAAACTATGGTTCTATGAAGATATAGACAGAGAAAGTGGATTTAAAAAGGCTTCCTAATAATAAATGGGAACCTTTGAACATTTCCCAGTCTCCTACAATGTCATTGAATGTACTGTTTATTCCTGGTACTGAGGTGCTCACCTTCACCACTGCAGCAGCCCAGCTGATCTGCAAGGCTCTGCCTGCAGCCAGGGTGCAGAAACATGTCTCTGCCCCAGCCCTGGAGCAAGGTGCATGTCCATTGTAGTTAAAACACTGCACAGCACATGTCCATGAGTCAGGGTGTCATGTCATCCAAGACAAAAAGATAAAAGATAAACCTACCACTCAGGAAGAGGAGGTATAAAGCACAGAAACATGAAATCATTAAGATTGAAAAAGACCTCCAAGATATGTGTAGGAAATGTTGCCTGGGCTGGGACATTAACAGATGAAAAGCAGTCAGTAAATTTAAGGGAATTGTCAAGCTGTGCTTTAGAGCAAGGTAAATGAGGTGAACCTCACCCTTAGAAGTTTATAAAACAATCTGCCTTGGGATAAGAGCTCTTTACTTGCTTCCTGTGTAAGAGGGGAAAAATTGTGGTGTACAAGATGACTTGGGGCTGCTAGAAGGATGAAGTCATGAAATGGGCAAACAAGATTTGCTCAGCCTTGTAAAATGAATGAAAGCTGAGGGGGAATCCAATCGCTGTCGATTGATTGGGAAGTAAATGCCAGGGAAGTGGAGAATGTATAGTAGCCAAAGGAGGAATGAGTATCAGGTGCAGGTCGATGTATTCAGGCTGTAAATTAAAATGATGATGGTAACTATCATATCAAGAGTTAAAAATATGCAAGAAAGCCTCCAGAAAGAACAGGTCCTCTGAAGTTTATATAGGGGGCTTGATGCACTCCTGGAAAATATATTTGTTTGTGTATGAGAAAACAACCTACCATAATACATTAGACCTACACCTCCTTATAAAAGGAGATGTAGCTTCATCTTCCCTCAAAACTATTTCTTGTTTTACACCAAGGAAAATGTGTAAAGGAAGAAACAATATGTGTAAAGACATGAGGACAGAGCATAGTGCATGGATCACCCCCAGCTAACCCCATGATGCATTAACTTTGCTCCACAGAGGAGTTGGAGGAGCTGGCTGGCAGCAGCTCATGTCAGGCAGTAGAACATGTTCTACTGAATTCTCTAAGATCTACATTGAGTCAGCAATGCAGAGCTCAGGGCAAATATTTCTCATTATCTCAGAAACCAGATGGTTGTGGACACCAATACCACCTGAAAGGGGCTGAACAAACTCAGTCCCTCTAACCTCCATTTGTCACTTAACTAAGTACAAGATCAAAGAACCATTGATTCCAGGGACAGCAGCTCAGACGACTCGTTCTATTTTGCTTGCAAAATTGTTCCTATCTGTGCAGGTGAAATCTTTGTGCTCACTGACATTATTATATAAAATACAGTTATTTTCAAAAAGGATTATCTCTTTTTCAGCAAACAAAAAACCTACTATATTTCTATCTATTTATTTATTTATTTCCCCAGCAGAACAGAGGAGAACATAGACTCTTAAGTATAGAAAAGTGTGTAGGTTTTAAAACAAATTTAAGACAGGGACAAGCCAGAAGTTCTGGACAAGCAATCTGGTCTGATTTATGGAGCAACACAGTTCTATTCAGCTTAATAAGTTTTTGCATTTAATTCATATTGAGTGCAACTGGAGCATTGGTGTTTCAGAAAGACATTGGAGGCTCCCATAGATCAAGAAGCCACCTTCCTCAGCAGTTGTCTCACTCGTTCTACAAAATCTTTCACTTTGTATTTTCTTTGCATTATACCTAGTTTCAGCCTGCTGTTGATTCCTGTTATTCTGCGTAGTCTGCTTGTGATGAATTAAGTAAACTGAACTTTTTTGATCTCTCACATAGAATATATCTGGCCAGATGTGCACTTCTACTCAACAGATGGCTGTTCAGCACTAGTCACTATCCATTTGGAGTCAGCTCAGAGAAATGAGCCCTTCCAGGGTGAGGTTCATCTCATCCCAAAATGAATCTTTAAACCAGATCCTATAAATGTCCCTCACAGCATTCCTTTCTCTCTCTAGCAGCAATCAAGGAAGCCTGCGCTGGCTACCTCTCATGTCACTGCCTGCATTATAGACTTTTATATTTAGGCAAGATGAATCTGACTCTTGGGCTAAGTCATTTTCCCAGCTTTGAATCATTTCCTTGGCTTCCTCCTCTGCACCTCACACTGATGAGGCTTTGCAGATCTCCAGCAGATGCATGGCATTAATGCCTATGTATGAGGAGGCCTCACTCTCAGGTTCCGGGAGTGCACACAGGGGCAATTCACTGAAAATCTGGTTAGGGAAATAGAGCTGGATTTCAATATGTATGCTGTCCATACTTGCTAGTGATTGCACCTTTTTAATGAGTAGCATGTGGCACTGATGAGAAAACGCCTTAATAATTATGGTCCCCCTGGAAAAAGAGTAGATTATGTAACTATTGATCTTGATATTTTTTGTTCTATTTTTCCATTTTTCCCATAGTAAAAACTGCTGCAGCATCACAGGCTTCAGCTCCTTCCATCCAGCTTCTTTTCCAACATTAGCCATTCTGCTGTATCTACTCATACCAGGCTCAGCCACCAGCCCAGCCAGACAGCTGCCAGCTGTTTTATTTTTAAATAAATACTTACATCTGTCAAGTTATAAAGCAGAGAGTGATGAATCCATTCTTGATGTCTTTTTCTTTTTTTCTCTGTCACTTGAATAGAACATGCTAAGAATTGCACACTCTCTGCAACAAAAGCCAAAATATTTGTGTACCTGGGCAGGTTCCCTTTAATTAGTACAAAACGTGTTTAAGTGTTGGGGTTTTAATCATCCCTCCATAGTGGTTTATTAGGTCTGAAAGGAAGGAGGGTAAGGATAATTCTTTCTTGCCCAATGCCTTACCCGTGTGTTAAGAATGACTAGTTTGAATGTCCACATGTATAAATATTATTGATATATTTATATATTGCCTACTTGCATGGGCAGCAAGCAAGGCTGAAGAGGAACTTGCAGGTCTTTCTGGCTGGGAGAAATAAGAAGGAGTTTTCCCAACAGAGTCCTGATGTTTCATTTGGGGATCTTCTACCGCAAGCTGCACGAACATTTCAGGTGAGCCCTGTCCCCATCTGTCCCTCACATGCCTGTGTCTTGCCCACTCTCTCTGCATCCCTGTCTTCTTCCCTCCATCATGTTCGCTAACTCTGATTGCAGACACTTTCAGGGAAAGGAACAACACTTTTGGACCAGTGTTGCCATTTTTTCTTACCTGTGTCCTCACAGATGTAAAGGCTATGTTAGAAAACCAATTTTCAACCTGCACTTGGCTGCATCCTCTGATATCAGCTACCTCCTTATCTATAAACTGGCCCAATAAAGATATCGAAAGCAAATTCATTAAGGCATTTATTATACTGTCTTCTCATGTGCTCTTACCATGGCTTTCTTTTGGGACAGTAAGAATGAATTGCAGTAGAGAAGAGATTCGATTTTTCTTGTTGAATTTTGCTGTACACTACTGCTGTCAGTGAGCCAAGATGTTCAGGTGAGACCACACCGCTCCCCTGCAGCTCCATGTTGCTCTAAAAGTGATTTGTATCCATTTAGTTTTAGTCGGTAAGTATCAACTTCGGGTAAATCAATATAATGTGGGCTTGCATTGATTTGAGACAAATCAGCAATGGGTAGTGCTGGTTTAAATAATCGTTCTCAAAACCTTTGGAACCTTTAGTTAAAAAATGGCACATAAGCCAGCGTGAGAGCTACAGATAAATCAACTATTTTTAGTGATGGATCATCGCAGGGGTAGTAAAAACTAGGCAAAAGTGAAAATCTTGTGGGATAAATGTGAAAGTGTTAAAGACATGAAACAATTCAGTAAGAATCCAAACCATGTCTGGTATTTTGAAGCTAATCTTTACTTAGCTAATATAATCCTGCTTTAAAAAAAAAAAAAAAAAAAAAAAAAAAAAAAGTAAGGTTTTCATTTCTTTCTTTATTTTTCTGCTTTTCATATCAGCAAATTTTTAAAATCGTCTGTTCACAACATCACACAAACAACCCTGTGACAATTGGAATAATGTTTCCTAGAGGATTAGGGGAATTCACAGAAAGAATCATTGCTTCATGTGGGAAGAATCAGACACATTGCATGCATCTTTGTTGCTTAATTTCTTTGTGCTGGTACCTTGATTTGTTTCTCAAATTTAACAAAGAAGGGTATGAAGCAACTAAAAATCTAAAATTACAATGTAACCATATGGAAATATTAAGTTAAGGAAGTCTAAGCACTTAAACCAACTGTTCAGGGTATTTTCCCCTTAATGTGCTTACATAAATCACATTAGTTTTTATGAGAGTTATTTTTCAAATTTATAGACTTTTTCAGATGGATCTTCATCTCCCAAGGTAGCATATGCAGCAGCTGAGTGTGTTTCTGCAAATTAAAGACTCTGGCATTCAAATTTTAACTCTGACACTGGATTCATGGATGTCATTGCATAAGCAAGTTATTCATGGACTTTTGGAAATAGCTTTTACTTTTTAATGCTCAGCTTTAGAAAGCTGAATTGTCATTTCTGAATACCCAACACTCAAATTACTGATTTAACAAGCAATGTTTGTGTGGCAGTTCTAGAACTGGTCTGTGCTATGGCTTCATCTCTAACAAAATATGAAGGGGCAAAAAAATCACTGCCACTGTTTGAGCAAACACAGTGCATAGAAGTGCTGCCTGTTTCACTGAAATCTCCCATTTCTGGAAATAGCTTCTTTGGGGGTGTTGTGGTTTAACCCTGGTAGTCAGCTCATCCCCTCACTGTGGGATAGGGGACAGAAGTGGAAGGGTAGAAGTGAGAAGATTCGTGGGTTGAGTTAAAAACAGTTTAACAGGTAAAGCAAAAGCCACATGCCCAAGCAAAGCAAAACAAGGAATTCACTCACCATTTCCCATGGGCAGACAGTGCTCGGCCATCTCCAGGAAAGCAGGGGATCTGCTTCCCAGGGATAACTCTACCTGGGAAGAAAAATGACATCACTTCAAAAGTACTCCCTTCCTTCTTCTTCCCCAGCTTTATGTTCTGAGTGTGATGCTGTAAACTGTGAAATATCCCTTGGGTCAGCTGGGGTCAGCTCTCCCAGCTGTGTCCCTGCCCTTGGACACAGGTCCTTGTGCACCCCCAGCATCCTCTCTGGTGGGGTGGGGGAAGGAGCAGAAAAGGCCTTGACTCCATGAGAGCTCTGCTCAGCAGTAACAAAAACATCCCTGTGTAATCAACACTGTTTTCAGCACAAATCCAAAACACAGCAGCACCATATGAGCTGCTATGAAGAAAATTAACACTATCCCAGCAAAAAAAACCACACAGGGGAATATCTTATAATTTAGAAAAATAAAATTTCTAAATAATATGTCTGTCTTTGATGAATTATATTAATATTTATGTACTTAAATGTTTATATTTATATAATAATACTTATATATAATGTAAATGTATATTAATTGTATTTTTATTTATAGATACTATTTCTAATTTTGCTAGGAACATGTACTGAATGTGCCCTGGAGGTTCAGAAAGCAGAAGGCAAACCAAAACTTTCCAACATTTATTACAATATTGAATGCAGAGTTATTTTAACATTGATTTGGAGATTTGGGGATGACCTAGTTCACCCGTTTTGAATTTTGCATTATTGTGAAAATCAATGAGAATCTCTTGAGTGCATTTTGGAGCCATGTGGGCTGAGTTGTAGCTCTGCACGGTGCTGCAGAGAGCTCACATGGAGCTGGCAGTGCCCTGTGCCTGCAGATCACAGCACGTCAAGGGTCTAAGGAGAGGCTTCGGATGCCCAGCTAGAAGTCAAGAAGTAGGAACCAGACAAAGCACAGAGCTCTGAGTGCCTCACACATCCTGCCAGCCCCAAAAGGTTTTGCCTTGGAGCTCTTGAATTCACTTTTAACCAACCTTTTTGCACAACTCCTTATGCAGGTATGGGTGTAGATTTTGGAGTCACAACTTGCCTTATACCTCCTAGGTACAACACCAACTTCACTGTACCCAGTGAGGGACAGTGCCTGGAAAGTGAATCTAAATATAAGGTGAAAGTTCATCACAACAGGGTTAATGAATAAGCAGTACAAACCAGGGAGGTGTGCTGCCAGCTAGAGGATGGATCCTGACTCATATGTCATTCAGTGGTTAAGCATCTTTGAATATTGGTTTTAGTACTCAATCTTGCCCTAATGAGCCTTGGAAATTCTTCAGAAAAAGGAGAACAAAAGGCTTACAGAAGGTCAAAGCAGTCACCAAGGAGGTTTTGTCTCACCCTTGATTCTGAGAGTGACTCACACAAACACTCAGCTATTAGCAGCTGTGATAAGATGCCTTTAGCTGCTGCCCCCCAGCAAGTCTGATGGATGGAGATCACCTCTGGAACATGTTCCTTGAAGAGGATTAGCTCCCGAGGGCTGGGGTTTGTTACATAAGTGAAGCCTTTTCTCTTGGCTCAGAGACATCAACTAACAGCTTAACTTCTAAACAAGCTCAAGGCCTACCATCTTCCCTCTGAGGCAGGAACCAGGCCAATTTTTCTACCAAGAGGTGGTTAGTCCCAGCTATGACATGGGAGCCGTGGGTTGAGAGATTTTCCAGGGCAAATCCAAGCCCACCCTCTAATATCTTCTTGGGGGCAGTGAGGTGTTAGCCATCACTGGATATCTTTACTTAAAACTTTGAGTTTAGGCTGACTCTGTGCCCTTCTAAAGGGACTCATGCTCAGCCATGAGCCACGGGCTTGATGTGGGAAGCATTGGTGAAGCACTGCTGTACATTATGCAGCAGAGATATCACCACATACATTATGCAATGATAGCTCCTTCAGGCCTTACTGCCACTGTTACTCTCTTTTTGCCCTATATAATGCCTGCTACCATCAGGGCTCCCCTGACCTTAGTTTGTGAAGTCCTACAAGCCTTCAGAAAGCTTTATGACTGCTTGGATCTGGGTTTTTAAATACTTCGCCTTCTAGCTGTAACCTAGTTCCTACACTCTAAAAAAAGAGCATTTCCATTTAATTTCAGGCTTTCATGGCTATGAAGTGTTTTGAATAACCAAACCTGCTCTTTGTTTCTTCTCTGATGTGGGTGGGTTGGATTGGTCAGTGCACATGAAGTGCCACAGCTGCCCAATTCATTGTGTTGGTGACGTGGACCTGCAATTGTGCAACTCACAAAGTGGACGTGCAGAATTAAGGGGAGAGGCATTGTAACATGGTTGCACAGAATGCTTTTTAGCCTGTCTTGTGCTTCTTATTTATTTTGGAGAATATTTTATTGCCTTTACCTAAGCAGTCAAACAGAGCTCTAACTCCCAATCTGCAGTGTTGGAAACAGAAAAGTACATGCCAAATGGGGAGGTTACCTGGATTACATTTCAGTGTGACAAAACCTACTGCTGTGTGCTAGAGAAAAGAGCAAATTCCCTTCCTGTTTTACTGCCAAGTGACACCTGTACAGCCAAATGGATTGCTCAATGAACTTCTTTAAATAATCACCTCAGTGTAGTCTAGATCTCATTCCCATCTCCTCCTCAGTCTCTTTAGCTGCCAGGGAGAAGGAAGGGCTGTGCTGTGTCAGAAGGGCAGCAGAATTACAGTGCACAGCAACAGCAGCCAGATTCCTTCAGCTTAAATGGAATTAAAATAGATTCTTTCATTGAAAGAAAAATAAAACAATGGAGGATAAGAGGAAAGCCTGTGTAAGGGAGCACAGCAGGTTAACCAGCTGGGTCTGTGCCGTCCTGTGCAAAGGGAGGTTTCATGGGAGACAGTTCACTTGGAAATGCAGAGGTCTGAGTGAGCTGAAAGCTCAGACACATCTGTGCATGTCCTGGAAGGCTTGTTGGTGCATGATCACTGGGCTGCTTTACACTGGTTAAAACAATCTGTGAATTTATCCTAAAGTTGTTACCCTGATGTTGCTAGAGAACTTAATCTGTTGAAGTCTCCTCTCTTTGTAGTCCTTCCACTTTCTCACCTGTTTCCTGTCTCATTTCCAGGAAACACTTTTGTAACAGCTCAAGACAGTCATTCCTCTTCCTCATGATAACCATGGATAAACATTTTGTCAGCCTCGCAGGTCTCCATGGGGAACTCCCTCTGCAGCTCACAGCCTTCTCTGCTCTCTGTGTTGGGTGAGCTTCAGACTCAGTGAGAATTGGAAGAAAATCCAAAGATATAACCCTCTATAGATAAAGAACTCAAATACATCCATAAATCTCAGCTGTGGTTTTCAATGTTACTTAAGAAAGTGGGAGTTTTAAGATCCCAACTTCTTAGGCAATTCAATTATCCCTCAGTCTTCCCTTCCCAAATCGTCCCTTCCCAAACCTTCCCAAACCTTCCCTTCCCAAACCTTTCCTTCCCTCTCCCCTTCCCTTTCCCTTTTCCCTTTCCCTTTCCCTTTCCCTTTCCCTTTCCCTTTCCCTTTCCCTTTCCCTTTCCCTTTCCCTTTCCCTTTCCCTTTCCCTTTCCCTTTCCTCCTAATTTTGCCAAAACTTTTGCATCCACAGACACTTTTCAAATTCTACCCGTAAATGTGTTTCCAGCCTGGCAGTCTGTATTGTTCTGGCACTGATTGGTGCTCCAAGCAGCAGGTAATTCATCTGCTAGAAAGACTCAACATCTTCCTGACACCACTACTATTATCCAGAGCTATGTTTATGCTTCTTTTGCAGCAACAACCATGCAATGGGCTCCACTTCCCTTTCCTTTTCTGAGGACCCCACAGCTGCAGGTGGGGTGGGTTGGGTAATGACAGGGCACTTCTGCAAACAACCGGCTGTGAAGTGACACATTCCTGTCAGCAGAAAGCTCTGCAAATATTCTCTAATCTCTCGACAGAGTAAACATTTCTGTGCCATCCTAGCAGGGGAGCCACCCTTTTTATGGTAGACCTGAGCTTCTTTTTCTGGAACACACTGGAGCACAACTTTGTGTGCCACAGTGTTCTGCACCAGGCAGACAAACCTGCTGACTGAGCCACCAGTGGACACAAAGATTTATTTCTGAAGAAAAGGTTGAGCAAGATAAAATCATCACGGCAATGTTCTGGTGTCTGAGGCTCCAGAGAACACGAACAAGCAGCAGGGTAAAGCCAGACACCATCAACAGCTGAGTGGGTAACTCACAGCAAACCACAGTTTTGATTAAGTTCACCCTTTTCCCAGCCACAGACACATTGCTAAAGCTCTTGGAAGTTCCCTACTTACTTCTAGTAATAACAAATTGAGCCCTTTATGCAGAAGACCAATGTGCATACTGTGCATTTATGAAATGCCCTGAAGCCCTGGAGACAGAGGATGTCACATCGTTCAGGGTCTTTCAGAGACTTTGAGGACCTTGTCACTGGGTGAATGCCACCTACTTTGAAGACTTGCTTTTTGCAGTCAAGAGAATAACACAGAAATATTTCTGTCTCCTGTCTTTAAGGCAGGAACCTGGCAAAATGAAAGCAGACTACAAAGTGCACAAGCAATGAGGCTGGGAGACACACATTGTGTCACTGCTTTCTTCATAAAGATCATAGATCATTTGTGTTTGTCCCCTATCGATGCATGGAGCATATAGGTACATAGAGACACCAAAGAAGCCCACACCTACTAAAGAGCCAATGTCTCTGTTTAAGTGATATCCACATTCTCTGATCATCCAGCCATTCCTACATGTTGGCTTGCAGTCTCAAGGTTGTACTCAGGAGCCAGCAAACTTCAGGCACAGCAAGAACCAGCTCACACATGGGTATGGATTTAGCCTAAGGTAGTTAAGGATCCCACATCACCATAGTAACTGCATGCTGTTGCATTAATTTCAGGAAAATAAATGAAGCTTGTAAGTCAAGGGGTATTTATGCAGAGCACTGCAATAGCACATTAAGAAACTCCAACAGTTCTGAATAAGGCAGTCAGGCTTTCCTGGCTGGTTTATCCTGCTTTTCAGGGACTAATGGCCTGGTTGGAAGACTCCATTAATATGGTTAGTCCACTTTCCATATCTGAGTTGGTGTGTTCAGACATGGCTTGGGCATCTCTGCACAGCACTACACCTAAGCCATGTAGGACCAACAGAAGCATGAAAAAGCCTCTACAGTAATGTACAGATTTCAAAAATTGAGGTCTTTATAGAAGAATTTAACAGGTTTGAGTATTCCCCTTCTCACTGATGAAGTTTGTTTAGGGTATGTTAATTACATATCAATAAAGATGTAATTGTTCTTTACGAGGAAAACAAAATCTTACCTAAGATGGGCTGGGATCTTCATTTTGTTGCCAAAAGCCCAGCCTCTATTCTTTAAAAAATGAAACAAACATACTCACCAGGGACAAACACAAGTACAAAATTCTGGTTCATCCAACCTGAATTAAAGGTAGCCTTGTTGGAAGTGGAGCAGTCAAGCACATGGCTTGTTGGCCACTCTAACTGACTAAACTCATCTGTATCTGGCAGTGGGTTGACTTCTCCTTTAATCATAAGTTTGCAGAAGTGTTATAAAAAGGAAATTCTGACTAGTCCAGGAACTTTGGTGTCAGAAGGAAGAAAAGTATCTGTATGGGATCTGTCTGAGATGGAGTTCCTTTCCCCATGGCAGCCCTCACAGTGCTGTGCTGTGCCTTGATAGCTAGAAAGGTGCTGATAACACACCAGTGTTTTGGTTACTGCTGAGCAGAGTTGGCACAGCATCAGCACTGTATCTCCAACATTCCCCCCATCAGAAGGCTGGGAGTGGGCAAGATCCTGGGAGGGAACACAACCAGGCCAGCTGACCCAAACTAACCAAAGGGATATTCCGTATCATATGACGTCAGCTCAGATATAAAAGCTAAGAAAAGGAGAAGGAAGGGGTGCACTCATTATTTAAAATGTTTGCTTTCTGGAGCAACCACTATGTCTGCTGAGGCCCTGCTTCCCAGGAGGTGGCTGTTGCTTTAGTAAACTGCCTTATTTCAGTCTACAAGTCTTTTTCCATCTTATTTTCTCTCCCCTGTCCAGCTGAGAAGGAGGAGTGATAGAGCAGCTTTGGTGGGCACCTGTCATCCAACCAAGATCAACCCACCACAACATTAAAAAGAATGAAGATGATGATGAACAGAAGTATTGGCATCAGTGATAAATATGCTGCTGATTGCAAAGGTTCCAGGGATGGGGCATCCACAGATTCCCTGGGCAACCTGTTCCAGTGCCTCACCAGCCTCACAGGGAAAAATTTCTTCTTAATATCTAATAAAAGCCATCTCTCTTTTAGTTTAAAGGCGTTACCGCTTTGCCCTGTTTAGTTATGGGTTTTAAGGTCCCCTGAGAGCCTTCCAGGCTGAACAGCCCCAGCTCTCTCAGCCTGTTTCCATAGAAGGGGTGCTTCAGCACCCCAGAGCTGGATGCAGTACTGCAGGTGGGGGCTCATGAGAATAGAGTAGGGGGGAAGAATTACCTTTCTCGACCTGCTGCCCACACTGCTTTTGATGCAGCCCAGGACATGGCTGGCTTTCTGGGCCATGAGTGCACATTGCCAGGTCATGTTGGGCTTTTCATCCACCAACACACTCCAGTCCTTCTCTTCAGGGCTGCTTTAAATCTGTACTTCACCCAGCCTCTGTTTGTGCTTGGGACTGTCCTGACTCACATGCAGGACCTCACACTTGGCCTTGTTGGCCACCCAAGTAGTCTTACTTTTTGTGTTTGAGTTTGTCCAGGAGATCACCCAAATCTGTCCTCCAGACTACCAAAGGGATTGTGTGTCTGGGCCTATTAATTGTCCTCCTGATAGTGCATGCATCCAGAAGTGGGACAGGATACAGGCTGTCATGCTCACAGTTGCCTGAGAAACTCCTCCACCTCTGATATTTTAGCAGTGACTTGAGAACATCACCTGAGTGAGGGCTACAGGCTGCCAGCAGCCTCGAACCTCTTCAGAAATCCATTGGTATGATGTTCATAGAAAATGAGAGGTGGTATGAGGACAACTTTAGCCATGGCACATCTTTGATTGTTTGATGCTTTGGGGTTTTTTTCTTCAGCTTACTGGAAACTAGAGCTGCATCCAAATAACTGCAGGTTAGAGAATGTCTTTTTGGGGGCTTTAGCTGAAGAAGGCTCACAGGTAATTTGCAACAACCCTGACCTGTGATTCGCATGGACCAGCTGAACTCTGCAGCCTGATTCATCATCAAGAATGTCCTGATATGTCCTCTTTGCTTATGTGCAATATAAGGAAGTGGTGTTTTTTCTTTTATTTAATAAAAAATATTTGTCCGCAGGCCTGATTTCTTTTGCCTGCAAACCTATCAATTTTCCAATAATCTCTCAAGCAGCACAGGCAGTGATAATTCAGGTCACAGGTTTTGACAGAGAAATCACAACATCAGCAAGTCACTGCTAATGAAAGTGGGTTTTTTCTTGCTCCTTCTGGATTTCTTCGTGTCCAGACTTCCACTACTTGAAGTGAGAGTAAAAGATTTGTTGCAGCAGTATCATAGGTACCTAAATCTTTGCATGAGGTTGCCCCTTTACTGAACTTTTAATTCCGGGGGTGAATTCAGGACATAAACAAGTTGAACAGCAATGTCACATCCCACACTGGGAAGTCTGGAGGAGGCATCATGCAGCAGAAGGAACACCTGAGGGCATCTCCAGTATCTCCTCAGGGACTGAAAGAGGATGTGGGATAGTGGGAACAGCACAGCCACACCACAGGGCAAGTCTTGATTTTCACACTGAAATACAGGAGTGTTTTGGCTGACCCTCAGCTGGGATGGCAAAGGGAAGGAGGATGCTTTCTTCCTGTTGCTCCGACTTGCACGGGGATTAGCAAACTTATGGCAATGATTTTATGGTAAACATGACATTTTTCAATGACATCATGATGTTCCACACCAAAATCAGTTTTATCAGAAAATTAAACCAAAAGAACTCAAAAGACAGTCAGAAGATAGCTAGACATCAGGTCCTGTAGTGCACTGACTTCAGCACCCGTGTGAATATCCCAGGAGCTCTGGGCTGAGGCCACAGACAGGTTCTTGGAGGCAGTCGATTTTTGCTGCCAATGTAATTGCTATACATCAGCTATATCTCAATTGATTTCAGTGACACTCTGCTGGATTTATACCTGAGAGCAGACACTGACCTTAAGCACATGGTCTGAACAGGGCCATTCCTACTCAGCTAAAACCATTTGGAGCTTTTCCAATACCATTTGATTGGCATAAAGACTTGATCCATAATGGAAGAGTATATAATAGCCTGAGAATTGAATCAAATATATCTAATCTGGGTCAGATCCTCAGACAGGGATGTTGATGGATCATAAGCCAGCTCAGTACAGGTTTTAACTAAAAATAAGGACATAACTCTTTAAATGTCACTGTGAAAGGCCCATGTTTGATTATGTAATAATAATAATATTTAAATTTGAGCTTGTTCCTCAACAGTACACATCTTCCTTGCTCATTAAAATTAATGAGCTACTTTCTCTGGGAAATACAATACCCACATCTGTGTTTCGTGAAGAAGGTGACATGAAAACAAGGACGACATGACAGGTCAGGAATGCCCAAAGCCCTTCCTTACTTTAATGCTATGCAGAGAACAATTTTGCACAACTCCTTAGCTAGAGCAGTTCTCTCCCCTGGGCTTTCCAGTCTCTAATTTCTATGTCCCTGTGAATTTAGTGTACACACAATGCGTGACTGATGCTTCTACATGAAACAAGTCACATTAATTTTTTATTCTCACCAACCACAAAACTAGAAAACTGCTTCCAAGACTGTGTGAAAGTTCATCCCTGGAAAGACATCTGAGTTTGGTGGGTGAATTTGATCACAGATTAGATTTGAAAAGGCAGGCTGAAGGGAGGTCACAAAGCATTGGCTAGATTTGAGCATTAATTACATATTTTCCTTTAGGAAGACAGGAGATTAGTGGGATGCAAATGGAAGAGAAAGGAAGGGAAGAAGGGCTATGGAACCCACAGATCAGACAGACTCATGACTGATGGATACAGCTGCTACTACAATCTGGGTTTTACAGCTGTGTTTTCCCTTCTTTCCTTGGCCTTTTCTGCCATGGAGATACAAGTTCCTGAGATCACAGCCCCACTTCAGTTGCTATTACAGACCAACTCACACAGAAATCTGTCTGGGACTCCCCTGGTCTCTCCAGTCTTCTTTGGTCTTGACCTCAGAGACTCACTGACCACCCTGCTCAAAGGCCATGTCACCTACTCGCTGGCTGGTCCAGCTCTGTCTTCACTAGTGATCACAGACTCACTCACACCCCCACACTCCCTCCACTTGCTGCACCACAGACATGGGGACCCCATGGCTCCTGATCCCATTCCAGTTACTTCACTCAGAGCTGTGGTCATGTGCAAGCAGAGAGTCTCTTACACAGGAAAAGAGGGTTTAAATTAGCTTTAAAGTGGTGTTTAATGAGTAGACAGGACAGATAGTACTCATGAGGGCATAGCCAGGCAAGCACACTGTCCTGAAACCTGTTTACACTTGACCAGTCACTCTATCCCCTTATCATTCTATTTTCCCACACTTGTTCCTCCCTAATCCTTGCTAATGCTTTCCTTTCCGTGGTCTTTGGTTACCTCCCTAGCCACCCCTTAACAAGTCTTAAAGAATCCAAAGATGCTCTTCCCCTCCATCCCCATGCAGAGACCCTCCTCAATCAGAGGAGGCCCAGGAAGCTGCTTGTGTTCCCCCATAGAGTAGGTGCCACCCTCAGCCCATGGAGCCAAAATTCCTCTTGGATTGCCCTGGCAGGCGGTCATGCCTTTGACTGGGGTATTGGGCTCTCCCACTTCCCATGTGGCTCTGACCTCCTGTATGTGTGGAGATGAGCTTTTTTTTATGTAACAGTTAAAAGGAGGGTGTGGAAGAGGGAGTGGATGGGGTGACATGGCATGGGGGTTCTACATTGTTGATGGGTCACCATAATGGAAAATACAAGATGAAGTACAAAAAACAAACAATCAAAAAAACCAAATGAAACAAAAACCAACCAATCAACCAACCAACCAAACAAAAACAATGAAAAAAATCATGCTTGCACACTTTTTAAATTTTTACATAAGGGCTTCAGGGAAGGGTCCAACTGTCCAAATCCATTCAGCCTCCACGCTTCTGTTTGGTCTTAAATGACAAGAGCTTACAAGTCCAGTGCCATCATTCAGGGCTGTGTTGCCTCTGTGCAGACGCAGTTTCCCCAACACTTGCCAGTGTTGCTGCTCTGAGATGAGTGGAGAAAATCATTCATGAAAATGAATGGGAAACCCAGGAGTAAGGAGGATGCTGGGAGCAGAACTGAGGTTTGGGGAATCCAGTATTGCTTTAAATCATTTAGAGACTACACTATCCCCTTATATGCTGCAAAAAGCCAAAGTTAACACTTGGGTTCACTGAGACTCATTTTTCACACTAGCTTAGGGCAAATTTTTCAGGATGTTTAGATACTAAACTTGCACTGAAAAAAATCAGCTTTAAAAAGCTGTCTCTGAGTCTTCTTCATTGCATAATAAGAGATTTGGCCAACAGTAAAATTCTGCTTCATCCCTTCCATTTGGGACTTCTTTGATGAACTGTGAGACATGGGCCAGATAACAAGGAGCAGAAAAAGGGACCAGCAGCCTGCTGGGTTACATCTGTTTGTTTTCAGTCTACAACCAAACATCTACTGTCCTGCCAGTATCTTCTCCCTTAAAGTGGTACTAGAAAAATTGTAAAAATGTGGTTACTAAAAATTAATAAAAATTAACTGTTTCGAGTAACTCCTATCTGTGCATAGGATGGATTTAGCAATCCAGTGTAAGGGTTCAGCAGTGTTATGCCACATAATAAATATAATTATCAAGGTAGTGCTCAGGATAATCAACTCCAGCTTAATTGGATTTTGCTGCTGATCATTCCCCAATCATGACACCAGGAGTGACTCAACATGAGCAAAATGGGCATAAGGGGATATTATGAAATTTTAATTTCAAAAGCTCTGGGAGGTGGTGTACATGAAAGAAAGGCCCTTCAGTGGCCAGCCAGTCAGACCTGACCAGCACATAAGTTTTGGTCAAGTTCATTGGTGACCCTGGGGCAGTTCTTCCTCTCAGGCTGCCTAGGGATGTTGGGCTTATGTGCTTCTAGAGGGCTTAGCCTAAAGTCAGGCAACATGGGAAGAATTAATGTCTCTTATATGAGGACACCTGATGGCTTGGTTGTTTTTTTCCAGAGCTCCTAGCATTGGAATATTGTCTCTTAATCTCCAGATTCCTCCACCCACCACAGATAACACAGAAGGTTTGAAAATTAACTGTCAACCTGTAGTGCTCATGCTTTCCAAACTTTTATGATAGAATTGGGAGCGGTACCAAAATTCAAGATTAAGTTTTTAAGGATTTGGGCCTGCATGAGTACTGCTGCTTGATTACAGACCTCAGTAACCACCAGTATAGTAGAGAGACCTTGGACTTTCTGTGGATTCCAAACTCAAAGGTACCACGCAAGATTAGAGTTTAATTAAAGATTGCTGCAATGGATACATTCCCATGCACATTTCAAATAGTAATTTTCTAAAAAAAATCAGTTCTATAGCCTGCATCATCTTTATTGTCTCCTGGTTGTACTCAATTTAAAACACTAAGCCATATCTTTGTAAAGTCTACATTATGGTATGAAAAGACCAAAGTGACCAACAACTAGGAAAATTAGGAAATCTTCTAGGATATGATGAATACTCTAGGAACAGAAATGTCCTCAGTGAGTAATATGAGATCCACCAGTCCTGTTTTCAATTTAGAACTATCAGGAAGTCTTAGATTTCTATTCTGGGACTACTTTTATTTTCATTCCCCTCCAAATGCTCTGTTAGACTGCTCAAAACCTGCTTTCACAGTGGTGTTTTGCCATCCTCTCTTGACTGCAAGGCACAGATAGACCAAGATTCTCCCTCCCTCGCTTTACTAACTGTTCTTGGGCTTTATCTTTTTCTTCCATTTCTTTAATTTTCCTGGTTTATACATGTTTATGGTTTATTGAAAACATGATATATAGAGGGGGACCACGCTGATTGCTAAAAGTTAAAGATGAACTATTTAGGTAAAAAAAATGCAACTACTTATTAGAATAGAGTTCTTATTTTCTTTTTGTTTGTTTGTTTGTTTGTTTGTTTTTCTGTGTGTAGGGTTTTTTTTTATTTTTTTTCTTTTTTCTTTTCATCTTTGAGGAAAAAAAGTCCCAAGGAAACTTCTGCTTTTGTGTTTGGCTTTCATGGGCAAAGGATCCATGCTGAACCAGGAGAAAGAGGCAACTACTGTGCCCTTTGACAAGGACCTGATGAGCTACGTTTTCTTGACAGCTGAACAACAGAGTAAATGGACATAGGAAAGTTGTATAGATTTGCTGTCATATAAATATAGTTTGCACAAAGTGATGAATTCAGCAAGTGTAGTAGTGCTTTACCTTGTCCTCAAGGGAGAAGATGAAACAAACATCAATACCTGGATTTAATGCACAAAAATGAAGAAGATGGACAGACTGCTGCCCTCAAGAGCAGAAAGGCTGGTATTGGAAGTTCTTAAGTATGGGATAAAGGGCATGTGGTAGCACAGGATAGCAAGGATCCAGTATTTTGGTCTTCTGTCCTATGTCCCCATGGAGGCTTATTCCATGATGCAGATACCGCAGATCATTTCCCTACAATCAAGATTTTCACATGCTTTTTAGATGAATCCCAAGTGCTCAGAAAGCATCCTTCTCTCAGAACAGCTCTGTCTCTCTCTTTGTTTTTCATTTCTAACACACTCTGGAAGAAGCTCAGCCCTCTGTGTTCCCTTCTTTAAGCCTTTTCTCAACCAAGTCTTTGGCAATATCTCACAACCAGTAAAAAAGTGCTCAACATCATCACCCTCCTCCACTCACCCAGTGTATTATGTCCCGTGGTACACACCAAGCAAGTGTCTTATCTAAAGCTGTATGGAAAAGCTGCAACACACAGATGCAGAGCCCAGCAAGCAGTAGGACAGCTCCAGAAGGTTGTTCTTGGGATCTTATTTCATCTGATGTGAAATATTTTGGAAGAACAGTGTTAAGTTGTGTGATTAAAGGCTCATCTACACACACACGGCGAACCCAGAGACCCAAGGGCAAGCCGGGGAGCCATAATATCCCAGTCAGAGACACAAGCCTCTGAATTGAACTGGGGCTCTTCCAGGATAGCCTCAGCTTCATGGGCTGGAGGTAGCACCCTCTCCAAGGGAAACAGGAGCAGCTCCCCAGCTCACCTCACAGGTGGGAGAAGGATCACTGCCTGGGTGTGGGACATGTTATGGGATGCAGAGGAAGAGATCTGGGGCTTACACAAGACCTGGTATGGGATGGCCTAGGGGAGAAACCAAAGGCAGGGAAAGGGAGGGATATAACTAGTTTAGAGAGGAACAAGGGTGAGAAAATAGAGGGAAAAGGGGATCAAGTGTCCAGTCCCAAGTATACAGGTTGCCAGTTGATGTGCTTGTACACAGGTCGTGCTCCTGAGCAATGAGCCCGGGGGAGAGATTTGTGGGGAGCTGTTAACAAGGAGGTGGGATGGCCCTGTTTTACAAGAAGATCTTTCTTTTTGTAATTAATTGCTTCACCTCACACTTTGCTCTATCACAGCACAAGTGAGGTGTTATTCCCACCCCAGAGCAGCACTAATGAGTGGTGAAGACAGAAATGCATCTTACTTCTCCATTCTACATTTCTTTTATGTGTTGTGAGCTGATCAACAGACTGAGGAGCTCGCCTTCTGAATTCCTTAGAGCCAGTTGTGCTTCTGGGGCTAAAACTCTCATTGAGAGCAAATCAAAAAGGGAACAATTTGTATTAAACCAGACAGATAAGACCCTAAACCTATTCAGTCATATGAGGAACCTTCAACCTTGAATAAACTTAAATTCAGGACCTAATGCTTATCATTAAATACAAATCCCCATAAACCAGTAAAACACATAAATCCTGTCTGTGATAATTATTTGGAGGATGACAGCTAGAGTTGTTAGATTGCATGTAAGGGTCTGGGTTATGACACTGAGGAACTGATAAATACAGCCAACTGATAATAAGAATTTCCTGTTGGCTATAATTTCTTTGGGTTTAGTTTTAGAATGTTTGGCTCCAGCCAGGATTAAAATAATGATTTCTGAACCCAAAAGCCTTCCAATCTTCTGTTTTCCACCAGACTGATGTCCCTGTCAGGATTACAGCAAAGATGAACTGCAGTGTAATGGAGCTTTCTGTCTTCAAGCTCACAGGGACCCAGAGAAGACGCACTGGGCTGCGAGCCCTGCTTTGGATGCCAGATGTTTTCAGCGAATATCTGCATTTCACTCAATGCTGGGGCTCTGCAGAGAAAGACTTGCAATAAGTTTTCTGTTATACAGCAAACCTGGGGGAACTTTTGACTTACTCGTGTAAAATTTCTTTTTTTGATAATTTGTATTCGCAGTTGCTTTAAGAAGATATTTTTTCTGTTGCCCAGATCTCAAGCATAGATAGATATCAGACCTGTTCCTGAGGCAGCCTGATTCATACTACTCTATTGTCATGCATGGTGAAGTGACTCCTTGAATGTTCAAGACAAATTATGATGCAATGAAAGAGAAGTATATTTGAGGTCTGTAAGTAATTTTATACCACTCAAAGCATCACCCTTCTCTCTATAGCGATGTGTGCAAGCCCTACTGAAAGACAGTACTTCCCAGTTTGTCTCACTGGCACTTGCTTTCTGGGCATCAAATCATGATCAGGATAAATCCTGTTTATGTAGGAAAAGGTCTTCTGCTTCTCAGAAAAAACAAAATTCAGTTATGAGTCCATCCTCACACTGGAGACTTTCCTCCATATGCACACTAAACTCCTCAGGGAAATTGAGACCCTCAGCTCTCACTGGACTCCACAGGGAATGAAAATGGTTTGGTATTTATTTGCAGTATTGTAGGATGAAACCTCATTTCATATTTATATATTAAAAGGCCTTAAAGTATTTGTTTTTGCATAAAGCTATTCTTTCCTCAGACAACTGGGAACAATATGCCTCCCCTAGGGTGGAAGTCTATTCTGATAAGATAGTATATCTAAAGTTTTTCTGTGGCAGTTGGTCTTCTCAAAATATCACATTAAATTGATAACCTTCAAGGAAGAATTGTACCACACATGATACCTGCTTGGTATTTTGTCATGAGAGTGAGAATTGTTTTAAGCTCTCCTACTTTTCCATCTCCTATAGGACCTGCAAGGACATATGTGGCACTCATATATCACCTGTATTTGTGGCTCAGGCAACTCTCCTGCCAAACTCCATGTCATTGGTACCCTTAACAATAATCCTGAAGCTCAGAAGGAGGCAAGTAAGATTAGAAGCATGAGAAATAGAGATATCTATGCAATCACTCAATGCACATGTGGCTTAAAAGCTGCAGAAACTTTGTAAATGCTTCTCTCAGAGAAAGAGTTACTTTAATTTTGGGAACTCTGAGTTCTTTTATGGCCATTACCCATTAGAGAGAAACTGGTGCTCCTAAATCAGTTTCCCAGAAGGGCTTGCCTTCTCTGTTAAGACTGATTGAAACTGGTATACGTATGGGGATGTATATTTTCCTTTGGGGGTGGAAGACTCAATTCTTTCATTACTCCAAATCTTAGCTATCATGGAATTTAATTAGAAAAGGAAAAAAAAATATGCAAGCTGAAAGGTTTTTTTTTTTCTAAGCCCTCTGAAGTCAATGAATGAGGTCCTATAATTCTTATCAGTTTCAGTGATTTGATCATATGCACCCTCTTCTCAAAGGCTACAGGTGCTGCTGTTGCTCTCAAACCATGGCAGTGGAATCATTGTCCTAGTTTACAGATGGACTTGGGACAGTAATGTGGTTTCTATCTTGCAGACTTATGATGTTCACGCTCATATTTTTAATTACTATGCAAATTCCCTGTTTCCTTCATTAGGTACATGTGTCCCACATGGCTCATACATAAGCATTTCAAAATATTCAAAATGCCTTTAGTCCTAAGTCCATTTTTATTACATTCTTAACAGTTTATTTTTAGAATTAACAGGATGGACAAATTTCACTTCTGCCTAAGCAGTGTATGACCTTTAGCTTTCCTTAAAAACGGGTCTCTCCATCTGTGTGATTTTTGCGAAGCAAAATGTCGTTCAATTAAATCTAATCTTCCACTTACAATTTTTACCAGGGTTTCTTCCACCACTGCTTTGGGACCAGCTGACTCTGTGTGGATCAGGTTCCTATGTGGAAAAAAAAAATGGACTGCAGAAGAAGTTCCTCACTTTTTATTTAGGTTGGTGTGCCACACTACTCATATTGACACTGGATCAGAACAGGGTTAAGTTTCTCCAATTACAGTGTAATTTTACTAATATACAATGCAAACTATATTAGATTCATAGTTAAGATGATCTTCCTGTTGGCATGATATGAGAAGCAGGTGATTGTTACTGACTCTCTCCATATCCCCCAGCAAGTCACTTAAATGTCCGTTCCTCTTCCCTGTTTCCTTCAAAGAAAAGACCTTCCAGGTCTTTGAATTGATCCTAATGAAATGCATGCTTTGATACTCAAGTAATGAGCTTTCGGGGAAAAAATGTATACATCTGCATGTATACATTTGTGCTGCTCATATCTCTGTGTAACTCTTGGTTCAGTGTATCTCCAGACATGGTGTTTAGAACTTATGCAGGGACACAGTTGAGCCTTGGTGCAACAACCTGAACAACTGTGTGACAGACTTCCATACCAAAGCTCCCCAAACCAAGATAAATGTGTATTATGCTCTCTTTTAATCAAAGTTTGGTGACCTGTTTCTTGCACTCATGTTATATACAAAAGGGAAGGAATGTGATGGATCTTAAAACCATTGTATACATCCAGATCACTAGAAACTATGCCTGAACTAGTCTAGATGTAGTTATCCCTGGACAGCTTAAAGTACACCCCACGAATGTGTTCACATTTGTTGTCAAGAAGAAAATTTCAGTACAGTCCCCTGTCTTAATTACTATAGAAATTATAGCAAAGCCTCCTGGAAACAGTTCTTTGAGGTTGCAAAACATCCAGGAAGATCCTGGATCACTCACCACATCCAAGTGACATATCCTGTTCTGCAAAAGGAGGTTGTATAATAGGAGTGCCTCTGTTTTATTGATGTTCAGTACAAGTTCAATACAAAGCTGGTAGATAAACTCCAGGACACACAGAAATCTAGTGTCCTCACTGTTTGCGCCATGGGAACAGGAGGCAGATAAAATAATCTTGTAAATTGAGAGCACCAATTCATTCCATCTTTAACCTCAAATGTCCATGAATTTTCTGAGCTTCTTAGCTGATACATAAAGTTTGCTAGTTGTCTTGAGTAAAACTAGATAAAGTAACATCCTAAGTTCTGTTGAGTGAGGACCCAGAATCTATTTTAGGTATTTGTGATCAAGCTTCTTTCCTGACAATAAGATTAAAAGGGTATCTGCAAAATAAGTGACAGTGGCATCACAGTGGAGCAGAAATGTAGACATGCATTAAAGGACAACAACAGTGACAAAGAGTCATTCTCTGTTAGCAGCCAACAGCTAGAGTGATATGCGGACAAGGGCTTGTTTAGGAAGCAATAGGTTGTTTCTTTCAATAAGGTGATAATCTGCTTCGTTCTCTCACACTTGATGGATAAAGTTTCTGTCTGAAGGTGGAGTGGATTATTCTGTATGTGGAAGCTGGATTATGGCTAAAGGAAATGGAGAACTCTGCTGCTGAGGCTCATTAAACAGAGGCTTAAGCTTTACCTTCCTGCAGAGCTGCTTGGTTCAGGTCCTGGAGGCACCGATGTGGTTCAGGGTGCAGATCATCGCACTTCGCAATTCCTTTGCTGCTGCAGATGTGAAAGAGGACCAGGATTTGACAACTGTCCAGAGAAAATCCCTCTGCTTTGGGTTTAATTAAAATCTCTGTGTTTGTTTTTTCAACATTTAACTTCTTTACCAAAGCAGAATCCATTTTAGCCTCTTCCCCTCCCTTCTTTCCACTAGGTATTGAAGGTGGCTTAGGTTCTGTCTGAAGAAGTCAGTTGATAGAGCTGAACTACATGATCACTGGATCTGGCTTGGGCCCTTGTGAGCCTTTGCCATTGCTAATGCTCATACTCATTTATAACTGCAAGGCTAGAGCAACTCTGTTGTTACCAGCTCAGGAAACATGTTAATGAGACCTTCCTCAGGTGTTTCTTCTCCAGGATGAAGATGAATGCTGTCAGGACTTTCTGGCTCATCTCTGGCTCACCTCCAAATGTATTGCAAAGCTGAACTATGAGGAATGGTAAGAGAGTCTTGTATGGGAGCCTTGTGCACTTCTTCCTTTGCCTGTCCATTGGCATTGGTGTGATTAAAGGCTGTCTTTCCACTTCACACTGAAGTGGCAGATGACATTTCAGTGATTTCAGTTATATATGGGAAACAAATTCAAAATATATGCCTCAAGGACCAAAGGAAAAACAGTATTTGATACTGAACGAGAGTATGTGATTGCTGCTATATGTCTTTCTAAAAATAAATGGGCAGCAAAGAAGACTAAGGGACCACACAGAGCTGGGAAATGAGAGAGGACATGTCCTTCATATTATGCCAATAAAGGCTCAAAGCCTCTTGGAGAGGCTGCTTCCCTAATATATCTTCCATAAAAATGAAATTTCAGTTAATTCCCTTCCCTAACCTTCCCAAACCTTCCCTTCCCAAACCTTCCCTTCCCTCTTTCACTGATGTACTTGGCAGCACAGGAAGATGATAATTTTATTCCTTTCCAATATAAGTGAAACAAAAGATTTACTAGTGAAAGAGCACCAATGGCATCCATATATTAGATTTCTGGAAAGTGAAATTTTTGCTGTTTTATTAGTGAGGATGGTTCCTATTGCACAGGGGGGCTCTGTGGCATCCAGAGAAAGAGGGCTGCAGGGAATGATATCAAGGCAGTGAGACCCTTTTCGTAGGCTAGGTCACAGTGATTGATGTGCTGTGTTTTTTTATTATTTTCCAGTGTTTTTTAAACCATCCAAGGCCAAAACTCCCCATAAGTTCCAAAATCCAATTTTTGCCTGCCCTGTCATAACTTCTTTTGAAATACGTGTGATCATTTAGTCTAAATTCGACAAGTGAGTGCAATAGGCATAGCAGAAGGTTACAAATAAGAAGTGACTTGGTAACACAAGATCTCAAAACCTTTGTGAAATCAGCTTTCAGGCAAACTCTTGTTTAGGTAAAGGATTTCCTTGTCAAGTAATTGTGTGCTGCTCACGTCTGAGCCCCAAGCAGATTCCCCACTGATGTAATGATAAAAGTATTCATCACAAGGAAAAGGCTGAGCCCACAGCAAAGATATGCTTTCTTCTCCTGAAAATTACCTGTGATTGCTATGGTTTTGTTCTGTGATAGTGGCTCTGCCTAACCCTTATAGAGAGAGCAGCAACAGAATGACTTGTGTGCTATTTAGCCCACCTGGGAAGCCCAGGGACATGTGAACGTTGTTGTTTGTTTACCTCGGGTTCAGCATGTCTTTGAAAGAGAGGCAGGTGTGCTTGGGCACGCAAACAGTGTCTGTGAGATACTAAGGTATTTATGGGCTAAGGCACTGGGCAGTGTCCTAGGACTTCACAGAGTGAGTCAGGAGTCAAAGAATCACAGAATCATGGAATTGCTTGACTTGGAAGGGAACTCTGGAGATCATCTAGTCCAACCCCCCTGCCAAGGCAGGGTCATGTAGAGCAGGTGACACAGGAACACGTCCAGGTGGGTTTTAAATATCTCCAGAGAGAGAGACTCCACACCCTCCCTGGGCAGCTGGTTCCAGTGCTTTGCCACCCTCAGTGTAAACAAATTCTTCCTCATGTTGAGGTGGAACTTCTTGTGGTTTAGTTTATGGTCATTGCTCCTCATCCTGTCCCTGGGCACCACAGAAAGAGTCTGGCACCAATCTCTTGGCACCTGCTTTTGAGATATTTATATGCCTTAATGAGATCCCCTCTCAGTCTTCCCTTCTCTAGTTTAAAACAGCCCATCTCCTACAGTCTTGCTCCAGGCACCAAATCACCTTTATGGCCTCTGCTGCACCATCTCCAGTAGCTCCTTGTCTTTCTCGTATTGAGGAGCCCAGAACTGGACACTGTATTTCAGATATGGCCTCACCGGGGCTGAGTAGAGTGGGGGGATCACCTCCCCTGACCTGCTGGCCACACTCTTCTCAATGCACCTTCCACCATTCTCTGACAGCTAATGCTAACACACACATGACAGGCATTTCCTGTGGGATGCATTAAAGGGAATGCAACTTGTTGTTGATGGTCCGTGGGTTTTCACTCTCTACCCAGATGCAGACGATGTGATCTAATAATGCTGTGATGAGCTGAAACTATTACTTTTTTTGATCAATGGATGGCAATCACACAGACACAGATGAAGACATCAAGTGTGAGATATGCTGAATCCAGGTGCTCTCATTAATGCTCTGAAAATGTACTCAAGGACAATGATTTTCCCATTGAGACAGACCATCCTCAGTGTGTTAGCAAAACTTCTCTGAGAAGCTCATCTGAGCTGCAGTGCCCAATACCATCATCAACTGCCCAAGTTAAATGGTCAAATATCTCTGCAACTGGATTACAAAGTTGATTAGAAAGACCTTGTTTACAATATACAATGAGGGACTAATTGCTTTCCTGACTCTTGTATCCATGGGCAAGCCCCCTGTTCAAAACCTATGGCATTAAAAGTCCCATGACTGAGACCCTCCACAATCTACAGCAATGCATGGAGATGATCTGCATGGATATGATTAAAAATGAATGTTGGAAGAGAAAAAGGGGGGCAAAAATGTGACTGGTTTTACACATCTACTTTTCTAGTCAGTAGAAATACTGGCAAATCAGAACATCCAGCATTCCTCCAATATCTGGATATTTCTAACACTGCCTACTCACAGGCTTTCCCAAAATAAGAAACACCTTTGCCTTGTTATATGTACAGTCCATGGCACAGAAGCAAAGTGCAGAGGTGCAGAACCTTGTCTGACCTGCCCTGACTATTATCTTCTGGTCTCAGCACAAGATATTAGTCGTTTTGTTCCTAAATTTGCAGGGTTACTGATACCCCAACAGTCCAACACACAAAGCTTGGACTTCTGTTGCCACAACACACAGAGGAGACACTGAAGACACTGCAAAGTATTATAAGCAAAACTTATTAACAAATAACCAAGCAGAAGGATTTATTGCACATAAATTCTGAAACCAATTATATCTCCTTTGGGGCCTGGGTAATGAAAAATCTCCTGTGTGTGGTCTCAGAGCGCTATAAATCTTATATATTCTTCAGTGTCCTCACCTAGAAAATGGGTGTAGTGGTGTGGGCTGCAGCAAGCTGGATGCAGTGGTTACTGCTACACAACTAGTCTGAACTGTCAGCAAATAAAAAGAATTCTATTTAGGATCTGCACACTTTTTAATAGTTTTTTTTTTTTTATTTTATTTTGATTCCTGGTGTGGCTGTTGTTGGTTTGCCTTTGGGGGGGATGGGGTGGGGCAGGGGTGGTAGTTCGTTTGTTTATTTGTTCTAAATAAAATAATGGACAGTTCCTGAGTTACATATTTTGCAATTTAATTTAACTTAATTTCTATTGTCATTGTATGTCCAGGATGCACAGAGTTGCCTTTCCATGTGTAAACACTCCTCATAACTGTAGTTGTAGTAAGATGGCAGGACAAAATCTGCAATGTACTTAAGACTTTTCAGCTTGAAGCATCTGAATCTGATGGTAAATTTAACTCTTAAAAAGTTCTATATGTCAATCCCTTCACAGAAGAAAAAAAAAGATAGTAAGAGTGAAGAGAATATGTTTAATTATTATAATAATTACAACACTAGATATATTTACGCATGTAGTACCTGGTATTTATGCACCCGGTAGCCTGAATAATTATACAGATGGTGAGAAAAAAAAATGCCTGAGGAATTGTCAGATTCAGCAAATAAGAGAGGAGGGTCAAAGAACTAAAACTTAATGACCAAGGTGTTTACGTAGGTAGGCAGTTTTACTTGGCTGTTTAAACTGATATTGGGCAGCGACTTGGAAAGCAACAGCTCACTGTTGTCCCATTCTTCTTCACGTAATTACCTCCTTTGTCACTGCACTATGTTATCATCTTCCTAGATAGCAGTATTTGGGACCAAAGGATACATTGCTCTGCAGTATGTGTATTTATCCTACATTTATTGTATTGTTGCCTTCTAGGGCACTTCCTGCTCAGCCTTGTTTGCAGGTGGAGTTTTGAGCAGTGGTCTTTGCTACTCACAGCTATCATCCAACTTTGAATTGATTCCTCAGCTAGAGTGAAATGACAGCCTGACATTTTTTCTATAGGATATACTCTGTTGGGTGATATATGTGGACAGTCAGCCAGGTGGATTTCTGGACTACAGCAATGCCGTGTGATAGAGGATAATAAAGCTGAGGATTTACTTCTGCCGGGAAATGATGTGGCACTGGTTGTGTGCTTAGCGTGTGTGTGTCTCGAGCTGCTACTGCAGTTTTGGGGTGAAGGGAATGAACTCAGGATGGAAAAGACTAGGATTTTAGATCTCCTGAAAAAGAAGTGGCATGGGAGACTGAACTAAGCAGTTAGTAGCCATCACTGCTCTACTTCTTGGTGCTGGACAGTACTAATCAGATAATTAAGAATGGAGGGTGTTTCTTGACTTCTGCTGCAGTGATGTGATCTGCCTCAAGTCACAGAGCTGGGCAGCACAGGGAAGAGGATAGATAGATCTACCAAGCTTTGGGCTCTAAGTTATAGTGTAGCAGTCATGACTTGGTTCTTGTACCTGGCTGCAAAGTTCAAAGGGAGGAAGAGTCAAAAGCCATAAAGCCAGCAGGAAATGGAGATGGGAGGTTGGCATGGTTGGCTGATGTGTGTAAGATTTGTTATATAGAAACAAGCTTTGGGATGCCATATCTTTTACAGGAGCATGGCAGGATTGGAGAAGTGTCACCAGAGGCAGAGAGGGAGGTCTCTACTTCAACGTTCTGGCCAGGACTACAAAGAAAACAGAGTTGCAAGAAGATGGCAAGTGTGTGCTCACAAGACGGAACAGAAATAGCATCAGTCATAGGGGAGACAGGTTCTTACTAAAACTCAAATTACTGGAGCTAGAAAGGAAGCTCACCCCAGGGTAATTCACCTCCTAACTGTGTTGACTAAAATGATTGCAAGACCTTAAACCATCTCTGACACAGAATAGCGATGGGGTCAATCAACTTTATTCATCCCACTGCCACTATGATGCCAGCTGTGTGTAAGAGCAGGGAGGAGACTAAGCCCCTAGAGAGAAAAACTGTCTGTAAGTTCCTACTGAGGGCAAAGGGTCTTTAATTTCTTTTTCTCATTCCCTCTCAGATCCTTACAAATATGAGGCTGAAACATGTGCCCTCAAGCAGAGATTGCTCCTAAGAGAGTCAGTGACTCTCCTGTAGCACAAGAGAGGCACATATGATAATTTGGTCCCAGATATCTACTTGCTGGTGATGGGGAGGGCATATCTTTATATTAATTCAGCTTGGGGAGATGTAAGGGTTCACACCCCTTTCCACTTACACCTTGTTTCTATGGATACAGTTGCTGTTCTGAAAGTCCTGTTTGTTTTCCTCTGTGGTCCACTGTGTTCTGATCCTTTCCCTATCCCCTTTCTGTGCAGCACTATTTCATACTCTTTTTCCAATTCATTTCCCCACCTGTCTCTCCTGCCCTAATTTTTCTCTCCTCTCAGTCTCCTCTCATTTTCTACCTGCCTTTTGTCTCTTGCCCTGGTTTGCTGTCCTCCTCCCTCCATCTTCTCACTTAGTCTTTGATTTGCCATCACTCTTGATCAACTTTGTTTTCTGCACAGTCCCCATCACTGCTTCTTTTCTTGTTCAATGTCCCCAGCCTTCCTTGGTGCAGATCACTTTCTGTTGATGTGGCTTCTCTTGTGGCTTGAAACACAGCTGACCTCTCCACACTGGAATCAGAGAGTGAAGTTTGATGAGACACACATTAAGACTTATATGTTATCACTTGTGATAGCAGACATTTAATTGCCTCTAGAGACTTAAATCTGGGTCATTTAGGCTGTGACCAGAGGTACCCATTTAACTACTGCAGTTCTCTTTATCTGATCTGTAGCTTCACATTTTTTTAGCCTGATCTCTCTTGGACCATTGCCCTGTGAGTTGTGGGTGGGAGCTGCCTACTTCTTCCACAACTGCATCATCAGGAGGAGAAGGAGACATCTGAAGGGGATTTTAGTCCACCTGGCTCTCAGGGGAGACACTCACTGGAAAGGGACATATTGCAGAAGATGATCTGATTATGTCAAAGGGCCTTCCTGAGCAGCACATATCCTAGGAAATAGCTATTTTCATAGTGTGGCCTTTTCTGAAGGGCATGCATTGGAAGGAAGCTCTGGGGAAAAGTCTCCAAAGGCAACCAAGTGGTACAACGTCTGTGGAAAGTCACTGTGGTGATGCATTTATTAGATGGGAGGAAAACTGATGAAATTACAACTGCTTCATGTCTCTCAGACATCCCCTGGCCCTCTGTCTTTCCAGGTGAGCCTCATCTGCCTATTCAGATAGAATCACAGAATGGTTTGGGTTGGAAGGAACTTAAAAGATCATCTACTTCCAAATCCCCTGCCATGGGCAGGGGTACTGTCCACTACACCAGGTTGCTCAGAGTCCCATCCAACCTGGATTTTAACACTTCCAGGGATGCCCAATTCTCTGGGCAACCTGGTCCAGTGTCTTGCCACCCTCACAGTGAACGATTTCCTCCTAAAATCTAATCAAAATTTCCGTTCTTTTTGTTTAAAACTGTTTCCCCTTGTTCCATCACTATCTGTCCATGTAAAGAGTTTCCCTCCATCTCTTTTATAAGCTTTCTTTAGTACTGGAAGTCTGTCATAAGGTCTACCTGGAGCCTTTTCTTCTCCAGGCTCAATAAACTCAGCTCTCTCAGACTGTCTTCATAGAAGGGGTGCTCCGGCCCTCCTCTGGACCTGCTCTAACAGGTCTAAGTCTTGTGCTGAGAAGCAGAGTAGAGGAATAGAAGCATCTCCCTTGACCTGCTGCCCATGCTGCTTCTGATGCAGCCCAGGTGGTCTTCTGGACTGCCAGCACACATCGCCAGGTCATATCTGCAGCTTTTCATCCACGAGGAACCCCAAGTTCTTTCCATAGGACTGCTCTCAATGAGTTCTTCTTCCAGTCTGTACTCATGTCTGGGATTGCCCCAACAAAGGTGCAGCACCTTGCACTTGGACATGTTGAATTTCTTGTGAACCCAGATGTTGAGGTTCTTGTGGGCTCTCTTCTCAGGTTTGTCCAGATTCCTCTGCATGGCATCCAGTCCTTCTGTTATGTCCACTGCACCACTCAGCTTTGTGCCATCTGCAGACTTGCTGAGGGCACACTCAATCTCCCTCTCTGTGTCATTGATGAAGATATTGAAGAGCACTGGTTCCAGGACGGAGCCCAGAGGGACACCACTCATCACTGACCTCCACCTGGACAGAGAACCATTGACCACAACTCTTTGGCTGTGTCCATCCAGCCAATTCCTTATCCACATCAAATCCATGTCTCCCCAATGTGGAGATAAGGATGTCTTAAGACATCCTGGGACTGTGTCAGAGGCCTTACAGAAGTTTAGGTAGACATCAGTCAGTCTTCCCTTGTTGACTGTTGCAGTCACTCCACCATAGCAGGTCACTAGATTGGTCAGGCACAATTTGCCCTTAGTGAAGAGATTTAGATCTTTTTAGCCCTTCAGACCTATGGACTAAGACACAGGATGTTCTCCCAAAGCCTCATTAGTCTTCAGCTTTCACCTTCTTCATAGCATAGCTTGACACCGAAAAATTCGTATCCTCATTTTTCAGTGCACCTTGAAAGATGAAGGGACATGTGGCAGTAGGGTGTCTGGGGATGCTCTGCTTTTGGAAAGCAGGAGGAACTCTCACTCTTCTCAAAAGGTTATGTCAAGACAGCAGGCAATTGAACATAGTTATGAATTAATTTCTTTTAGTCTTAATAAAAGCAGAGGAATTCTCTGGGGAAAATGCCTGAGTTCTTCTTACTGACAATATATGTGCCCAATATAAACCACACCACACTCAGAAGACATCATTTATTGTGTAAAAGTTTGTAGTTAAAGAAAACTGAATGTCCTATATTTATAACTGGGTCTATGCTCTTTTTCCTCTCTGTGCCTTGACTCCATTTAACATTCCCAGAGAATGTACTGAGACTAATGGGAAATGTTCTGAACTGAACTAAAATGACATTTCTACTCCCAGAAGATGCAGGACCTTCAGCAAGATAAAGCAAAAGGTTGGTAGCCCAGATTACTGCAATATTGCTCTAACACATACACAGTACAATAAAATATGATATAAACTCATCTGTCAACACAGAATGAATGAGTACTGGAAAAGTTGAAACTTCTTTCAATTTTCCTCACATTAAAAATGCTTTCACAATTGATGATTTGTTAAACTGATGACCACTTGTGAAATATTTTAATTGGAAAAGCAATACCTCTTCTGTCAGGAAAGTTGTACTGTCAAAACTCCTCCAGGATCAGCACCAAGGGGAACTCTCCTGACCAGAAATAGTCATGGCAGAAATCATGGCTCTCCCCGGATTTTTCCATCTGCTTATGCCTCCCGCACACAGATGCACACATTCTCTGCACAACCCAGAGTTTGGCATGCTGGCTGAAAATCCCAGCAAGTAGTGGAAGGATGCTCAACAACTTTTGTCATGTTCAAGCCTTTTGGCATGGAGCAAACCTCATGCCATTAATTATGAGTGTGCAGTCTGGCTGCAGCTGTAACCCAGCAGACTTCACAGGTCCCAGGCAGACGAGGGAACAGGAAATAACTCTTCTTTCCTGTGCTCCTCACTCTCCCATTATGGACTTCTGTCCTCAGGGATGTTCCGTTTATTCCTATATTTTGGCATTTCACTGTGACTCTTATTGAGTTTCTTCTCTATTTGAAATTCACTTAATGGACTTATTTCTAAAAGATGGAGTCAGTTGTTTCACAAAAAGAAGTAAACTTTGTGTCTTGGGAGGAACAACTTCACGCACAAATGCGTGGTGGAAAACACCATAGAAATTGCAGATGGAAATCACTTGTGCAGTACAGGGGGGTGCTGGTGGGCACCAAGTTTAACATGAGCCAGCAACACATGCTTGAATCAGAGGCCAGTGTTGTCCTGGGCCATGTCAGGCACTGTCAGCAGAATGAGGGAGGTGATCCTTCTCTTCTGCTCAGCTCTGGTAAGACATATCTGGAGTATTGTATCCAGTGCTGGGCTGTCAGATACAAGAGAGGCGTGAACATACTGGAGAGAGTCCAACAAAAGGCCGTGAAGATGATTAAGGCAATGGAGTATTTCTGATATGGGGAAAGGCTGAGAGAGTTGAGACTGCTCAGCCTGGAGAAGAGAATGTTCAATGGGGTTTTATCAATGCATATAAACACCTGAAGGGAGGGTGCAAAGTGTATGAAGCCAAATTCTTTTCCATGATGCCCAGCGTCAGGAGCAGAGGAAATGGGCAAAGACTGAAACAGAGAAGGTTCCCTCTGAACATCAGAAGACACTTTCTTACTGTAAGTCTGACTGAATGGTGGCACAGCTTGCCCAGGCAGGTTGTGGAGTTTCCCTCCTTGTAGATACTCAGAAGCCACCTGGAAATGGTCCTGAGCAATTGGCTCTAGGTGGCCCTGCTTGAGCAGGGGTTTTGGACTGGATGACCTCTTGAAGTCCCCTGCAACCTCAACCCTTCTGTGGTTCTGTATTTTAGATTGTAGAGATGCATATGCTGCTCTGTACTCTTTCTTTCACTAAAAAAGAAAAGAAAAATTAAAAAAGTCTTTATACAGGTAACTGCCTGAGATTCCCAGAGACAGAGGCCTTCTTCCCCATACCATGCCTTTGAGGGACACCTCCATGCTTCAGAGATGATGGAGCAATTCAATTTTCATGACCAGTCAGGCCTTGGTTTCTGTGCTGAGTCACAGACTTTGCAGTGCTGGTTCTGCAGTGTGGCCAGCTCTGTGTGCTCAGCAGTGCTGGGCTGACAGCAGGGAGCTGCCTGCTGGAAACAGAAGCACAAAAATTGATTGCACGTGTAGTGAAGGGAGTAGAGGTTCCTTCACTACAGGGAGAGAGATTCTTCAACAGGAATCACAAATTTCTGAGGCAAAGCACCCTCTCAGCCCTTCCAGAGATATTATTAGAAGGTCAAAGCAAGCCTCACTCTACTCTACCTGACTCAACCCTTTTGGTGTGCTGGATACAGCAGAGCGACAGATTTTGATGGAGGCAGATGCAGCACAGCTGTGGTGGCAACAGGCACTGATTTGGGACCTTCACATCTGCCCAGAGGAGAGATCATGTGTTGGTCTGTCTCAAAGGGCTCTCCCCACAGTGAAAAATCAGGGCAGCTGGTTACAACAAAAGAGGCTTTTACAGTTCAATTTTCCAGGAATGAATAACACGAAGTAAAAATGTTGTTAAGACCACATGGCGTGTCAAGAAAAGCTTTTGGATTGGTAATGCTGTGAGAGAGCATTATGAACATCTACTCTGAACAAGTCAGCATGCCTGGGCAGCTTTGCGTCCTTTGGAGAAGGGTTCCTCAGCCCCTGGTCCCTGCCTTATGCAGGAAGCTTCCTTAAATCACTCGAATTTCTAGGCTAATGCTCAAGCTGAAGCAACAGAGCATCACAGTGTTCCCAGGATTTACAGCCTAGAGTCAATCACCTGTGGTTAGTCCTCTTGCTTTTCTCGGGTAGTGCATTTCCCTGCTCCCTAAGGCAGCTGGGGCAAAGAAGATGTGGGCTTCAGCACAGGAGACTTTGTGGGAGTCTTCTCTGCCACCAACACACTTCCCTCAGTGCCCCGACTGATGCTCCCACCTGTGCAGCCCCTGCTCAGCAGGTCCAGGCTGTGCCAACATCCCTTATTGCACAACTCACCCCTTTCACGTGGAGATTTTTCCTTTTTCATTCTAGAAATGACATTTGTTTATCAGCAAAGCATCAAACATGCGTTCATTTTCCTAATCAGGTTACATGAACAATACATTTGACTATTATCTGAGTCTAGGAGGTGAACTTTTGAACTAATTAAATTTTGTCTAAGTATTAATTTGCACTGAATTTTCCACAATTATTAATCTGTCATCACTTGGTAGGCTTATGCAGCCTTTCAGAAATACTCTAAAGGAGCGCATCCATTTTTTTTTCCAAAGCCATTAATGAAAAATATCAAAAATTCTCAGCAGTTGTTTTCAGGTGCCAGGATTTAAAAACAATTCCTTTCTTTTAACTACTGTCTGAGATGTTTGTTAGCAAGCCTGAGTGACCACAAACATTTGTGGTTTTGCAAAAATTGACTTTTGTTTCAGTAAAAAACACTGAACATTAAAAGAAATATTTTAAATCCATGGCGTGTTTTCAAAACCCACAGAGGTCTCCGGATAAAGGAAATTGTTTTTAAAATACCATATTTCAACTGGGGGAGGGTAATTTCAAGAAGTTATAAGGTTGAATATTTCTGGATCAGGAAGTTTCTTTATGAGCTATGGAGAAATGATCTCCAACTGGCATAAACACACAGCAGAGCCAGCTGAGACCTTTGGAATTTATATATCCACTGCTTGCCACGGGGGAAGGCTCAACTCTGCCTGGGATTTATTGTGAGGTTGGAGGGAAGGTTGTCCAGTCCTTGATGGGAGCAGGGACAGATGCACAGGCCAGATAGGGTGGGCTTTGCTTGTGCCCTGGAGCTGGAAGCCTTGCCAGTGCTCAGAAGTTGCTTCACACTCTGTGGGAGGCCAAAAACAACAACTCTGCCTGCTTGGAGACGGTTCTCTAATATCATATCCTTGCAGAGAAACCTGAGTCTTGCTCTTTTGCCCCATTTTGGAAGACTTAGGGTGATGTTCTTTTTTTATGTTATTATTTGAAAGAAACTAAAAATTGTTACTTAAAGAGGGGAAGGAATGGCATTTCTGTGTTTTCTTCTCTTCCCTTCATTTACCCCTCCCTTATGGCTTGATTTCCACTGCACCAACTTAATGGTACATTTTGCTCTTAATGCACACTGTGCACAGTCACACTATCTTCGCCAAGGCTGCATCTGCTATGGGGAAAGGTGGAATTTTACCTGACAGTTTCTAGTTTCCTCTCCTCCACTTCTGAGAAGGGAAGTACTTGATTTTATTATTTTTATTTCTTTTTCCCCCTTTTTTTTTTCTTTCTTTCTTTCTTTTTTTTTTCTTTTTTCTTTTCCCTTTCATTTTCATCTTAGCCATTTAGTGGGTTAAATTCCATGGCCACACCTACATCAGTGAGATTAGGATGTTCCACCAGCCTCACTGCAATCCATAGTCACGTGCTACAAGCCAGTGTGCATGTGTATCTGTTTCCCTCTCTCTCACTCCCACGACTCATAATGGCTCATAACAATTTTGATATTAGATTAAATGCCAAATGGGTCACCTTTTACACAGGAGAATCTAAAATTGGTACAAAACCTGGACTTCCCTAGCAATACCAATGACGAGCATGAAGTTATCCTTAAGATATGGTTTCAATTAGATACTATTAACATTTTAAAGAGAAGAAGAATTTACATGAAAGGGAAAGGAAACACCACACATGTAGACAAGTATTCCCAAGAATTCCGGATTCTCCACTTGGATTGTCAGTTTTTAACTAGAGTGTAAGACTGCAGGATAAAACTGCATGGGCAGCAAAAATATGGTAGCTGGTTGCAATACAACTGTCTGAAGAAAAAGTATGTTCAAACCCCTTCTTGTTCCCCTGCTTTGCCCAGGAATGTGTAGGTGCAACCCTCACAGATGCTGCAAAACCCTGTTTAACAAGCCACACCATCACTATATTGAGTGTGATGCCAGTAAGTTATCCACAGACAGCATGTAACTCTCAAACCTTGTCATCTTGGCCATGTTTTAAAAATATTTGTCTTCCCCTGTGGTAAAGTCTCATTTGTGTATCCTTTCCATGTGCTGGGCAGCAGTGTTTCATGGAAGGAGTTCCTCTGGAGTTCAATGGGGCTATTCATTTCTAATACGTTCATTGCTTCCATGGTTGCACAGACTAAACCAGGATCCAAATTTTTAAAAGATGCCTTAAAGGATATCTCTATCCCACCACATACGTTGGGATTTAAGTTCTTAATTTACTTTTTCAAAAAACGTGAATGATGAAAAAAATGACATGATTTTTCAGGATGAGAAATGAATGTTTTTCTAAAAGGAGGCAGCAATGCTAGACTCAAAAATGGAGCCTTTTTAGGGATTAATATGCACATTTCTATTCTAAATCTTCAAAGCTTCATTAGTAATTCTGAGTACACAACTTCTTGTATCAGACACACTTGAGAGAGCGCTGAGCATGGTGAATCCTTAAAACCCAGGTACCTCCAAGGTCTCTCAAGACACCTATCAAAAAATACAGTCAATTTGGATCACGAGTCACTCTACAGGTCTTTTATTGCTTCTAAATAGCTGCTGTAATCCTGTACCGAATCAATACAGAAATTCCACATCTGCTATCCCAAATAACTGCCTTTTAGGTGGAACTATTTGGTAGCAAGCAATGCTGTATGCTCTACAAAACCCTTAAAGTGCAATAATGAAAACAATGAATTATTTGTGAACTGTCGTTTCTGATTTATATCAAATGACAAATTTCCTTTCAGTCTTCCTAATTACCAGTAATTTTTATTCCCTTTTTTTTTAATAATATTTACTGCATGTCAAATACCTTATTTATGTTATTCCACATAATTTGCATTTTGGGAGATTAGATCATTGGTAGTTCTGGAGATGTTACTTTGAATTATTTGGAAGGTATAAATCTATAACATTTAATGAATTTCAGGAGGTTTTTTTAATTAAAAATGTATCACAGGGGTTCAGTGTGTGATTTCTAGAACCACACTAGGCATTTTTAATTAATTTTTGAACCTGTCAAAGTACTTTTTCTCCAGTATGAATAAGTTGTCTGCCAAAGGGAGTTTTGTGATGCTCTGAAATGTAAGATAGGCTGTCTAGATTGTGCTCTGACTTATAAGAAGAAAAAAAAGGATGGAGGACACACAGTAAGTGCTATAATTTCTCTGTGAGACTCTGGTGCACTGTACTACTCATTATGAAAATAATTTTTTTTTTAACACTGCCCACTTCATGATTCCTAGAACACTAAACCAAATCTTAAATGAGCTATGACATGGTCCTCAGTTTCTACATAATAGGACATCACACATTCTATACGTTAAGATGAGTAAAATCTCATTTTAATGTAAATTAAATCACTCACTCCAGCTTTTTTTTTTTTTTGATAGAGTTGTTTAAGAAACTTCTGATGGAAATAACCAAATGAAATTTTTTTTCCTTTGAAAAACATCAGTTTTTCCAAGTCATTTTGATATTTCACCAGGAAAAGCTGTTTTACAATCTCCCAGCAGTCAGAAGAGGACAGCAAAACTATTATGAACATTTCAGCTAAGGGAACTGAAGACAGACTGGGATTAAAGAAGGGATGGTGAATCTCCTTCCTTTGCTCTCCTTCCCTTCCAGCAACAGGAGAAGGTGTGAGAAAGCAGTATTCTCACCCTCAGGCTGCCTGGATGATTTGGTGGGGTTAGTTTCATTAGTAAGGTCTGGGATCCACAGAACTGTGATTTCATCTCTCCCAGAATTTAATTCTGGAGAAACACTATCCCTTAAAGAGTGTTGAGGATTTGTTGCTGTTGGCCTTTTTTATTTCTCCTGTCCAGGATGGTTTCTACTGCACAGAAAAGCCATTTTCAGACTTCACCTGTTACTTCACGCTATATGGGACATAGAACAAGATGCTAGATGGGGATGGCCGGGAAATAGAGCAGGAGTTCTTGCCTGTGTCACTTGAAGCAATCTACAGGCATTGGACATTACCCATCAGACATCCCACCACACTCGGATCCTTATGCCATCAAGCCAGATGTGGAGAGTATCAAGCCTCCAGTTCCCAAATCTCTGCCCTGGATATAGGGAAGAGGATGCAGTCTCCCTGCTTAACCCTGCAGAATCTGCTAGCAAACATCTAGATCCATCAGGAAACACAAGTGCTCAGTTAAAAGAGGAGGTGTACATATATCTCTTTGTACTGTTACCTGCAGCTCCTGGGAGACGTCAAAATCTTGTGGAAGAAGTATTTGCTGATCTCTATCAGCAGTGTAATGAGATGGGTGATTCAATGTTGTTCTAATTAACACAAGGAAAGTCCTTTTCTAAAATACATCTGGTATGTTTTCCCCTGGAGACAGGAGATATTTGCAGCAAGCACATCCTCCCACACCTTTCCTGGGAACTTGAACTTATTAGTGAATCCCCTAACGACATTCTTTTACTAGGGCAGGTACTGCTGTAACAACTCTCAAGGGAAATGTAGTGTAGGCAAAGCTCAGGAATTCTGGCAATGGTTTTTAATTTCATCTTGTATCATCTAACCATGAATCCTAATGGCATGTGCTGAAGGTCGGCCACTGTACCTAGTCTGTAAATAAAACACTTCTATGTGAAGGAGAGTGGGTAGCCAGAAATTATAATATATGTTATTGTTTATATATTATTTATATTATAAATGACAATTTATTTCTGTTATATATAAAATAACATCATTTCCAGCCAGAAATGATAATATAAACCTCCATTTTTCTGGCATCAGCTGTGAAGAGTATGGTGTATTTCTGGGGTATCCTTTCTCCAGGAAGTTGTCATTATGAAGGTTTCCTAATGTTTTCACAGAGTTACTTGCACAAGCAAGTTCTTAGCTCATTGGGGAAAAAAATCCTACCCAAACATGCTGCAAAGAAGGAAATTACTTGAGTGAAATGAGAACCCAGCAGTGCCATGGCAAAGCTTTTTGAAACATTTACACATTAAGGTTAGACTCATGCATGTTTTTCTCACTGAAAGGATTGACAGGATTAATTTGTTTTCATAAAGTGGTAGAACTCCACTGCACTGACATCTGTCAATACTTTTGGCCAGCAGGTTCAGAGGTTATTAGTATGAATCACATGGACACACAGAGAGCCTAATCAGAAAAACTGAATTGCATTGGTGACAGTAGGTGTTAAATAAAGGTGGAGACCGGCAAAAAAGTGTTCAGCTGGAAACTGAGGCTGAAAGAGAGGAGTGGTATTACTCAGGGGGTGCGAGGTAACTTCCCAGGTCTTCTCATCACTCCCCAAAAGTTTGTATGGTCGTTGCTGGGATCCTTTGGCAAGGGCTACTAGCATGGGGCAGAACAGAGAAATCCGAACTGGGTCCATGTCCTGGAGCCAGGCAGTGGGACCACCAAGCAGGTAGAGCAGGGTTCTCATGTTGGCAAGGGGAAGACAACAACGGGATGTCTCTGTTAGCCTGCCTGTTTGCAACACCCCAATCAGCAATTACCCAGGAGACAACAAAGTCTCCATTAATGGCTTTGCTAGTGATGAGTTAGAGGTGATTCTGCCTTCCCTAGTCTTTCCTTCTTCTTGTGTAGTGATTTTTTGGTTCTTTGCTGGCTTCATTTACCACTGGACATCTCACTTTGGGTTTTACAGCCTTCTTTCATATGTAGAATTGTAGAGATGGCACCACTGCTTGACACCATCTTCTGTGTGGGTTGATCTTGGCCGGCTGTTAAGTGCCCACTCAACTACTCTCTCACTCCTCCTCTACATCAGGATAGGGTGAGAAAATAGGCTGAAAAACTCTTTGGTCAAGATAAATGTAGTTTAATGAAAGAAAGCAAAGGCCATTAAAAACAAAAAAAAAAAAAAGAAAGAAAAAGAAAAAGAGAAGAAAAAAAGATTTATTCTCTACTTCCCATCAGCAGATGATGTTCAGATATTTTCTGTGAAGTATGTCTTAATATGCATAGTGGTTGCTTTGGAAGACAAATACCTTCATAACATATCCTCCACCCTGCCCCTTTTTGTCAGCTTTTATTGCTGAGCATGATATCCCATGGTATGGGATATCCTTCTGGTCAGCTTGGTTGGCTGTCCTGGCTGTGTCCCTACCCAGGCTCTTGCTCACACTTGGCCTACTGGTCTTTGATGGGGGAATTGAAAGAAAGCTTTGATGCTGTGAGAGTAGTGCTCAGCAGCAGCCAAAACACTGGTGTGTTATCAACTCTGTGCCAGCTACAAACACTCAACACAGCAGCAGCAGAGCTGCTCTGGGGAAAGTTAACTCCAGCCCAGACAGACACAGTGCAGCCCTGCAGAAAAGAGAGACTGAGTGAGGACTGCAAGTGCCACTACACTGAGCTGGCCTGGGGAAATCAGTCTGTTCCTCAGATTTAACCCAGCTACCATCTCTACCAAGGCTTTGAGAAGCATCAGTTCCCTACTGTGACGTTCAAGACAGGTCTTAGTGTGAACTCTGCCTTGGGTTTTGCAAGAGTGTGACCTCAAGGCAGCCTGGAATAACCTTTCTGGGCTATGTAGAAAACATAAGTATCCTAGAGAGAGTCCTCAAGAGTGCTCTTCACCTTCAGTGCATGACCTATCAAAAAATACTTGCATATGCATGAGCTTAAAGATAACAGCGGTTGCACCTAGAGTGGAAACCTGTTTGTCTTGTCTCTCTGGGAGCAGATTCCTGTGTGACTTTCCTGTGCATTTCCCCATACCTCTGTGAAAACTTAGGCTGTGAACCCACCCAGGCTGGCCTCTCTTTAGGGAAAGTGACTGTCAGGTCTCAGATCTTCGTGGAAATACCAAAACTATTGAAGTTTATTGCTTTCCACTTCCTTTAAGGCTAATAAGAAGGAATTAGGCACTGGGGAAATGTGGTTCTTCTCAGTGTTGCAGGATTAGATGAGCTGCGTCCTGCTCCCCTTGTCACTTGCTACACATCCTTTGAATAAAGGGTGATGAGGAGGACTTCCTAAGATGTAACTATCTATATGGTACAGATCAATAGGTTGTCTTAGGACAGGCTAGTAGCATGTGGAGGTATCTTTATGGCTTCCTGGCCATGCTGGACCAGGTGAAGTGTAGTTATTAATAGCTGATAAATTCTACCAGACTCTACCTGGGTCTCCCTAAGCCATTAAGTAGTTTATCCACAAAACCACAGGTATTTCTCCTACTCCTTAGCCAGATACTTGTGCTCCTTGAGTTATCTCACAGTCAGGAAGAAGAGTTGAGCGAATAACTGAGAAGACCTTTTTTAAGTCATCACATAACAAATCCAAGGTTTCTTGCTGATTTAGCAATATCTTCTGTTGTGTCAACAGGAGGCCAGCCAGACCATTTCTGTGAGATATTTTTGGTCATTGACAAACACTTTGATCCAGCAAATTTATAGTGGTCTGGCAAAAGTCCTAAGCTGGTATTTATCACGCTGACTTACACTGGCTGAATCCCTGCCCTTCTGTGCCTCCCAAATCAAGGCAGATTTTTAGTGTGCAGTTACTTTTTTGCTTTAGGAGAGAAAAACCAAAAATATACCCCACATCATATCCTATCAAATAAAAATGAGCACAGGACGCACAAAATAAGCTCACAAAAGGGCGACATTGTCTCTTGGAAGAAAACTGAAACTCTTCTGAGTGAGAACATTATAGCCCATGGCACCATCATGTAGCTGCACTTCTGTAATGGACACAGTATAATGAGTGTTGTTCATGAAAGCTGGTTATTATATCCTAGCTGGAGGTCATACTCTGACATATATAGAGCTGGTAATTTGTACACAGTGGGAGTTCTGCTGTTCTTCTGGTTTTCTTAGGTTAAGTGTATACCATAAGGTATCTGCATATTCAAGACCATATTGCTTCCCAAGCCACACTATCATGCTCAATTCAGAGATGAGCATTTGAAGCTCAGTTTCAGCCCAAGCCCTTAAGCTCTACTGATGTGAAGGCTCTTTCCCTGATCAGTTTGTAGAGTGGTTTTAGTGTGTCTCTGAGAGGATTGTTGCTGCGCTTGAATGCAAGCAGCCCCTCCTCTGGTCCCTCATTGGTCCCAGACTTTTTGGACTCTTCTGCTCCTGCTCTGTGTGACACTGGACATCAGGTTTTCCTTATGCACATTCTTTTCTATGTACTGGAGTTTAAGAAAATGCTGTCATTGAGCTATTCAGGCCTTTGTAAGTGGTAGGGTTTAGTTTATCCTGATGATTGTCGGCACAGGAGTTGTAGGATGGCTGCAGGAAGGAAACATTTTTGACTGGTAGTGCCTTGTGTGGTCTCATCCAAGGTAATCATCAGTCTCCATGGGCAAGGTAGACACCATTCATTTTTATTCTGCCTCTCCTAAGGTGCTTCCTGGAGGAGACAGAACCAGTCTTTGGGAGATGCTGCTTTTGAGTTTGTCATGCAAAAAGAATTCTATTTGGTGGAGTGATCATTGAAATAAAATAACTTCTGCTGACAGGTCTGACTGTGCTTATCACTTTCCTATGTCTTTGGGAGCTCAGTAAAACCTCCAAGGCTTTTGTTTGAAAACTTTACACTGTTGTCTGTTCAACTGTGAGAAGGGAATACAGCAACTATGCCAGAAGTTTTATTGAAGTATAAAAAAAAAAATCAAACGAGCAATCTAAAGTGTCCAATGAAATGGTGCCCTGTGCCCCAAACTACAAGCAAGAAATGTTACATTGGAACTGGTACTTAATCTAGTGGATAAAGTAGCTCATGTCTGTACATAAAATTAATTAGGTACAAAATACTCTGTACAGGCAAGCAGTTCCCACTATCCCTATGGTTTTATTCTTTTTAAGTAAACTGAAACAGAATCAACATATTAAAAGTGTGGTCTTTTATGGTAATGCATATTCTACAGTGTTTTGCTCTCCATCACATAGCAGACACCTTAGGTTACTCATTAAAATTTCTGATATGTTATGGATGAGAGGACATCATGCACCTGTGTTCTCTCTAGTGTCTCCTGATTTGGAGCTTGTAATGGGAAGAGAGACATTTTCTGACTGTGCCCATTAGTGTGCTGGGTCTGCTCCAGGAAAACCTGCTGACTGTTACCCTCACCAGTTGTCTCAGAAAACAAGAAGCTGCAAATCTCCACACAGCAGTAGAAATACTAGCACTCAAAATTGTTGCATCTATCTTCCCTCATATTATAGCCATATGGCAAACTAAGAGTAGGGTTTCAAGTGTAAATCACTGAATGGATCATTATGGTTTCAATTCATCAAAACTGTGCTACAATTTCCTTTCTTTCTATGTACCTGCTTTTTCTTCAGCCACAGTCTCTATCTCTTTTACACAGAAATAGTGTGTGTTTCTTCTGTGTTTCTCCTCCTCCCTTCTCCCCATCAGTGCTACTTCCTTCCGTCTCTAAGTCCCTAGGCTGGTCAAACAATATCTGCTGCATCTCTTCAAGGCTGGTGGGCTCTTCGTGTTACTTAACATGCCATGAACCATGTAGACCTCAAAATGAGAGCAAACACATTTGCAGCTGCCCTCTCCCTGGCTGTGGTTTAATACCCTGGGTAAGGCAGGGCATTCATGGATTCCCCTGAAGCAGAGGGGGCAGCCAGAAGTAATTTGCAGTCAAGTTTTTACATAGAAATAACATTACAGACTGCATACAGTTGTAATAGAATCTCTACATGACAGGGTGTTCTATACCGTTGTGTGTACAGGTATCTCCACTAGCACAGTGACTTAGCTATGAAAATCTCCTTCTCAGCAATTTTACCTGCTAATAAGGAGGCCCACCAGACCCATTGGAGCAGGATCCTGGCTGTGCTTTCATGGTACATTTTGCACACAATATTTTGTCATCTACTTCTGGGGGAAAGCAATGGGATACAGCTTGAATGTTGCATTGCTCATATCCAAAATATAAATCACTTTAAAGATATTGGTTATTTCTGACATATTCTGGCATATCTTGGGAAAACTTTCAAAACAGATGGAAAGAAAAACAGTAAGTAGGAGGTGGACCATCCAAAGGAGAAAAGAAATCATGGAGTAAAGGAAGTTTCAATTTGCCTTCAACCCAGAGGCTTTCATGTCAGGGCAAGTTTGTGTTGTTATTTTTTTGTTTCTCATGGCATCAGAAGAGCAAGGGACAAGGACCTGGAAAAGCAGGAAGACGTCCACTCTGGAGACTGGTCATGAAGGGCAGCATGATCAGCAAGTCAATTTGCAAGTAGCTCTGAGTGCTGTTCTAGGACTCCAGCTATTTCCAGGGTGCCCTAAAAAAGCCTGGACTAGAGGGGAAATAAGAGTCAGCAAATGCAGCTTTGAAGTAGCCAGGTAGTTATGTCTACGTGTGTCCAGCAAATCTCCAGTTCACAGAGAAATAAAGATCCCAAACTTTATTGCTTTTTTTTTCTCTAAGAAGATTGTTATTTAGAGATAGTGTAAACAAGCAATAATTTTCTCCTTGGAATTTTTACATTCCAAGAAATTCCCAAACAAACCCACACACAATACAGACAATTATAAAAGAAAACACTGCATTGCTTTGTGCAAAAAAACTCCACATCCCACTTCGCTTCAAGGCCAGGCACAGTGACAAATCAGGTACAGAAGACTTTGTATTTCTGTGTGGTATGGGTACCACCTCCTAAACCAGCTTGAAGCCCTTGCAAGACAGGCTGTTCCCAGCAGAGAGGAGCAGGAGTAGCAGGTCTCAGCTGTGCTGCAAGCAGCATGCTCAGTGGCCTGGGGCAGAGGCAGACGGAAGCAGTCACAGCCTCTTTTTTATTTGCTTGTCTTCTTTTCTGACTCTGTAGATAAATCTTTGGGGATTGTGTTCAAAGGACAGTGTAAACACTCTAAAGCAGCTGTGGAAAGCTCTACCCCAGAGCAGAATTAAGGGGGCAGTGATGTGACCAACCTGGTGAGGTGTCAGGGTGTGTGCTGTGCTGACATATATATCACACTGTCCACCGACCTCCAGGAGGGCACAGATGCTGTGTTAGTAGTACTCTTGGGCTGCACTTTTCTGTTGGATCGTTTGACCACAATTGCCAACACTTTAATGAATGGCTTGAAGCACAAGGAGGGTGCTCTGCTGACAGACAGGTGGGTGGTCAGGCAGAGGCTTCCATTTTGATCTGAATCTGGTATCTGGAATTTTTTTGGCCTTAATGTGCTGGGATGGTTGAATTGAAAACACTTTTTCTAGGTAAAACTTATTTCAATTCCAAAGAAACAATAAATGTAATGGGGTTAAAAAGGAGAATTCAGATGATTTTGAATGTCTTGTTTCCAAAAATATGGAAACAATTTGTTCAGATTTTGACATAAGGCTTCTTTCACTTTATGTTAGAATTTTTAAAAGAAAAGGAAAGATTGCATGCCTATGAGACTCTATTTTTTTCCTCCTGCATAATTCCATCTAATAAAAGGCATTACTTCTCCCTACAAATCATGCTTCTCGATAAAATGAAGTAAGTTTCAAAACAAAAAAACCCCACATTTCAACCCTGGTAGGATTTGTGCTGCCAAGATCAAACTGCTAAATTTTGTTATTTTTATTCGAAACATTTTTATTTTCTATATTATAGTATAAAAAAATGATCAAATTATTTCCTTTAATTTTTCTAGCTCTACACTGAGGCATGTTCCAGCACAGAAGTATTTTCAACTCAGCTCTTTTTAAAAACCCATCAATTATTATAATTGTCCCAATACATCCTAAGGACATTTAATCAGGGTAAACTGGAGAGAGGTTGAGCAATACAATTTAGTAGTTATCCAGATTTCTAGAGTCCTTTACTAAATGTTCTAAAGGATCTGTTTGTAGAAAATTAGAAAAACTCAACTGACCTTAAAGCAAAGGAGTAAGCAAGCTCAGGGGACAAATGTAGCAGATGTTTGTAGAACAGTTCACATACCAAAGCGCTATGGGCAGCAGACCCAGGAACTCCATGTTAGTAACTGGTAGTCTTGCCAACAGCCTGAAGCAGGAAAGGAAAGATCTAAGAAGCTGGTCTATACCTCATTAATGGTCTGGGTCAGGTTTTCAGTTACTGCTTCTGCAGCTTACCCAGATCAGCCCCTTCCAGTCACTGGAAGGTGGTAACAGGCACTGATGCCCTGCAGTCAAGGGGTTGCAGGAGAGCCTTGACATGCACTTCATGGTGTCCCCATGGTGTCCTTTCTGTCATTGTCAGTGATGCTAAAACAAAATATTCTCTATTTATTATGGGTGAAAATGGATTCGGGGCTAAACAAATACAAGAAAAAATAAATTCTATGTCTATCAAGATCTCATTACTGCAACAATAGGGTATTAATAATTTGTTTCCCTTGGAAAAAGCAGAAAGGAAATGTCAATAACATTTACCAGTATGAATACTCTCAGAATTGCTACACATTTAATTACTGCATTAGATTTAAAAGTCTCTTTTCTCTCTCTCTCCCTAAGCAAACACAGTTTATTCAACTATGAGCAGAGTTCCACTCTCATCAGAAACAACACAAAATGTCTCAGATCTGCCCTCATGGGAAGCCATTTCAAATATTTGTGAGATAAGAAATCATTCCTGGTTGATGTTTTAACTGGATTTTGAGCTGCTAGACTTTGTTTTCTGCCTGGCTATTTCAGCTTTCCCTACCTTGCTCCTGAGCCCTGCTCCCATGCCATCAACTTTAGATTGGCCACTTGACACTTCTTCTGCCCTCTGCAGCCTGGGGAGGACATCCCTGCTCCTGGGAGCAACCACAGCAATGGCAAGGAAGCTTGGGGCATGGGCATTGCTCCCATCCTGGATCAAGGTCTTTCTGAGCTCTGGGTCAAAGTGCAGTGACAGGAAAAAGCAGATCAGCAGCCTGCTGTTTCAGTTGGTATGAAAGGAAAGTCTGGGTGTTGCACAGTCAGGGGTTAATGACAGCACTGGCACAACCTTCTCCACTGAGACCCTTTGAATGTCAGTAGAGTCACCCCTGCACCTCCTTCTTGGGGTTCCTTTCTCATTTAGCTTCTCCACGTTCTCTCACTTTGCTTTCAGACACATATCCCGGGAAAGCACACTGTTTTTCCTCTGAAACAGTATACTACTTGCGATACTGGCTAGGTTTGTGTGAGCTGAAGGACCAACACAAGAAGGACCAAAAGTGCAGCTTCAACTCCAGAAAGCCCCTGCAAACACCATATCTAATTGACTATGTCTGTCTATATATACACCTTGGGCTTAAACAGTGGAGGTGAAGCTGTGAGAAAACCCAGGGGAACGCTGCAGAGATACGCTTTTGTACTTTAATATAGGCCTGTAAAGCTTGAAGTAGTTATGTGCTAATTAAATGTTGTCAACACCAACTCTGAAATCACACCAGAAGCATCTTATAGCATGGCTAAGAATGATCCAGTTATTAGTGAAGATAATTAGGCCAACACCAGCTTGTCATTACTTCTTTTGAAGCTACAGAGGCTGCATTTTCCAGCCCATAGTCTCCAGGAGATTTCTATCTAGTTCTGTGTGACTTTATCAGGCTTTTAAGTCATTAAGTGAGCTTTTTTTATTATTTTAGTTTCCATACGACACAAACTGTGCAGAAAACTGTCTCATCTGCTAACGATTAATTTTTTCAAGCATTAAAATAGCACCTGATCAGCTTGTCTTGCAACACACAGTTACCTTGCCTAGTTAATGTTTCAACAGAAAATTTGTTTTGCTATGTAGAAAAATATGCATGTATATAGTTCTTTCTGGCACCCGTCCTATGACATTAAGTGGGATAAGGCCTTATCTACAAATCATTAAATGCCTATAGAAAGTGAGCAGGAACCAGTTTGTTCAGGTGGTTGTTGTTTTAGCAAAACCTGGATTACGTCAAATAACACATAAAAAGCTAACTACTATTCACACAGCACATATCTATGCTGAGGAACTCCATTTTGTAGATTAATGTTACTGACATTAAGTTTGCACTGAATGCAAGGTTCATCTGCTTTTTTTCTTCTTCTTTTGCCCAAATGAGACAAAGAAAAATTCCTCACCTCTGGGAAATTTTCACATTATCTCTTGATCCAAATACTATCTGCTCTTTCTTTTGTTACTAGATTGTGTTGCCAGGGCTGTAAGTTTTCCAAAATTCCAGAAAGCAAGTAACACATCTAGTAAACTTACCCAATTATCAGAAAGTAGAACTGGGGTTCTTTTTACCTTCTGTCTCAGGTATTTTCATCTATTATCTTTACCTTCAAAAGATCCATATCCACTCAAAACATTTTTTAGACCTTTTATATTTGCATTTAATCAGGAAAATTAGTCCACTTGTGGGGTTATGCAGTACATGAGGAGGCTCAGACTTCATCATTACTAGTTGAACGTTGCTTTTGTGCAGAACAGAGAGGCACTGCAACTTGGTCAGTTTCCTGCTTGAATGACAGAAAAGAAAAACCTGAAACCCATCGAAAATGGGGACAAATTTCAAGTAGTGTTGTGAGTTGCACTTAAGTACATTTTATAGTAACACAAGGCAATCTCCTGGCCCCTGTAACATTATGGCCTACCTGACATGATCAGGACTAACTAGTTCCTTTTTCATTGCAAACAAACAAGGTCAATACAGTACCATTGTAGTGGGTTTCTGTGCTGGGTTTTGGTAGCAGGGGGGCTACAGGGGCAGCTTCTGTTAAAAGCTATTGGAAACTTCCCCTGTCCCATAGAGCCAATGCCAGCCGGCTCCAGAACAGTCTTCCTGCTGCTGGCCAAGGCTGAGCCAATCAGGAGTGATGGTAACACCTCTGTGATAACATATTTAAGAACAGAAAGGTGTTGTGCAATGAAGAATTCCAGCCGGGGAAGAGCAGAGTGAGAACTAAACAACAACATAGACACCAAGGTCAGTGCAGAAGGAGGGCAGGAGGTGCTCCAGGCAGGGGAGCTGTGGCCCTGCAGCCCGTGGTGTAGACCATGGTGGGGCAGCTGTGCCTCTGCAGCCCATGGGGGACCATCGGGGTGCAGAGACCCACCTGCAGCCCATGGAGGAGCCCATGCTGGAGCAGGTGAATGCATGAAGGAGGTTGTGACCCTGTGGGAGGCCAAGGATGTGGCAGGGTCCTACTGGAGACCTGCAGCCCGTGGAGAGGGAAGCCCAGGCTGGAGCAGGTGTTTCCCGAGTAGGACTTGTGGCCCCTGTGGGGGACCCACATCGGTACAGCTCATTCATGAAGGACTGCACCCCATGGAGGAGTGACCCACGGGACAGTAGTTTGGGAAGAACTGCTGCCCGAGGGATGGACTCATGCTGGAGAGGTCCATCAAGGACCATCTCCTGTGGGAGGGACCCCACGGGAGCAGGGGAAGGGCTCCTCTCTCTGAGCAGAAACAACAACTGACTGCAACACCCGTTCCCCGTCCCCCTGCATCCCTGGGGGGGAGGAGGGAGAACATAGAAGAAAGAAGGGACAGAGGGAAGGTGGTTTTAAAATTATTTTACTTCTCACTATTTTGCTCTGACCCTGTTTGTAATAGATTCAATTAATATCCCCACTTTGAGTCTGTTTTGCCTGTGAAGGTAATCAGTAAGTGATACCTCCCAGCTCTTATCTCACCTCATGAATCCTTTGCTGTTTTTTTTTCTCCTCTCTTCAATTCCGGAAGGGAGTGAGAGAGCAGCTGTAGTGAGTACCTGGTGTCCAGCCAGGGTCAACCCACTACAACCATCCAGACTACATGTGTCTTGGAAAAGAAAACAGTTGGATCCTGATGGGAAGGAACCTTATATGGATTGTCCACTCCTTGTTGGCCATGTTACATCTCCGTTAAGACAGTCTGCAAGAACAGAGGGAAAAGAAAGAGGCTCTGAGCGTCAGGATACACCCAGGAATTCTCTGTGCTTTGAAGAACAAGGTGTTCTGGGGTACAATAGGAAGGTTTGCCAAACTTTCTCCGAGAGCTTTCTAGAAGTTAAAATAGCTGAGCAACAAGCATGGTCAGGACTTCTCCTTAACGTTGTCTTTTAAAATCCTTTTGTAGACACCGTATGGTTGCCATATATCATGGGTTGGTAATTTTCAGGATACTTCAGCTATATATTCCTTATAGCAGCTTTCCGATACCTCAAGTGGCTACAAGGGCATTTAGTGATAGGACAAGGGGGAATGACTTTTAAAAGGAAGAAGGCAGATTTGGATCAGAAATTAGGAAAAAATTCTTTACTTTGAGAGTGGTGAGGCAGTGGAATGGGTTGCCAGAGAAGTTGAGGATGCCTCAGCTCTGGAAGTGTTTAAGGCCAGGTTGGATGGGGCTCTGAGCACCTTGGTCTAGTGGAAGCTGTCCCTGCCCATGGCAAGGGGATTTGAACTAGATGGTCTTCAAGATCTCTTCCAACCCAAACCATTCTGTGACTCTAAGTTTATAGTTCTAATGTCATCCCATGTGTTTGTGTGTGTGTGTGTGTGTGTGTGTGTGTGTGTGTGTGCAGCTGTGTGGACAGACAAACATCCTGGGGCTTAAGATCTTTAGAAGTCCTTTTATTTATTATGATTGGAAGTTGGTGAATGATTGGAAGTTGGCGAATGTCACGCCCATCCACAAAAAGGGCCGGAAGGAGGACCTGGGAAACTACAGGCCTGTCAGCCTGACCTCAGTACCTGGCAAGGAGTAGATCATCCTAAGTGTGATCACACGGCACCTACAGGGATCAGACTCAGCCAGCACAGGTTTAGGAATGGTAGGTCCTGTCTGACCAACTTGGTCTCCTTTTATGATCAGGTGACCCTCCTGGCGGATGAGGGGAAGGCTGTGGATGTGTCTATCTGGACGTCAGCAAAGCCTTTGACACCATCTCCCATGGCACACTCCTGAAAAAGCTACAGCCCATGGCTTGGACAGGGGCATTCTGGGCTGGGTTAGGAACTGGCTGGAGGGTGGGCCCAGAGAGTGGTGGTGAACGGGGCTGCATCCAGTTGGCAACCGGTCACTAGTGGTGTCCCCAGGGATCAGTGTTGGGCCCAGTCCTGTTTAATATCTTTATTGATGATTTAGATGAGGGGATTGAGTCCATCATCAGCAAATTTGCAGATGACACCAATCTGGAGGGGAGTGTCGATCAGCCGGAAGGCAGGAGGGCTCTGCAGAGGGACCTGGATAGGTTGGAGAGTTGGGCTGATTCCAACAGGATGAGGTTCAACAAGGCCAAGTGCTGGGTCCTGCACTTTGGCCACAACAACCCCCTGCAGTGCTACAGGCTGGGGACAGAGTGGCTGGAGAGCAGCCAGGCAGAAAGGGACCTGGGAGTTTGGATTGACAGGAAGCTGAACATGAGCCAGCAGTGTGCTCAGGTGGCCAAGAAGGCCAATGGCATCCTGGTCTGGATCCTGGTCTGGATCAGGAACAGGTCCAGGGAAGTGATTCTTCCCCTGTACTCAGTGCTGGTGAGGCCACACCTGGAGTACTGTGTCCAGTTCTGGGCCCCTCAGTTCAGGAAGGATATTGAGGAGCTGGACCAGGTCCAGAGAAGAGCAACGAGGCTGGTGAAGGGACTGGAGCACAAGTCCTACGAGGAGAGGCTGAGGGAGCTGGGGTTGTTCAGCCTGGAGAAGAGGAGGCTCAAGGGAGACCTCGTCACTCTCCACAACTCCCTGCAAGGAGGTTGTAGCCAGGTGGGGGTTGGCCTCTTCTCCCAGGCAGCTCTCAGTAAGACAAGAGGACATGGTCTTAAGCTGTGCCAGGGGAGGTTTAGGTTGGATATTAGGAATAAATTCTTTACAGAGAGGATAATCAGACATTGAAATGGGCTGCCCAGGGAAGTGGTGGATTCTCTGTCCCTGGAGGTTTTTAAGATGAGGCTGGATGTGACACTTAGTGCCATGGTCTGATAACCACGGCAGTAGTGGACCAAGGATGATCTCAGAGGTCCCTTCCAACTCGGCTGATTCTATGATTCTATGATTTTTGTGGTACCCGTCTCTTGAGCTGACAGGATTTTCTGAGGACCCAGTAGACACAATATGTGGCTGCCACAATTCATAGCACCTTGGCAGAAATGCACATGTCCCTGTCATAATCCTAGTCACAGCTGAGTGCCTGTGTAGAGAGAGAAAGAGAGTGAGTAAATCTTCATTGCAGGAGACGATGGCCTGCCAGGCTCCATAAATCCTAGGACATCTCTATGCAACCTGTAGGTTGTTGAAAACACCTGTTGATTCACTAAATTGAGAAAATGGTGCTGAGACACTTTATGCAATGGAAGTGCCTGGTGGAAGGTGGTTCACATTTAATAGAAAGAGTCATATAAAGCAACTGACTCTGCACAAGCCAGGTTAAAAATATCCATGTGCCGATGTCAGCTTCCTTTTTTTCTTAGAATGGCAGTAATGACCTTGGCACAAAGCGCTGCCTAGAGACAAATGACCAGCTGGGATTAATGGTCCTTGACTTAATTTCTACCCATCAGCGCCTCCCAGACAGTCATTAATCCTGCTGAAATGCTCTGTGCATTGATTATTATTGATTCATTCATTGATTGTGTCCAGAGTCTGAAGTCAGAAGCTGAAGTACTGATGGCACCCTGGAGACTCTTCTGATAAGATGAGTTTGCTTAATTCATAGACTATTTAAGGTGCTTGAGAAAGAAGTATCATAAAAAGAGGTAGAAAAGGAGAAGAGCACTTATAGGACAATGAAACTTAGATTCTTCAGGCTATTAGAGTTGATGGCATGTATCAAATTACTCTGAATGGACCTGGTATCTAAAGCAGCAGCATAGAGGAATTTGACATATTATACATGTCCCTTCCCAAGGGACAGTAAGATTCCAAGCAAGAAAGCTCAGCAGATAACCTAGTTCTAGGGCAAAGAAGACATTTTCAGGGTTGGTGTCTCACCTCTCTTACTGGAGACATCATTGTTCTGTTTGCTTTCAGAAACACAGAGATCCTCATTTTTTTCCTACACATTACTTGGACATATTTAGTTCCTTTTCCTCGTGCACTTGTTTCTGTCTGACCTCACCTGTTCTTCAAGGAATTGCATCTGGATAATTAACATAGTACTCTCCAGGGAATCAGATTGACTGTTTTTAATATCTGCTTTATGACAGGATTTGCAAATTATGAAAGGGAGGAAAAACAGTTTAAAAGACTATGTTTTAATAACCTGACACATCTACATTTTATCTATAAGTTGCTCTTCTAGGATTCAATATAAAGGATAAATTAAAAGTAACAATATCATCTTTGGATGAGTTGTTTCATGTCTTTTGATTTTCCAAAATGCATCAAATGACAAGAATGTATATGACAGAGAAAACTTGTGGTTGAAAGTGTTCCCAAATATACGTTGCTGAGGGGCTTCCAAAGTGCTGATGGCTGCCAAGCACTCCATGGTGATGCAAACACTATTGGGCAAGTTGTCCTGTTGTTGAAGAATGTGGGTAGATCTTTCATAACAAAAGAGAGAGTAATGTTGGCTAAGGAATTGTTTCTGTGCTCCTGATTTGCAAAGCATTTAAAAGAACTCAGTTACTATAATAAAAGCCCCTGATCTACTCAATCAGCAGGAGGAAGTTTTTAGTTCATAAAGGCAAGAGAGTTCTAGTGCCTGCCTATCTCTGCCCATTCATTTATTGCTAACACTGTATTGGGTTTAAATGGCCAGGTTTTGGTAGAGAAGGGGGAATACAAGGGTGACTTTTGTGAGAAGCTGCCAGAAACTTCTTCCATGTCCAATAGAGCCAATTCCAGGCAGCTCCAAAACAGACCCAGTGCTGGCCAAGGGTGAGCCAATCAGAAATGGTGATAACACTTCTGTGATAACACCTTTAAGAAGGGAAAAAAAAAAGTTATTACGCAGAAGTAATAGTGACCAGAGAAGACTGGAATGAGAACATGTGAGAGGAAGAGCTCTGCAGACACCAAGGTCAGTGAAGAAGGAGGGGCAGGAGGTGCTCCAGGCTCTGGAGCTGAGATTCCCCTGCAGCCTGTGGTGCAGATCATGGTGAGGCAGCTGTGCCCCTGAAGCCCATGGAGGTCCATGGGGGAGCAGAGATCCACCTGCAGCCCATGGAGGAGACCTTCGCTGGAGCAAGGGGATGCCTAAGAGAGGGCTGTGAACCCACGGGAAACTTGTGCTTGAGAAGGGTCCTGGCAGGACCTGCAGACATGTGGAGAAAGGAACCCATGGTGGAGCAACCTGTTCCTGGTAGGACTTGTGACCCTGTGGGGGACCCACATTGGAGCAGACTGTGCCTGAAGGACTGCACCTCATGGAAAAGTGACCCATGTGGCAGCAGCTCATGGAGAACTTTTGCCTGTGGGAAGGACTCACAGTGGAGAAGTTGGTGGAGAACTGTCTCCAGTGGGAGGGACCCCACACTGGAGCAGTGGAAGGACTTCTCTCCCTGAGCAGCAGCAGGAACAACCTGTGATGAACTTACTATAATGCTCTTTCCTCATCTCTCTGCACTGCTGAGGGGGAGGAGGTAGGGGTGTTTTTACAATTTATTTTACTTATTATCCTCCTCTGATTTTGTTAGTAATAAATTTAATTAATATCCTCCAGTTGAGTTTGTTTTGCCCATGATGGTATTTGGTGAGCAATCTCTCCCAGTCCTTATCTAAACCCATGAATCCTTGTGATATTTTCTCTCCCCTGTCCTGTTGCAGAGGGGAGTGACAAGAGTGGCTTTGGTGGGTGCTGGGCACCCAGCCAGGGTCAACCTACTACACGCTCTGGCCCTGTTTAAAATTTATAAATGTTTTTGGGTTCACACACTTTATCATTAAAATATGATTACTGTTCTGTTCTTCCAGAGGATAATATATGTGTTTTAAATGGTGTAGAGTGCACTGAGTCTTTTCATAGGAAAGTCTTTCACATGTTACTGTGAATGAGCAATGAAGGAGTTTGGCAAGAGTACCTGTCTCCAAAATATAAAACTGTGAACTATTTATTCAGAAACTATAAAATTCACACAACCAGTTCCTTGCAAACATACCTTCTTATGTGGAAGAACAGAAAATGGACTTGAGAAAGTTGTGATCTCTATGAGTCTGAGGTCGGTTCTCTAGAACATTTTTCTTTTGAAACTATGGGCCTACAATAAAAGCTGTGGTGTCTTAGAGGTATTGTGTATAACCATATAAATACACCCACCAGAGCTCATCATTCTCATATATAATGTATGCCAAATGTGCCAAATGTATCAAATGTATCAGTGTAGTGACGACATCCACAGTCTAGTGAGTGGGAGATGAATCAACATAACAGGGGTGCAAAGGCAGAGGCTGGGTCCAGATTGTCTTCTAGAGTGGAATACTATCATTGAGTTTCTTATCCATCCATTTTCTTCATAGAACAATGATTGTACAACCAACCTGCTGGTTTTGAACATAGGTTTTCAGTCTCATGGATGATCTATTAGATAAAGGAAGATGAACTCCACGTTCTCCTGTATTTTAGGAAAAAGGTGCAGAGTGGTTGCAGAGGATTCTTGACAATGTTGGTCTCTGAGAGTCCCTCCCTGAAGTTTCAGGTTAAACACCTTGATTTGGAGAGATGTGACACATATGATCATATTCTCCTGGATAACTTAAGCAGCCTTCCAGACAGATCTTGTGGATTCCACTCTAAGACATTTGCTTTTTCCTGACCTACAGTGACAACCTATAATGGAGTCATGTGAATACCATGAGATGGAAGACACCTAAAAACTAAGTGCCATGACGGCAAGCTTCTGTGGTTTTAGTCTTACTTGTTTATCTCTTGGTATAGCAACAAAGTCTTGCTATCTCCTTGCTGTGAGCATTTTATCTCAGTGAGTTTGATAAGACTCATTTTCAAAGTGGCATGGGATTGAGACCATCTGGAAAAATACCAAAAGGCAGGAGCTATGCACAAATATTGATGAATCTAAACTGTGCTTTGTGACCACCTACTTTCTTCTCTTTGATCAAATCTACTGAACTGTGTCTGGTTGGTTTTGCTGCTTCATTTAGCCATGTTCTGGAATCTCCACATTTTACTCTCTCTGCTCAGCTAATCAGATAATTTGTTTTTCTCAGTCTTGCTTTCCTCTCCTTTTCATTTCTTAGAACTGCTGAAAGGCTTTTAGAATCTTCACAGTCCCGTTCAAAGATAAGACACAGAGGCAAACATTACTTGCTAATGCCATCCTGAGCAGAGAACTGCTACATCTCACCCTCATTTCCAGTGTCTGTAAATCCATAAAGCTGTGAGATTTCCAAAGTAAACAAATGTAAAGTTTTTTGGAATATGGAATACATTGGCAGGTAAATCTTAATGATAATTACCTCTAATTAGCACTCCTACCAGATGACAAATCTTTAAGTCACAGCAGAGTGTCACTTGAAAATGTGCATATTCTTGTTTTGCCCTTGAAACATCAATGGAAAATAATATGTATTGGTTTGACTCTATTGCCATAATTTTTCATTAGAAACAGGGGGAAGAGATGAGCAGTGAAAGGCAGAAATGGGTATGAAAAATGAAAAATGGCTTTGATAAAATGACTTTGAATGGAGGATTGTACTCTATTCTGCAACCAGTTCCCTACTTCTAACAGGTACTATCTCACCTTCTTCCACTTACATCCAAATTTTATAAGCATTATAGAGAGGTTTAATTGTGAATTGCAATTAAAAGAAACACATATACATGTTTATTCAGATCTATTATCTCCATATGGAAATGTTAATTGGAATTCCAACATGAATTGGAATTTCAACATGAATTGGAATTTCCTGGAATAACTTCAGACTCAGTTGGTTTTATCAGGGAGAACATGTTCCCTTTTGAGAGCCTCACAAGGGGAGTTGTTTCACCATATTCTCTTATGCCAAAATATACAGAAAGACAAACAAAACAAGAAAAAACAGAGAAAGGGATTACCATGGGGAACACGGAATAAGTCAACTTTCCCTCTTGCCCTCTGCCCCTGATTTCCAAAATCCTAAGTGCGTACCTCCTGTTTGCTTACATGGGCACTGAGTAATTCAGGTCTGAGAACGCACCCAGATCTGTCTGAGTCTTTTTACCACGACCACAATCCAACCTTTGTTTTGGCACTGTAGAATGAAACAACTGACTGTAGTGGATTATGCATTCCAGTTTATATCATGGCCAAATTATGACATAGTAAACTCCTCAACAGTAAAGGCCATTGTTTTACTACAGAACATAAGAGTGTGAGGGCCTCTGAGAAGAAAAACAGAATCCTTGTTTCAAGACAAAAGTGGAAGAGGTTCATCCCAATTAGAAGCTGCCCTTAGGCCAATTTGCAGCCTCCCAGGGCACTGCACCCACAAATATGCCATTGTTTATCTTGAGCACTCCTACGGCTACATGTCTAGTAAAAAGTTATACACACAGAGGTTGATTGCCAACCCATTCTAGATATGTCAGACTTCCCATCTGACATTATCCAACATTCGGGGACCACACACACTTTGCAGTAATCACAGAGAAGGAGCTTGCCTCCTCTTGCCCAAAGCTCAGATTTATCCATCCATGGTTTTAGTACTATTGTTGTTCCAAGCTACCCCTCTGGTGAATGAAAAGGGACAGGAATCTTCAGAGGGCAATTGAGATCTTCAGGCTGTTGAATTGCCTTGAGGAAATGCCACCTTCTTTCCCTTGTCTAGAGAAGGAACACAGGGTAGCTCCATTACTAACTTGTATTCCTTTGTTAAACTCATTTTTTTCAGTTCAGTTGAATATGAGTCTATCCACAAGTGCTCTTCTATGATGGTCAAAAAACCTAAAAGCAGCCAGAAACCTCATATGATGTGTCCTCTATATCCTAAGGTGGGGCCAGGCCATTCCATTAATCTAAATATTGTTTTGTATCAATTTTTATTCTTTCTATCTCTAAATACAGCTGGTGGTAGAGGGAAAGCCCATTAGATCCCTTTAAATTCTAAATATTTAAATTCTACTGCTCACTGGACTGTTACTTTTTATTGTGTTGAGGAAGTTAGTAAAATAATTACATGATTTAACAATACTGGGATCTGAAAAATTTTGAGTGTATTTGTGAAATTATCTTTACTGCTAGTGATTCCTGATCACATATTAAGGGCTTATCAGAGGTTGTCCTAGGGTCCTCCTAAACTATTCAAAATAAAAATTGGACACTTAGAATTTTTTTTTTTATTTGCATTTCACTTGTAATTATACAAACTGGGATTAGACAGTATATTACAGAAAATATATAGCCTCCTTCCCAGTCTAAACATGAGAATTCCATCAACTCCAGCTGCTAAACCTAAGGGGCTGCACAGGTGGTGCACAAGCTGAGCACACCACAACACCCATCCTCATTCCACAGAGCTGTTATTCCCTGGGACTGCAGTAAAAGCCACATTACCATATCTGCAAATATCTGAAAGGTAAAGTTAACCATGTGGTTCTGCTTCCTTTTCCATCTCAGTTTCATTTTCTGGTTCTCCTTATTTTTGCTAGCACAAGCCCCTATGTTTCTAACTCTCCATACGTGAACAGTTGCTTTTCTGTGAGATAGATCTCTTTAGTGCAAATATTTGAAATAAGAATTTTCCCCTCCATATTTTTATATCAGGTTTTTAATTTAAATATCAACTGACAGATGTCTTTATATTCATACTTTCCTAGAGTTTTTTCCTAATTACAGCAAAACATTAGCTTAGAGTTCCTGTTCTTTCTACCTAATGATAGAGCATGTTTCTGCTTCTTACTTAACTGCATTTTATTAATTGCTTTTCTGGTTCTTTTAATCTCAAAAATATGTTTTTTCTCCTCCCTCTGTTTCCTTTTTTTCCCTCTGTCTTTTCTTTTTTTTCTTTGTCTATTTCATTCCTTCAATATCTTTGTTTTTAATTTCAGTTACTATGGTTTTGTTCTATTTTTTTCATTGTTTCTGTTTTTTGCTCTCATTACTGGAGGTAAATCAAAGATTATTTTGTCATAGCTTTGAAATCTTTAATTTTCTTCTAGAAAACACATGAGTTAAAGTCAGTGAAACTTACTAAAAAAAGTAAACAGTGTAAGGTTTTATGGTTATATGTAGCAAAGAAATTTTAGCAGTTACAGTGAAGTCAAGGCAAACTTACCAGCTTCATACAGCTTCTTCCAAAGTTTAATTTGATTTTATGATTTCTTCCTGGCATATTTAATGTTGTCTGAAAGTAGACAGGGTTTGCTTTTTCTGTTGTTTGTTTGTTTCTTTCTTTCTTGGGAAAATACAATTACTAAAAGTTGCCAATATTTCAAAATACCTTGAAGAGTGACGGGATTATGGGAACATTAATCCTCTTGGTCTGGAGTGAGCCTTTATTGCTGCTTATGTGTTATACACAAGTTTTGCTTTTCCTAGTGCTTTGCTCAGAATAGATAACTTCAGGCTCCTGATAAATATTGCTGCCTCTTAAAACCTCTGGGTATTTTCTCTTTCTCACTTGCATTTTACATGGCTGTGCCTTAGATTACCTCTGAAATCCCGACACAACTGCATTGTCTGATTCAGCTGCAGCTCAGCTGAGTTTTCCTGTGAGCTGACAGAGAATCAGATTGCTGTTCATGAACAGATGTGTCAAGCTGTTCAAAGACAGTATCTCTGGCAATGTAAATTCCTCTTTAGGCACTGACTGTAGCACTCGTTACCATAGTACCTGCGCCTCCAAAACATTAATAAAGTAGACATTGCTCTGAGACAGAGAAATATCACCACTTCAGCTTTCATGATGCAGGAAAGTGAGCTATGTTAAGCTGGAAAGAGTGGGAGCCTGAAAATAGTTGCCTGAGGTTTTTCCCAGATTAAAGGCTGAGGAAAGTCACCAGTGCAGCTCTGTTAAGTCCCTGCTCTGAAATTTGTCCTGGAGGAAGCTTCCACTGTTTACTGGTTAAGCACAGAGCCTAAGGAGACAATCTAAATATATAGCATAATGCTGGTACCCTGAACAGAGCAGGAGTCAACAGAGAGTTTTTTTGTTACAGCAATTGAAGCCAACCTTCCCACCGAACTTAATGCCCAGGAGCAGCTCAGCCTCTCTGCTCACTCCTCCACCCCGGGAGAGCTTCTCTGTTCCACGTTACAGCATCTGCTAGTTTTGGGATTGTTCTTGCCTCCCTCTTCTATGTGCTCAGCCAAACAAACCCAGGTCAGCCTCCTGGGGGACCTCTGGCACCCTCGTCTTGAATTTTGCTCTTCAGAGTAGTTCATCAATGCCTGGCACCCTGAGGCTCCCATTCAACCCAAGAGAACAGTGGCGACATTTGCTCTTCTCATGCAGCCCATGTAAAAGGTGTCATTTATACCACTTGACTTTAACCAGGCCTGCAGCTGAGCTGTGCTGAGTGTGTTTGATGGCAGTATTAAAATCTTCCTGCATAACACTATAGACAAGATGTTACTTGTGTGAATGCAATGAAATTTAAATGTCATGAATACACGATGTCATTTAGAAATTGCTAAATGTTAGAACAGTCCAGATTCTCAAAGGCTTTTGAGTATGTAATTTCTTGAAACCAACAGCATCCATGAAGCTAAATCCTTTCTGGACAGATACAGTCTGTGTCATTGTGGGATGTTGGAATGAATGCAGACCAGGGAACTTGCTGTCAGGCCTAAGAGAAAGTTTATGTTGCTGTTGACCCACATTTCCAAGTTTTCCCAAGTATTATCTTTCTGCTGATCACTCATGATGACAAGTCTGAGCGGTCCCAGAGAGTTTCCAGCCCTCACAAACCCCAAAAATAAATCTTGAAAATAATACCAGACCACTTGAAAAAGAGGATACAGCTCCACAGGAAAGGACAAACCACTTTCCCATCTCATTAGTATTTCTGCCTTTACTGAAATAACGCTCACTGACAACCATTTGTTCTTGCAGTTCTCCCTTTTAGGGTCTTTGCCATCTGGGATGCCTAACTATTCCTTTTCTAGGAGATGACATTAACATCTGCTGACATTGGCCTTGACCTTCTTTACATTGTAATATTCTTGAAGCATTGCATTCTGCAATCACTTCACACACCAGATCCAAACAGTTGTACACTTAGGTTTCTTCTCTTGGAAAGTCATGTTTTGTGACTAGTCATGTCCTTAGGCTTCACTGTCGAGGAGAACAAAAATAAATTATGTCTCTGTCACCAAACTACAGTCCTGATGTTTTGCAGGCAGTTCTGTGACTCCCTCATGCATTGTATTTCAGAGTTGTGTATAATATGAAATGAAAACTAGGTATATGAGAGCTCTCTTATTTAAAATGCTTACTGGGGTGACTGTTCTTGCTGTGATTCTTCACAGCTTTTCCAGGATACAGCATCAAGATAAGCAGCTGCAATAGGAAAAATCTGTTTATTTTTAATAACTTCTTATTGTAGCAGCATGAAACAGTACTTCATAAAGTTTAAGACAAAAACAGTAAGCACATCACTGCTAAGTAAACATAGAAACTAAACAAGCTTATAATTCGACAGGTCATATTCCACCATCAGTACATTGGCAAATGTGCCCTCAAACTGTTAGCTGACTGCTTCATCTCTCCACTTTTTTGTTTCTTCTTTTTTCCTTCTTTGCCTTAGATAAGTCATATCTAGACTTTGAAGTAAGTAATGCCTCTCCTTGTCACTTGTACAGTACCAAGGAAACTCTTCCTTACAATTTCTACCTCCAAAGGCAACAAAAATCAGGAATGGGGCTTCACTAATCCATAATGCCATAGCTGGCATTTTTCTCACCTGTCTTCAGACATATCCACTGTAGATATGTTCATCTGAGATCATAAACTTTGGCTCTTTTTACAGTCAGTATGGAGAAACAAGTACTTTTGGAATATTGTTTCCTCTGCCTTGGTTTGGCTATCAGATTTAGGAAAAAAGGAATTGTACCTTAAAATGTCTGTACGATGGTAGGTGGATCTTCAGTGGGCAGTGACTAGTTTCAGTCAAGACAAATGTCACAAATTTGGTGATCACCTTTTCTTTAGAGGTTCTCCTTCCATGTGGGTAAACCAGATTTCTGCCTACTTTGCACCCCTGCAAGAGCAAAGAGGGAGTTCAGCCAAAATGTTTCCCAATTACTCTAAGCCCTACAGGAAATTTCACAGACATGTATGAAATCCATTCAACTGGAGTTTGCAATTTTGGAGGACGTTGTGGGCAAAAGAAGCTGAACTTGAGGATGCCAGCATCTGATTTTATGTTTCTCTGCATGAGCAATATAAATAGAAGGAGGGGCAGTTTTAGCAGAAGGTCTTGTGTGAAAGTTGAGATTGATAACTCTCAGTGCACAGTGAGGGCATTCCCATCACAATAAATCCTTCAGAAACTGTGATTCTTGCATTACCGCAGAAGTCAAGAAGGATGGTAGTGAGGTACCTCACAGTCTGTCACTCACTCTGGCTCCAATTGTCTGGGACCTGACCAAAAGATATAGAAACATTTCTTTTTCTTTTTCTTTTTCTTTTTTTTTTTTTTTTTTGAGACTTCTTTTTGGTTTATATGTGGAAGATATTAGAGACATGGAAGCTTTCATCAAACAGAGTCTTTTTAAAAATGGACGTTCAGCTGGTATTAACTGGTGTCACTCTTTTGAAACCATGAAAATATTATGCATCACATTCTACCACAGTGCCTCTTTTTATAAGCAAATAAATTTGCAGGTTAGAGGAAATAGCAGACAATGCCAACTGAATAAAAAATTATTCCTAATACCAGCATTTTTCATATTATCATTTCTATATTCCACAAAAGTAAACAACAGTAAGATAGGGTGTCATCATCATCATCATCATGGCTGGGCTTCGCAAACGAAGATTTGGGAAGGGCTCTACCCACGTTTGTCACAAGGGCGCTGGCGGCTAAAGAGGCCAATGAGAGATAGACAAGTCCGGTTGCAAAAAGCACAACAGAAAGATTCCTTGGATGGTATCGGCAAGACACGGTTCTTTCTGTGTTGTCTTTTCTCCTTGAGAGTGATCCTGCGTGTATTCTCAAAAGAAGCAGCAGCATTATAGATACTAAGATAGGGTGTAACATTTAGATTAAAAAAACCCCACGTTTTGACAACCCTTGAATGAAATGTCATTGCTTTAAGGATAATTTTACTATTTTAAGCATGTGACTCAGTTTTGTTTATAGCTTGAAGAAGACAATATTGTACAATGAAATGATCTGCAGTGTACAAATAAGGCTCAGTGTTATTTTACAGCTACTTATTTGTTCAAAGCTACCAAAGTAGAAACCATTTGCTAATAATCAATGCTGTGTGTTCACTACTCCACAGTAGGTAACTTCTTCTAATTTCATTTTAGCCCGAGTTTAATTTCCACTTCAGTGTTTATTTGTAAACATCAAGATGATACAGACCAGATCTTTTAGAAGATACTGTTCCCGAAACAACAGCTATCTGCGATTACAAGATTGAATTAACTTCAACTTCATCATCATCTAACTCTGCTGAAATGTATGAATATATCTCTCTTAATAACAGCTTGCATCAGTCATTTCCAGGCATTGTATCTTTATTTCTGAGCTAAGACAAAAAGTCTTCTAAAATCTTTATTTTTTTTTCCCTCCAATGAAAGAATCAAGAGGAGAAAGAAATATTTCTCTAAACAGAAGTTCTATTCAGCTACATGCTGGTATTGGACAGGATAAAATTTATTTTCTTAATAGTATGGGGGTATGTTTTAGATGTGTGACCAAAACAGTGTTGATATAGAGATGTTTTCATTGCTACTGAGCGGTGCTTAACACAGAGCCAAGACCTTTTCTGCTCCTCATCCCACCCTGCCAGTGAGGACTCTGGGGGTGCACAAGAATTAGGGAGGGGACACAGATGGGACAGCTGATCCCACCTGGCCCAAGGAATGTCCTATACTATATGGTGTCATGCTTAGAAACTGGGGAAGAAGAAGGAAGGGAGGGATTTGGTGGTGCTTGCCTTCCCAAGTCACCGTCACGTGTGATGGAGCCCTGCTCTCCTGGGGATTGCTCAACACCTGCCTGCCCTTGGGAAGTATTGAGTGAATTCCTTGTTTTGCTTTGCTTGTGTGTGCAGCTTTTGCTTTACCTAATTAACTGTCTTTATTTCAACCCATAAGTTCTCTCTCATTTATGCTTCTGATTCTCTCCCCGTCCCACGAGGACAGGCTGAGGAAGTGGCTGTGTGGGGCCAAGCTGCCTGCTGTGGTTAAACCACCACAAACTGATACCTCTGAGTTCACAGAAACCGAGAATACATCCTGCTTCCTTTAAGAAGAAATACTTCTTGCTCTAAACTGACAACTTGCATGCAGTCTACATATAAATGAATACTGTCAGAACATTTTATAAATGTTTATAAGTGCTGAAAGTATCCCCGGCACATACAGGCATGGCAATGTCCATGACCTTACAGTAGGGCAAGATGAGTTCAAACTGAAAGAAAGAATGCTTTCACTGATGCATGCTCTCAGTCTTATGCTCAAGAGCAGCAGCATGTTTGTGATGACCAACATCAGCCCAGCAGCTGGGCATCACAATGCTTCTGTTGAAGCGTTATTAGATTCAGGATCCATAACACCAACTCTTAAGTCTATCTTGGGTCTCCCGAGATTCCTTCATGATGTTTAGGTTTCCAATATGCATTTGTCCTCTTTTGGGTCTGGCAGTGATCAGTTTCTCTGTTTTGTCCCACCTCTGTGAATCATCAGGTCACCACATTCTTTGTCTCCAGGTCTGGGTGCCTTGTGAAGCTGGAGGCAGATGTGCTGGGGTCTTGCTGACCTGCTCATCTGAGTACCCTTAACACAGGCCATTCTGAGAGCCCTGTCCCTCCTGTATTCTCCTGCTGGTGTCTCTACACCCAGTTGTCCCCAGGCCTCTGTTACTTGAACCATTCTTAATCTTCCTATTACAATGCTGCACACCCTGATGAACAGGTCTGTGTGATTAACATCGTTACACTGGCTGTCAAGGAGTCATGCTTTGCTTCTTGATAATCTTTCAGCTCACCTCATGCTCTGCATTTAAACATAATACAACATGCAAAAGAGACATAAAATTTGATTTTCATGTATTTTTCTGCTTCTTTAAAACCCTTGAGAGTTTGTTTTGATTTTCAAGGTAAGGTTCATTTTAATTGTCTTCAGCTATCAAGAATTAAATTTGTACCTACTCTTTGCCAATTTGATATGGTCACTACAATACATCACATCTCCAATTAGCTGCCCCATCCTAAAATAGATGTTTGAGGTAGAAGTAATCATACTCTGATGACAAAATATGTTTTCTTGTCATTGACAGTAAAAAAAGATAGACTTGGCTTATTCTAGTCAGTTAAATATTGGTTGGTTCAAGTAGCATAAGAGGAATTCCACTTTTACAGAAACACAGCTGGAACTACTTCCAGGTGCTTAGCGAACCACAAAGACCCACAACATAGTCTGACTATTCAGTATTTTTCAGACAACCACTGCTGGCTTGAAAAGGTACAGAAAGCCAATGGAACTCAGGCATGTAAGGCTATAAATATTCTGTTTAATAAATTTGAATAGCTAGAGATTTAGAATGCTTGAAATGACTGATCTCAAAAATAAGATCCTTCCTGCTCTGTTGCATCTCATCTAGCACCAGAGAAGAAAGACAGCCCACTCTCTTTCAACACTGTGGATGTACCTCCAAGACATGGGAGACCTCAGGCAGAACATACCCCTGCCTTTGGAGTGAAACAAACTGCTACTCTATCTCTTAAAACTCAGGAAGATGAAGGTCTGGGTGTGAAGTTTGTGCATCTGCATCTAATCAAAAATGAAAGTTTACCTGACAGCTTCATTTTTTTTCAGGGAACACAGATAGCTGAATAACTAGCCTATGATATAAATTCTGCATTTGCTTGTGGATGAGGGGAACAAACCACTACTTTACTTTCCCCCTTTTATCTTTCCTCGAATGCCCAGACCCCTTCTGCTTAAACTATGCACTGTAATGGTTTGCAGTATGTTTAGCATTGTCTAAGCATAGAAGTGAACATCAGGTATGCCACTGTTGGAATACTCTCTTTCTCTGACTTTTAACATTTCAGTACTACCAACTCCTGGAAATCAAGAATGATTTGGGGTTTGGATAAATGATTCTAGTATTGCAGAGTGTAGGAACTGTTGCAAATAGATGCTTAGGGATGGATCTCCTATGTGAAAATTAGGCTACAATTTGAGATATTACCTTCTAGAAGCAGTAGTTGTTTTATGTTTCCTGATGTGATGGAAAGGAACCCCTTGGAAAGCTGTTGTTCCACTGTTTGGATGCATGGTAACAAGTAGTTTACAAAATTTATGGAAAAAGGACTCAGCCTTTCATTTACAGCAGCAAGGCAACACAAATGCCATGGAAAAGCAGTCTCCAAAACAGAGGCAAACAGCTTTTGCAGTGGTCACCACTGACTTGAAAGCCTTACGAAAGCAGCTGCTTCTGTATATCCTTTTAAGCCCATTGAGCCTTGATCCAGCTGTTAAAAATAACAATGTTTTTCATCCTCCATAATAATCGGATCTCACAGGGCAGTGCTGGAGGAGCAGTTGCATAAAAAAAATCTTTGGTTATATAACAAAAGTACACCACACTCCCGAGTCACAGAGATGCCAGCCTCCAACCCCCACAACTTCCTGTGCTGACATCGGCACCTGCCAGAGGGCTCTGGCACAGCCTCAGACCTTTGCAAAGAGCTGTAGAGCTTTCTACCATACACAGGCTTGGTGTTGTCCCTCCCTTCTACAAAGGAAGGTCATGGAAAGAGGATGAGCGTCTGCACCTCATGATGTGTGTATTAATTTAGTCCTCTGGTGACATTGGCTTTGTAAAGATATTCTGGGCTTTGCAGTGGGGCACTTAAGTCCCTTCTCTGCTCTCTGCTGCAGTGTCCCATGGGAGGCAGGATACAGATCAGGGCACTCACATCTCCTGATGTCATGGATGCATTCACAGCATCACCTCTCAGAGCCCCTCTCTTGGCATCTGGACCTCTGCAGCTGAGTGCCATCAAACACCCTGAGATGATGCACCACTTTCCTTCCTTCTGCCTCCCCAGGAGACAAATTGGCATCTGCCTGGGATTCCCAAGGTTTTTGGATCTAGAGATCAGAAGCTCCCTCACAACAAAGCACTTAAGTGCAATGCACAAACTGAAACGTTCAGGCAGTCCCTCTGGAAGTCTGTAGGATGTTTCACACTGTTAAGTGCTTCTCTGGATTCGTCTCAGCCTGAGCTTGAACTTTGCTATTTTGCTTACCATAAGATTAACTAAGGATGAACGAAAGTGGAAACAGCAAAAACTTTCCTTTTAAAGAAGCTGAAAATGAAGACAAATATTTCCCTGAAGATTTACCAGCAGTAAGATTGTTGTGGAAAAATGTGAGACCTATTTCCACTGAAGTCTTCTACCTATTTTTAACAGCAAAATTCAGCTGGTATGTCTTTGTATGCACAGAATTGCACTATGTGTTGCATTTGGGGTTTGCAGGATGCAAAAATCCAGGGGCAACTGGCAAAGTAATAACTGTCTTAATTAAGAGAAATTAATTTAGCTCAACTGAACATGCATAGGCAAGATGGGGTTTGTTCTATTATTATCTCATGCCAGGAAAACTCCAAAGAGTGGAGAGAGAAGAGAGTTATCCACTGAAACACCTGATAAATGCATTTGCACCTCAGGGCATTTTTTGGTCTTTGAAGTCACATCAGCCTGAAATGTAGTAGAGATGGGCATTGGTAGGCACTCAGAAAATATGTTTCACTCCTCAGAACAACTCTCCCAATGCTGACTGTGACTGAAGTCAGTCTGCTGCCTTGAAAGGGGAAATTGCTTCTGTGAGGGCCCTTTGGCAGACACAGTGTGTATAAAGAACATCCAGGTATTTGGGGTACTTACCCTTATACCACAAGAATGTTGAAGAGTTTCCAGTTTACAAAGTACACACAAGGTCCACACCCTCCGAACATCTTGAAGAAGGATGTTAATGCTGGGCTGTTTATTTTCCTTGATGACTGCCTGTCTCTGATCTTCAGCGGTACCCACCTTGGGCAGAGCATGGAGGAGGATTTCCAAAATCTGTGTTCATGAACGTGTAGCGGGCAGAAAGACCGTGCTTGCAGGAATGGTCAGTCTGAAGCTGCTTGTGAGGTTGCTCCTTGTCACCTAAACCTTTAGAAGGAAGAACCATTGGAAGTTATTCAGCTCCAGGAAATATCCAGGTGCAAGCAAGAGCATCTAGGACTTGATGAAAATGGTTGGTAAGTCTCCCCAGTAAATAGATGCATCTGGCAAGATCACCAGACACTTCTCTTTTCAGCTGTGCATGGTGTTCTGGCTCTGTCTGATATCATGGCTTCCAAGTGAGGCTCCTGAGAAAGCAAACCCACCTCAAATAAAAGCTCACAGGTTAAAATCTGTTAAAATCATGAAAACTTAAACTGGCATACTTCACAAAGCCCTGATATTTCCCTTCCCCCTGCCTGTAGTTTTCTATCATTTAGGGTACCATTTGTTCAATCTATTACAATGTGCTCTTGATTTCAGTCCCCCACTTTGCGACCTTAGTGCATTTTCTTCCCATGAAGGATCACAATATAAATCACTAGGTCAAGGAATAATGAGTTCAGTATTTTTTAAAAGCCTCCCACAGTAAGGCAGGATATTGACTCATGATTCAGCAGGTGATGGGATGTAATAAGGGGACATTTTTTTCCTTTAATTGCTGTTGAAAATGGAAAAAGGAGCAAGAGAACAACTTAGTTTTCTGAGATAAGGATTTTAGCTTCACTGGGTTTGGTTCACTAGAATCACCTAATAGGCTTGAGTATAAGGAGCTGGACAAAGCTAAAAGGATAAATAAACTGATAAAAGACTCCAGCATGACTTTCTCTTTCCAGTCTGAAAATTGGATTAAATATGGCTCTACCATTATGTAAATTGACAGAGAGAAAAGGCTAACCTAATGGTCTGTGAGCTGAATGGGATGCAGGATCTCCTGGTTTCTAACCCTGTCTCTTCCAGACCTGTTTGCCCTTGGCCACAGGGGTGACTGTTCAAAGAATCACAAACACAAAGGCCAGAAGGGACCATTAGAGTTACCTCACTGAACTATTGTAAAGCTGATTACCAGGCTTTTTTGCCCAGCGATTTCTACACTGAGCTGGTTAGTTCATTGAGCATGGTGAGGGTCATCAAGGACACACTTGTGGAAAGCATGGCTGGCAAGGGCAGTGGGTAAACCATGTTTTGTTTTGGGGGTTTATTTTGTTTTGTTCCCCCCCACCCCCTCCAAAGTGCTGGTGTATCTCTGTGGAAAGCAGTAAAATGGTGCAGACAACGTTCCTGTCAGCAGCACCTGGTGTCTCCCTGAGAGGGCAACTCCCAGTTCCTGCCCAGCCCGTGGTGGGAACACGTCACCTCTTAACAAGCTCATTCCTAACTATGGCCACTGCCAAGTCCATCCCTTGCCCAACCCAACTGCATCATCCAGGGCCTGTGTGGATGCCCTCTGCCTGCTGACCCTACAGCAACCCAACAAGGTGTCAAGATTTGGCAAAGAATCTGGCAGGTAGATTTTGTAATAACTAATTCTTTTACTGTACTAGGCAGGAAAAACAAAGATTCAACCCGATTATTCATGCAGTTTCATAATGAAACTCTTTTTTCAATTGCTCTATTCCTTTAAATAAAAGTTGGTAGATATCTGTCATGGTTTGAATCTTGTTTTCCCCCAGAGGCTAGAAAAGTGGTAGACCCCAAGGGGTGGAAACCCCTGGAAGTTTTGGAGTTCTGTCCAATGGGCGCTCCTGCAAAAATGTCAACATCCCACAAGCTCACCGGAAGAGATGAGTTGTAGTTTGGTTGTTGTTGGAGAGGTGGCCATGTTGTAGAGCCACGAGGAAGGGGCTCTGAGCCCCTTGGGCCCTCTGGGGCCTCCCAGCCCCTGGCTGGGGGGGGCTGCAGGGACCTGGAACAGCATAAAGCTGGGCTAGGTGCCTGTAGTTATGCCGGGAGATGTTTTCTCCATGGGCGCAGAGCAGCAGCAGGCACTGACCAGAGAAACGGTGGCAGAGAGCCAGGAGAGATAACACCTGAACTGAAGGAGCAACAGAAACAACATGCAGCACCGGAGAGAAGACTCCTGGAAAGAGAGCTGAGGAGAAAGAGAGCCAGCAGCCTGAGAGACAGAGTTCTGGGGGTAAGACTGTACCAGATCCCCTAAAACTCCCTTGAGACCCCTCTTGGAGAAGAGGGACATGGACTCCTATTAAGGAGAAGAGTTTTAGACATGCAGCACCAGAGAGAGAGAGGAGCTGAGAAGCTCAGAGCGTCCCGGAGCTGGACCGGGACGGCCAGAGGAATGTGGGGGGAGTTGACCTTGGCTCCCCCCCCTTGCACTGCTGCCACGGTGGCAGCCTGAGAGACAGGGCACAGAGGCCCTGCAAGGAGCTGAGTCTCCTGGAGATACCAGACCGTCACGAAGACCCCCCTGTGTCTTCGTGACATGACGTGGTGATACGACCTTGTCTGGGGTTACGAAGCCCACGGAAGACCCCTCGGTTGGAGGCGATGGGGCCGAGAGAGGCTTGAATACCTCCCTCGTGAGTGCTGGCAGAAAGCCAGCTATCAGCTGCTGCTCATGTGGAGAAGAAGACAGACTGCTGCCTCAGAAGATGCTGCTGTTCAGAGACTGGAAGGGATCTGTCCTTCTTTCCCTCCTGGACTTTTATTTGGAGGGGAGAAGAGATCTGGTCCACTGTAAATACTATATGTCATGGTAGAGATAGTTGTGATCATGTGTATAATGTGATATGGTATTTATTTGTATAGTCATTGTAATATATTCCCTTTCCCCCACTTTGAGTCTGGTGTGTTTTGTCTGGAAAAACCCATCTCACATTAGGTTGAGATGTGGGAGGGGGGAATGGAGCTAGGGAATTGGATTTTGGGGCTATCTCAAACCATGACAATATCATGCTGCCAAAAGGGCAGGAAAATTCATTGGGTAGAAGGTGGGATGATCTCAGACTTGAAAATGTTTTGATTGACAAAGAGTAAGATTTTAAAACATCCTATGCACAAATGATAAAGCATCTGGAGGAGCTGAGTAGCCATTTATCCAGTGCAATTATGCTAATTTGTTGTAATCTACAGCAGCTTTATGTAACATGCTGTTTATTATATGTAAATTCAAGGAATTCTCCCTCTTCAAATAATTATTAGATACACTAAACCCCCTCAATTCACCTACCACTTTATAGAAGTGGCTTTATTCCTTGAAACAAACAAAAACACAACAAAACCCGTCCAAATCTAAATCTAAACCACACACAACAATCTTCATAGAAAAGTTCAACCAGGCATAAAGAAATTAAAGCTCAAGAACAAAGAGAGTATTTTCACTGTTTGATTCTACCCTGGCCCTGTGCGCTCCCCTCACTCCCTCCTACCTGCAGCTTTCTTATCTGTAGCTCATTCTTTCTTTCTTCAATTTGACCTGAGGTCAAATGCATCACTTTTTTACATTATAATCTTCAGTATTTTGCATTTCCCTGTGAAGTCCTCATCCAGTTTGTTCTTTACTGAAGATTAAAGGATGTTGTTTTTCATGCTGTTTGGAGGGAGAAGAGCATGAATATCTGCAAAAGCCTCTGGTACATTTCCATGCCAGTCTTGCCGTCTATGCCCTCCTCACTTCCAGGAGGAGAAACTGCCTCTGGAGTTTCTGCGGTGCTGGATCTTTGTACACGGAGGGAGATGAGGACTTTTGCAGAATTTATGGGTTGTCATGTCATCCCAGTGACCCTAAGAAAGTTACTGATATACTTAGAGACAACAGAGTAAGATGACAGATAACATACCTGAAATACCTGAATCCTGGTCTGGCACCTCCTGATCTACAGCAAAACTCAATTCAGCAGTAAACTCACATCAACCAGTTTACAACTTCCCTCCCAAGCTGAGCAGAAGGGGAAATCTGATACGAATATTGTGTCAGCTGCTATCAGCAGGTCAGTGTCTTCTGCATTTACAATGTATAGGGAATGACACAACTTGTGGATTCGGCTTTCAGGATGGAAAGGAGATCTTTCATGGATACTGCCTTATACTAGTGCAAATTGGTAAGAGTAAAAACCAGCTAGTTGCAGGGATGATATTGTTAGTTCAAGTGGATGTGCACAATGAAAATATTCTGGAGAGGATTTCTGAAGTGTGCAGGGGGATGGAATTGAAAGAGAAAATAATACTGTCTGAACTGTTGGGGAGAATGAAAAAGTAATGTTAGACAGGGAGATGGCAGGCGTGGGGAGTTCTGCAGATGAGTATGTTGTCTGAAGCAATACCCTGCTTTGATTTACTTTGGTCTGGACCTGCCAGCTGGTTTATTTGATAGCCCCTGGCTGTCAACTGGCAGAGACTGGGAATAATTTGTCTCTTATCACTGACTCACTGGGACTCATAATTTTATAGGTCTCACACAGTTCCCCTTTAACTGTTTCTTCTATACTTGCAACTTGATGAGTACTAATCTCCTTAGTTGCTGTTCATTTCCTCAAATCACATTTGCCTTCCCCTTGAACATTTTCCACTTTCTAACAAAGTTTTGCAGAGTCTCTGCTCAAATGTGCATGTGGATCTGTGTTTTACCATAACAAAGTTCTTTGCTCTTTTCCTTCTCTTCTCTAAAAATTCAAATTTTTTTCTGTATTTTTTTTTTGCTATTTTCTTACCTATATTTTCTTTTTTTTAAGAGGGGTGGATGGAAGAAAAGGTTAACTTCTTAACATTGACCTGCTTTTTCCACACAAATATGTATGATCTAGGGCATGAAAAAGTGAATAAGGCTCCACTGAGACATGAAAAGCAGGGGACAGAATATGACCCAAGTCACCCAGTGTGGATATCGGGAACAACCTGCTCTGCTCTCCTTCTTTTCCACGTTTCTCTGTTGTTTTTTTTCCAGCACCTCCTTTTCTCCTCTCCCCTCCTTTATCTCAAGGAAGCTAAAGAAGCATGACAGCCCATCAGTGATGGAAGGCTTATGGGAAGGGCTAATTGCTTTCTCTGCTTTGTTCAGATGTACAAACAGAGCATTGCTTAAAATCATTACCCAGTCATCATCTATCATACACACTAGTTCTATTTTCCATGCACTAAATATGTCACAGGCCCTAAATTTGTCACTAATTGTACAATAGGCTGTGCAGGCCTGTGTTAGGAGCTAGTAATTTGTTAATATAAGACATGGGACTTTGGCTTTATCTCAAATTTCCAGATGTTACTGAGGCAGTTAATTTTTTTATATGTTTAAGAGGCACCAGGAGCCTCAACTTTCTGTCACTTTTATGAAACCATATATGAATCACAGCAATTCTCACGTTACAACATTGCATTCTGTTATAATAATGATAAAATTACTAAGTGCAATTTTGAAAAAGATGGCCATTTCTTCCACATATATTCAAGTTTTTTCTCTCTACTTTTCCTTGTCTTTTTGGTTTCCAACCAATTTAATCTGCATTCAGAGTTGTTAATTTTCTCTTTCCTCAGTACATGATGACGCTTTGTGGCAGCAGAAGCACAAAGAAAACTGAAAAAAGGGTTTGGAGGTCCTACTCTTATCCTCAGTTACATTTAGGCAACTACAACAAAATCCAGTGGAGCTGCAGGGACAGTCTAGGGGCAGAAATTGGCCTCAGATTAATATTTGCAGCTAGAATATCTGTAACTGTTTAATTTATTAATTTTCAGCCCGTAGTAACACATAGAGCCAAAATGCGTGCTTCAGTCCCTTCCCTGCTTTGGGTATTGTGCAGGCTTGGGGGTATGTTCCAGCTGGAAAAATGCCTTAAAAGGCATGATTCAAACTAGTTATCCTTATTTTCCCGTATGGAAGGTGTTAGCTATACAGTCAGCTACACTGGTTAGCCACTGGCTAATGTGAAAATGAGACAACTTGACACTGTCTCTTTGCTTTACGGACATTTTACACGTTGTCTGTAAGGTTTGGAAAGCACAGGTGTGTTTTTGTAACACACTACTTGAATCTGAGAGCTTTCTGTGTCTAGTTGAAACGCTAATTAGAATATATACATACCGACTACCAACATATATTCACACACAAGAGAAAACTGACTGTCAGCATCAGAGAAGTGCTTGATCCTTGAACTCCTCTTACCTGGTCTGGGTATAAGCAACCGTTGCACAAAGCTCTTTCTGGACCAACATATTCCCTCCCTGATTATATAGTTTCCTGCAAGTTACTTTAGGGTTGGGGACTTAATGATCTTAAAAGTCTTTTCCAGCCTAAGTGATTCTATGATTCCATGAGACTCCTTGGGGATCATACCCTACTTTTTCACAAAGCTGAACAGGGAACCAATGGGAAGAGTTCTGAGACAGCACCAAGCAGACTGGGACACCCCCACAGTGCCTGCAGCACCATGAAGAATCCAGCTGTGATATGGAGAGTGGTGTAACCTCTGAGGATTCTTTGGCTCATAATCAGTAAGTCTAATTTGTGGGGGTAGAGATCTGCCGAAGTGATTACTAAGTATCCTGCTCCAGTAACATCTTGGGTGTGTGGTGAGCTTGGGTATCTCTGCAAGTAGCTCCCCAGTGTAAACATGCCCTGTAAGCATAGTTAACACATCCAGGCACATGAGGAGAGGATGAAAAGATGCCTCAGACACGGAAACCGTGATTTATCTTCCATACTCATTGCAAAATCTGTGCACTACCAGTGAACAAACTTTAAGCACTGCTCTATAGGCGAAGCAGGTAGTGAGATGGGTGACACTGAACCTCCAGCCACCTCAGTCTCTGTGTAATATAGTCTGCCATTCCCAGAGGTCTTCTTGTCAATAAACTCAGTAATACATCTTCAATTTCCTGTGGGACATCTGGAGAGGGTTACCCACCAGTTAAATATATATTCATATAGGTTAAAGAATCACTTTTCATGCTGAAGCTGTACACACCCACCCTGTCAGCTTGGTAATGACTTCAACTCAACTGAAGCCAGAGCTGTCCCTCAGCTCTCCAAGTTGGTGTGACAGTGATATGGGTTGGCCAGCACAGAGCTCAGAGCCTGACCTAATTTGCCCGGCTTTTCAAATAGGATTTTCTACCAGTGCCAAATCCAAGCTATTGCAGTCAGACTGCTATTATTACCTAGGCTAATGTACTTAAAAGTACATTATGCTGTGGTCAATGATGGAGGTACTCAGTTATGCCATGGCAAAAAAGATTAAAAAGTAAAAAAGTTAGGGGTACCAGGAGAAGAGGCTTTCCTTTTATCTTGTCATATTTTTGGAAGAATTGAATTTTTTTGGGGGTGCATAATACTGATTTTAATCCTTCATGGTTGTAAGTATTGAAAGTACTACTTAGGAAGGGTGGAAACCACTCATCGCTTGTCCTTGGTAAAATCCACCTTGATCCCACCGAGGTAAGATATAGACACCAAGATTTGTACGCTCAGCACAGATTCTGCTCTCTGAGTTGGTAAGAGCAGCACAATAACAGTTTACAGCACCCATATTCTGAAGGGGGAATAATTTACATCCCTCTCTACCCCTTGCTTGCTAGATTATGCTGATCTTTTTTCATCGTGTTTGCTTGAGTCTATGTATCTATAAGTCATGTATATGCTGCCAGTTACCTTTCAGAGCCATGTGTAATGTGGCAGAGATTTGCTGGCTGAGTGAGTGCTGTCAGAGTCGACAAAATCAAACCTCCATCTCCTGGCCTTCAGCAGCATCACTGTGATGGATGGGAGACATCTCCTTCTTCACTTTGCAGATTGATCTCTTCCATTTAGCAGTGTTTGGATAATGGTTACTTTATGCTCCAGGCGAATAGTTTTCCACCATGTCCTTCAAGCTAGGAGCAAAAATTATATATTTATATATATCCTCAAATGAACCCCACAAAAACAATCTAAAAAATTCCAATCTTCATCAGTGACAACAATGTAAGAGAAGTTGAAGAGAGACCACAAAAGGAACTTTATTATGGAATTTACTCCTGAAACCTGAGACCCCCTACTGCCTCCACTGTCACCAATCACACAGAAACTCAAGTTTTGAAAGCTAGGAGATGCTACTCCTTGAGAGCCCTGCTCTGTGTCACAAGTTCTCTTGAATGTGCTCACTTGCTTCCTGATCTGAAGTGTACACCCTCCATAGAGAAAATAATTTTATTTCAAATGCCAGTATGGCTCTGAATATAGAACATACTTTTTAGCTGAGAGCTGTGTTCTTGCCTTATACCTCCATGTCTGGCAACTTTCAGAGAATGTCTGCTGGGGAAGGTCCATCCTGAGCCAGTCAAGGTGTGATTGCAAGGACAGCACAAGGTTGGTAGGACCTGAAATCTCTCCTTGCTTGGTTCAGATGCCTAGACAAATGTAGTTTGGCTTCCTCACATAACTCATCTGCCTTTCAGCTGCCCCTCCACGATTGCACAGCTTTTCCATGGGTCCTGGGTGTCACTGGAGGTGCCTTGGAAATGTTGGCACAGATGCACAGACCACTCACCTGCCTCCCCCAGTACAGGGCTGCTCTGAAAGTGCAGGGGGTTTCTGCTCACCAAGTGCAGCACCATGGGGATAGTTCCTTTGTGTGATATGTCATGGCAATTCCTCATTAAATTCTGTGTTGTCCTTTCACTATCCTACATGGGAAGCAGAATAGCTCTGCTCTTTCTTTTCCCAGCACAGAGTCGTCTGCTTTTCTCCAGCTCTTTTTTTCCATTTGTGCTTTAAGGCAAGTTGAGTTGATTAGAGCCATATTTTCTAATTGACATTTGCATTGTCCTTGTTAGTCATCATTTGTAATATGCTATTGTCTTTGAGTGATCATAATTATAAAAAAAAAAATAATTGGTTACACACTTCCAGGAGTTTGCCAACCCATTACCACTAATTAAGAACATTGTTTAGTGTAAGCTCGGCAGCTGGCACACACCTAAAGAAGCATTCATTTCCCAGTCTATTGCTGGTGTTCCCAGTGTAAGTTGTCCATACGAAACACACACAGCTTTTATTCCTCTTTTAAAACAAGTTTGTTTCTGGAAATTCTCTTGTTGCTGGTTCAACAAATCAGGCAAAGGGAACAGCAGGCAAACAGGAGGCAGAAAAGCAAGATGATGTTGCAGTTAATGCAGCATCCATGTAACATTTGCTTTTCCTTCTTTTACAGATATATTTTTTTCTCCCACAGATTTTAACAGCTGCTTTTTAAGAAATTCAGATTCTGTTGCACTAAACTGCCTTGTCTAAACTCAGGTAAATGAAGCTTTCATTTCCTCAGCTGTTTTTCTGTTTGAATGGGGAGGGGCTTTTCCAGAGCAGATGTAGCAAACATGATTTTTTCAAAGAAAAGTGCTCATTTCCTGGAGAAGTAAAGTGTAGCTTGCACTCCCAGCTAATGCAGTCATTTGACATTCTTGCTGAAGATTTCTGCCTTCTGCATATCATGTGCGTGAGGAAGATTTAATTAACTCAAAGCACAAGGAGCTCATCAGATAAAGGATGCTATTTAATTGCAAAGTCATAATATATTATGATTTCTTGTTGTTACTGTTTTAATACTGTAATTATAATAGTTTGTGGTTCACTCCTTTCTGCTGTTGGTGTGTTGAAGAAAGCTCAGTTTACTGCTGGTTTTGTCTTGATTTCTGCCTGTTGCTCATCTTCCCCCATCCCCCCTCTCCAACTAGTAACTATTTAGAAAGACAAGCAGATATATAGAGGGGAAATATCTCTGAACCAAATAATTCAAAGTCCAAAAAAGATGAAAGAAAATAAAAGAGACAAGGTAGGGAAATTCAAATATTGTTCTGATGGGTTGAAAGCAGAAGCTTTGCTCAATTTGCTTCACCTGTGCTGCTGCAGTTCAAGGGCTTGGATCAATAGAAAATCATTCACTGGCTCCACCGGGCTTTTGCTCAGGTCCTATGTACAATTCCACTGCCTAATGAGCTCTCAGGAAGGGCAGCAAGCCGTGCAGGCAGGATACAGGGACAGGCTCTTGTAGCTCTCTCAGACGAACACAATGAACAAAACTTTGCAGGTTTGAATAGCCACTGGGTTCATATGAGGACATGTTTCACACATCAAAGGCACAGGCACCCCATAGTCTAAAAGGACCTCTATTTTTAACAAATTATTAAGGAAAACAAGTCTCACAGTAACAGATCTAACAGACCTTGAGTTAGGAGTGGCTCAGACTGTGGTAGGACAGTGCACCTTATTTAAACACTTGCTTCTACTGCCTTCCAGAAGGCAGCACAGGAAGAACTGAGATGCAAGAGCTGTGCTTGTAGCAGGATTTGTAGATCTCTTCACATGACAAGTGAAAACAAGTGAGGAAGAGCACCTCTTTGAAATCTCCCCACCCATTCTGTCTCTCAGCAATAGATTGCGTGGAGACATAGAGAGGAGAGGACCAAATGGAAGAAGAGAAAAGGCATGTCAGTACAAGGGTACATTTCATCACCTACTTGTCTCTACCATGGCTCAGGTATACAGTCCTGTGCAGTAAGAGCTGGGGCAGGCTTGCAATATCAAGTAAGGCTGTAGGCATACCAGGGACTTGAGATTCATGTGGCTGCAAGCAGCTTGCAAGAGCTTCAAAACGCTACCAAGTTAACCATAGATCACTTTTGGGGTCATCTTGATTACAGAAAAACTAAATGCTGCGTCACTTGTCAGAGCAGCAAGGGCAGCAGCTGTGCCGAAGGCTTTGCTGAGCTAGTGCAAACCTGGATACAGCTTCAGTGCAAAGAAAGGGTGCGAGAGAAAAAAGCCAGTGATGTGGCCATGAGCAGACAGCAGCTGGGGCCTTCTTCATGGAAAAAAAATTTTCTCCAATTCTTCTTTTGTTTCATAAATTGCTCTCAACTTTAAATAGTATAACTTCATTAAAGTTCTTAGTATATTGTTAGTTTAATCTGAAAGTTTTCTTGTGACTTAGGATTCACCCTGAATTTACATGAAAACTCAGAGTCTGGCTTTCAATTGACTTCCTCTTTCATTGACATACTCTCAGAATGGTTGGGGCCTTTGCTAACCAGGACAGTGGGGACTTAGGGCCCTAGCATGGCTGGTAAGAAATGATCAGTGGAGGGTTGACCTTGCCTTGGGCAAGATATACTGTCATCTCTGCAAAGCTCTTTGGAAGTGGAGTAACCTGGTGAAACAGAATCTCTCTCATTTGGGTCAGCCTTGACCATTTTTTGTTGCCCAGTTCATGTACATGTGTGCATAGGATTTGGTTGTGATAAAGTTGATTTTCTTCATGGTAGCTAGTATGGGGCTGTGTTTTAGATATGTGACCAAAACAGTGTTGGTAACAGAGTGGTTTTGGTTGCTGCTGAGCAGGGCTTACACAGAGCCGAGGGTTTTTCTGCTGCTCACCCCACCCTTCCAGCGAGGACACTGGGGGTGCACAAGATGTTGAGAGGGAACACAGATAGGACAGTTGACCCCAACTGACCCAAGGGATATCCCAGACCATATGGCGTCATGCTCAGCATGTAACATTGGGGTAGAAGAGAAAAGGGAGGGATGTTTGAAGTGATGGTGTTTGTCTTCTCAAGTCACCACTATACGTGATGGAGCACTACCCTCCTGGGGATGGCTGAACACCTGCCTGCCCATGGGAAGTGATGAATAAATTCCTTGTTTTGCTTTGCCTGCGTGTGCAGCTTTTGTTTTATCTGTTAAACTGTCTTTATCTCAACCCGCAAGTTTTCTCACTTTTCCGATTCTCTCCCCCATCCCACCTGGAAGGAATGAGCGAGTGGCTGTGTGGGGCTGAGCTGCCAGCTGAGGTTAAACCATGGCACCTTAGGGAGTTTTCTGTTGCTCGGTTCTTGCACATGCACATGCTGCTTCAGGGAGTGGAGCTCAGGAAAGTGCCAGTGCTGGTCAGGAGCTCAGAGCCTCGTAGGCAGTATGGATGCCAATTACTGGATGATGACATTGCACAGATCATCGCTATAATTTGTGTACTCAAGAGTTCACATGGCAGTCAGATGTGATTGAACACAGCTGTTCAGATCACTGAAACACAAAATGGGCAAATCAGGCTCTGCACACAAATCCTGACAGCGGGTGCTCACTTCCAGAGTGAGCCAGTCTTTGAGACAGTACAAGGGAGCAGCTCTGAGCTCTGCCATCTGATGAGCTCACACAGTGCTTTATCTGGCTGTTGGAATCCACGCAGGCTTGAATCATACCTCTCAACAGTACCTGAGTAATGCTGTGTAAGCTGCACTGGGAAGACTGAGACAGGCAGTTGGTACCAGGTCCAGAGCTGGGAATAATGGCAGTGCTCTCCCTGTCCTTCCTGGTAGCCAAAGAGAGCTGTTACTTGCTGGTAGGAATGTGGTGCTGATGAAGGACAGCTCTTCTGACTGTTTCCATGTCACAATGCCAACTGCACTGGGAACTGCACATGAGGTGTGTACATGTGTGTGCATTGAAATATAACATGTAATTTGCACAGTTATCTTGCCTTGTATTGCTTTAGTCTCCAGTCATGAAAAGATACAGATGCAGCTTCGCTGGACTTAGGAGGGTCTTGAAAGGTGAATTTTCTTCCTGAACTCCTGTCAATTCCTCCATCATCTTATTCTTCTCTAAGGCATTTAGGGAAGATCTGAAGATCTGGTTTGCAGTGTCACCCAGGGTGTGATTACTGAGCTGCCTACATGTCAGGAGATGAGATGACTTTGCTTGTGATTAAGTCTTTATGTTGTCTACAGAAAGGCTGAGCTTTCAGAAGGTTCTTGATCTGTTTCTAATGCAGCCAAGCCAGGTGGGCTTCCCATTTGTTTGTATCCAGACTCTGAGATAAAGATCAAAGACATGAACAATAGTTTTAACTATGTTATATGAAGTTATTCCTCCTGACTAACCTCAACAACTCTCTTAAATACTGGATAAAACTGGAGCTTAAAGGACAGTTGTATGATGCTGATGTACAATTGGAAAACTTACCAGGTCAGGGGCTTCCCACTTTCTGCTCCTCCATGTCATCTGCAGTGGCACAGGATGGAGATGTCAGTAGATCCTTAGCAAGACAAACATCTGCACGTGGAGTTGAGCTCTGGTCCTACTATGGACACCAGACCTGTGATCCTGACCAGTTTTCATCCCTTTCTCTCTTCCTGGTGTTTCCTTCTGCTGTGGTGGCTTTAAAGTGGCAACATCTGTGAGCCATAACAATAACTGCGGTCAGGGATGCATCTGGTTCAAAGAAAATTGAAAATCATATCCAGAAACCACTTTCTGGGAAAGCATTATGGGTTACAAAGTAAATATTCAATTTTCATTGCAATGATAGTTTAAATAAGATAGTATTATGGCGTCCTTATGTTCTAATGGTGCATATTTCATACACTTACTTGAGAGTTCATCTCCCCTTTCTCCACTCTCAGTTTCACAATGCAACCCCTGGCAGAATGTGACTGACTGAAAATCAAGTAGGATGTTGTGCTCTTTAATACCCACATGGCTCAAACTGACACTAGAAAGCCCTTTGCACAGCATCCAACTGATGTGCCTTGGAGCTGATTTGGAAGGGACTCCCATTGGATGGGAAAGAAGCCTAAATCCAAAGGACTTTGAAATCAAAGAGGATCTTAGAGTGGTTTTAATGGATTTGAATCAAGCCTCTGCTAGAGGGAGATGGTCATCACTGCTAAGTCATGCTGCAGGGTGTTGTGGAGGTGGTCACACATCCCTTCAACTGGGACTGGGATGGTGGTCTCATGTCATACCTCTTCTAGCCCAGGAAAGGCTTGGTGAGAGAGGAGAAAGGTGGGATCCTGGGAGAAATAATGAGAATACTCTTCCCTAACTCCCAGAGGGAAACCCAGGTCTGAGAAGAGGAGGTGCTCAGCTGGAGTTCCCAAGGGGCTTCTGTGCTAGTATCAGCTAAAGTCAAGGCCAAGCACTGAATGGGTCAAATCAAGAACAAGCCCAAAGCCCATGTGCAGGCTTGTATGCAGGCATCAGCTATCTTTAAAAGAACATCCACCTGAAAATATGATTACAGGGTAAGCAAATTATTTGATACATGTTCAGCTGTTCTGCAATAATTGCCTGTAAGTCTGCACTTACGGGCTTTACTAATGCATGAATGGTGATCCTCTGCAATAAATGATATCTGGGTGACTGAGATGGGAGACATTCACTAAGAACATGCTTCAGTGCTGCATTTTTCCTCACCTCAATGTAGCATGTTCTTACACATGCAGTTTGTGACGAATATGTGAACTGCTCCTGAGTCTTTTTGCTGCTCTGTGTCCACATGGTGATTCCTCTCTGAGGGTATACAGGCAGGGTGAAATGTCTAGATATGTGTTGGTTTGGTATATAAACATGTCTTAATGCATGCACAGTAATTATTCAAAATCTATCCCCTTAGAAATTTTCAATATTTTCACTATCTCCATGATTTTTCAGCTTGGAACCTGAATGTTTTTTCCCTTTCTTTAGGTTGCTAAAAAAAAGGTTTATTTCTTTGTCCTTCTTCTTCCTGTCTTCACTTTATTTCTTCATCAGAAGAGGTGAGGAAGGCCCACAACCTTGCAATGAGCAGCCCCAGGCATCCCAGCTGGCCCCAGCAAGGAGCTGTGCCGAGCACCAGGCACATTCCATCAAGTTCCTCGTCCGAATGAAAAGCTGAAGTGGCTTTTCCATGTAGGGAGGATTGAAACCAGATCCTGTTATTAAATTTGCTAAATAGAAATATAATGATTTATGAGTGAGGTAGTGAACCCTCAGAAAGAATTCAGTAATAACAATCCTGGGCGAATGGCAGTGTGGAACAGACTTCAGAAGTAAATGATCTGTTAAAAGAAAAACAAAAACCCCAAAACATTCAAGAAAACCCCCAGCTAAACAAAGCTACTAGATGTAAAACAGATAAAAACTTTAATTATTTTCAACGAGATCAACAACGCAACCAAAGGACTGAAATGGGACTCATCTGATATAACCAATAAGAAGCACAAGCAATATCCTTTTACAGTCACGCTTGAGAAGTTCAAAGCCATGCAGTGAATTTAACCACACACCAGTACTGCTGGCAGATGTGGAACTAAATCCTAGGGATTTCTTTGGGAAAAAAAATATTCAAATATCTCCATAATTTTTTATTTTTCTGAAACGCATGGCAAAATTCAAAGGGTACTGAGAGTTTTAGGTGAGTACTGTATTGAATGCTGCAGGGCATTAACACCATTAAAAAAGACTGGGTTGTTGACACAAATTTTAGGGAGTTTGGAAAAGCAATGTCCTGACTAGAGTTTATCTTGTAAGAAAAGGGGTGAGGATGTCAGTTCATGGCTTTGTACGTGTTTAAAACTTATTCCAGAGTGATATCTCTTCACTTAAAAAAAACCAAAAAACCAAACCAAAACCAAAATTAAAGAAAATGAAAGACATTGTGGATTTCCACATTTCTCTTCTCTGTCTCCATGACACGGTGGGATCACAGCAGTGAATGCTGCAAACCAAGACATGGCTTGATGAAATTAAAGACCCAGAGTTGCAAATGAGTTGCTTGAATGAACCTTTCCAGTCCCAATCCATCCTCTGACTTCCCTGGGACAACAGGTAGCTCATGGGATCACTTCTGTCAGTCCTCAGCCAGGAAAGGAAATCCAGACCCTGAGAAAAGAAGTAATAAAAGAAAGCAATAGGTCTGAGACAGTAACCACATATTGCTCTCAGCTATAATAACACACAGCAACATGTATAAAGATCTGGCACTGGGCTCTGTCTGACTCAGGGAGAATTGCTGTGATTAGCCAGACTCATGGAAAATATTGATGGGCCACTGCAAATGGAAGGAAACTTTTCTATGGGTTTTATTGCTTTTTTAAGGAAGGCAGGATACCTCCCCTTGCATTCCTTTGCTTCTGTGGCTTTTTCATCATTGGATTTTTAATAGTGCAACTACATCACTTCCCACACACAGACATTTTTTTCCTCCTCTTGGTTGATTTTATTTCTCCAGCTACTTCACACTGTGCCACAATGTGTATAAAAAGGAATATTTACTTTTGCAACACTACCTGCCCTGAGAGCAATACGGTATCCCGTGTAACAGCTGTGGCCACTAATTCACTGCAACTGCAGTCTGTCTTCTCAGCATCAGCTACATTTCTTTTCCATATGCTAACTCCCTTTCAGCTTAATTTTCCCATTACCCAGCAGTAACATTGAGTAACTGTGTTGGGCTGTATTCAAATGCAAATTAATATCCCCTTCTGCCCATTAACTCTGCTGTTTCTTGTCTAGCCAAAGCAACTGGAAACAAGCACGTAGCTTGGTTCAGTGGTCGGACAGAGGGGCCCTATCTGGGCTGGGATTGCTGTTCATCTCCAAGGGCAGACACAAAACAGCAGACTTCAGAAAGGAGAGGTTCTTCATCAAGATGTTTCCTGTCAAATAACCCCTGAACTCCAACCATTCAGCATACACTGTAGCTCTCTTGAACTTCAGTGTTTGACGTATGTAATTCACACAATGCCTATGCTGTGCTCTGGATTGGAAACATCCGGTGGATTGACATCCAGAAATCTTCAGAGGAGGCATGGGGGAAGGGAGCTGAGGGGAAGAGATATGTCACTGAGCAAGGGGTATGGCTCAATTCTTAAACATCATTAATGAGCCAGGCTGTTAAGCTAAAGAAACCTTTAAGCAGAACAGCCTAGCAGAAAGAAAGTTCCCTAAAAGAGGGGATATAGGTGTGAATGATGAGAGCATGATGGGAGGGGAGAGGGGGAAAGAGAAGAAAATATGTAGAAGGTTAACTTTCTTTTACATTCTTTAGAAAAGTTTGGCTATCTTTCTTTCACAACTCTTTCTTTTTCAGGATCACTTGGGACTAGAAATACTAGCGTATCTGGAGGAAAAAAGTGGTGTAATTCCTCTGTACCCCAACCCAGAAAATTAAGCTCCACACATGTGAGTAACTAACCCCAAGAAATCTTACGTATTTCTTCATACTTATGCAACTCTGACCTTCATTTGATTTTGTTTTCCACTCTGGTGCTTAATCTTCAGCCACCTATGATCCCCCCTTTCCCTTTCCGGTGTAGGCATGGGCAGCGCGTGCAAATAGCATTACTCCATGCTAAGCAAATCTCCTGTTTTGCAAAGAATATTTTTATAATTTTCTACCTTTTCCTGCATGCTATTTGGAAAAAAATTTTAGTTAAAGTTGATTACTTCCCTTTGAAAATCCCAAAAGCAAAAGAGATACAAGAACAGGAACAGCATCCATCACTTAGAAACCTTCAACGCATGATAAGAAACAAAGTCAGGAGGCAAATCTATGGTTCTTGAACCCATACTGAGACTAGTCAAAGCTCAGTTGTTGGAAGGCCTGTTGATGTGGACAGAGTGCATTGGTTAAAAAAGGATACAGACCACTTTTCTGACCACAGGTCCAGCTGGCTGAGTTAGTAACAACAATCATTCAGTCAAGAGGCATAAAAGAGAGCATTCCCCTCTCAGAATAGTCCCTGCAACACTGATGAGAAATCTCAGATTTTTGCAAAACACTTGCAAAAAGTTGTGTGCAAAATGGCTTGCACACCAAAATCAGATGGGTAAAGGTATTTAGCTAATGCATGAATAATGAATAAGTAAGAAATATTTATGATCAGTTCACAAAGAAGAAGATAAGAAAATAGTCCTGGAATAAATTAATTGCCATAAAAAAAGTCACTGCTCCTTGGGAAACCCCCACTTTTGAGTTCATGATTGGTAAAAAGTTGTTTAAATTTTCCATTTCTGAGTTGTTCAGAACATTACTTATGTTCATATATATGATCACTTCATGCGTAAGAAGCTTGTTCTTCCAGTGCAGAATAATGAACGTGTCAGCCCAGATAACTGCTGAAATTCAGCCATCTGCAAGATGTTGCCATGGAAAGAGCCTATTGCACAGGAATTTTTGGCTGTGGATATTGTTCTGGAGATCGTACTTTTTGTACAGGACCTTGTGTTTTTGGTCTCCTTTGGAGAGAGTGAATTCCATGGCAAATCATCGTTGTCGTTTAACCTTAGACACTCAAAAGGCAAAAGACAACACTTATTCAATACCAATGTGTGATATCAGAGAAGGAGGTTTTGTGATGAAAACATTTTCTGGACAAAGATGTGAGAAGCTAATCCAACAGTGACTGAAAGAAATCAGACAAATGTTACATGAAACAGATTACCTTTCATCTCTGACCTACCCAAAAAGGACACGTACAAACTAAAGGCAGGCAAAACAACCCTTGTCCTGCTGACCTTTCTTATCTTTTAAGAGAGGCAGCAACTGGGTTCTCAGCTTTGAAGTCCATCAAACGATGAGCCTGCTAAAACTGATTAGCACATGCCTGCATGCTGGGACATCAGTGAAAAGAGAGCTGGGAGCACAGCCCTCTGAAGTGGAAACGGCTGGAAACCTCTGAGCCTGTGAGATCACAGAGGGACATGTAGATCCCCCTGTCAGCTGCAGCAATGAGAGTGAGCAAAATGCAGGAAGAGTATTTCATGCTGCTGAATGTGCATATTGCATTGCTCTTGCTTTGGCATCTGCAGCATTCCCCATCCTCCAGATCTAAGCTCTCAGTGCGTCCTGAACCCCTGAAGTCCCTCTGGTCCAGAGACTCATATCTGAGAGAGTCTGGCATCAAATGTGTCAGATGAAGTGAAAAAAAACCCTCATAATGAACAATAATGGAATAAGAGGCCAGAGGGAAAGTTTCTCCCTAATAGCCAGTGATTGGTTCAATAAAAGCAGAGCACAAAACAACAAAAACAGAGAGAAAATTGGCAGCAGAATTAGCCCTGCTATGACTGCAGAGTCTCAGCTACCAAGAGCCAGAGAGCAGCAGCAATACCAGGGTGCTAGTCTCCCACTGCAGGATACAAATAACTCCCATTGAAATCAACGACATTTATTCATGTTCTGTGGCAATTAAATGGAGCCTCCTGTCTACTTTTCTCAGTGGTGCTGTTGCAGTGAGATCAGCGAGGGTGAAGCATGTGTGCGTGTGTAATTTGTGCTCTCTGTTCGAGAACACTTGACTGTCATGACAAACTGCGAAAACATTGTCAGAATATAAAAGAGTCTGCAGGTCCCTGTCAGAGGTAAAGCCAGAGCCACATGGCTTTGTGCAAGCGTTGGGATTGTTTGCTTGACTCTGTTCCCATTTTTTTCTCTTGCTGGCAGGTCAGTTCATTCAATAAGGACTCTCAAGTGCTCTTCCTTGATCTCCCTTGCATTTTGGGGTAGAAAAAAACCCTATTCATTCAAGTTTCCTCTCTTGCCCTACATACCCAGCTATCAGCACCACATTAGGGAATGTCAGGCAGGCAGCCAGAGTCTGGGCTAAGGAAACCACATGTTACCTCTAAAAAGGCTGAGAACTTCACTGTAGGGCTGAGGCACAGGTCTCCATGAGTTTGCTTGGAGGTGGATTTTCTTGGGCTTAACCTGTGGAATTGAGATTTTAGGGCACATGCTGGAGGGCAGGATCTGAATTCAAAGCCCTCTTGGCAGTGGAGGAAATGGTGGGAGAAAAAGGGTCTTGAATCCAGGGAAGCACATTTGTCAGGGATATTCTGTGGTAGAAGTTTAGCAGGGGAAATAATTGCCCAGGTAGTTCTTGGGAAAGGCTGCTGTCTGGTTTTGAACAGTTCACAGGACTCAGTTAAAAATCAGATCAAGATTTGACTGAAAACTTCAAAATAGGGGGGATAAAATGTGATATGTGAAAAACCTCAAGTTCTTTGCTGCAGCATCTGCCTATATCAGAATACCATTGTTGGTTTTTTTTTTTGTTCTCGTCAGTGAAGCATATGTTTCACTGGAGATACAGTTTATACCAGTTACAAGTTAATCTGTCAGTACCAGAGAGGCTTAGGCTGAACAAGATCAAGGCTCTCATTCCAGAAGAGCTGTACCCATACATGGATATAGTTATTCTGGTTGAAATAAATATTTAAAGGAAGAGAGCTGCTACCTCATATCCAGACTTACTCCAAAGTAGATATGCTGCAACACAGAGAAAGTGGAATTTCTCTTCCTGTACTGAATCAGAAGGGCTTCCCCACCCCTACCCTACCCCTCTTCCTTTTTCCCCCTCTCTGAAAATCCCATTAATTCACCAGATAGGAACTCTGTGAGAACTGCTAAATTCCAAGGGCATTAGATGATGGGGAGGGAGGAAGGGAAGGAGTTGCTGAAGGATCTTGGCAAAAATCAAAAGCCTTCTCGCCACACCATTTTCCCAGTCTCTCATCTGCCTTGCTCTTTCCTGGTATAGAAATGCATCAGAAATAATAAAAGTCTTGAATTCAAGCAGACACAGTTACAGACACTTTCTGCAAATCCCTGTATGGCCATATCTATTGCAGAATTCATAGCAGTGCCTTGAATCTATTTAGTCAATATCAGCTGGAGACTTTCTGGGTTTTTAAGGTAGACCAAAAAACCTTATGTAGAAACCTCGAAATTACTATAACACTTTTTTATTAATTTAGCTTCACTGCTCTGAAGAAAAAGGAAAATAAAAACCCCAACACTTTGAAAAATAAAATGAAGGCTCAGACACTATGAAATTGTAATAGTTTAGCTGGAAGTGTGAATTTAAACCAATAGAAATCGTCTTGTTAATATTATTAGTCATCGAGAACACTGACTGATGGAGGACATTTCATTGGAAAAACCCTACTTAGCTTCCATATAATGTGACTCTGAACTGAAATAAATTTTTCATAATCTAGAAAATTTTAAACTGCATGAAAATTATCTCTCTCAGCCAAGAGAATTTCTGCTGAGGGTGTTACCTGTGAATAATTTCCTTTGGAGTTTTGTCCTTTATATTGGGAAAAATCTGTTATTGGAGCCCTAGATTAACAATTATTGTAATTTTGCTTAAAAGGAAGGAACAGTGTCCCCATGGCAGTTTGCTTGGGTTTAGCTGATGTCCTTGGTACCACACGGAGCTATATCCATGTTAAAATGGAAGATCTGTCTGCAGTGATGTGAGCACAGCAGACAGGAGAGGATACCTCTGTGATCTAAAAGGAGCCCAGTGTAACTATAACTTTGTCAGAAGTGCCTTCAAGACCAGCTGTTGACATCCTCATCCTCCACCAAATCCGCACCCCATCAAGGTGGAGTGGGAAAAAACTTCAGTGTGGCTGGGCGCCTGGAGGCACCTGGAATGTCACCTGGTCTAGCCAGATGTGTCCTGTCTGGCTGTGCACCACTCCTGCAGTTACATCTCCTGATAGGTGGAGATGATCTTTGCATTGAACGAGGGACTTATTTTACTGATTTTACATCAGCAACACTGAGGTAAATCCACTTTAATTGCAACATTTTTGAAAGAAATTTTTGAAGTACAAATGAAGATAAGGACCAGACTTCTACCAAGAAGAAATCCCAGCAGGTCTACTTTAAATTTTACTAAATAAATCATGACTCTAAGGACAAATCTACATCGTAATATAGGGGTGACTGGATGACAGAAGCACAATCTTTCTTACTTTAACAAACTATAATAATGCAGTTTGATATATCAGGTACTTTTTCCAAACACCTACTCACCCCATAAACAGGTAGAATTAATCCTCATTTTATTTTTGTAGAGCATTGCAAGGCTACTGGAGAATTTCCGACAGTTTAATTTTGGGGGAGGAGTTGTTGCTTTTTCTTCAAAATACTTGTACAGTTATTTCCAGAAGAACGAAGAGAGCATTCAATGAACCTAGAGTGTAGTCAGGACAAAAGATATGCTAGTATGATATATCTTATGAGTTCTCCATGCATTCATGTTCAAGCAATCCATCATCAGACTGAAGGAAGAGACAAGTGGTCAGCTGGTGGCTGTAAATCTGTCCAGTTCTGTAACTCACTCTAGTCAGATGCATTTGCAGAAAGCCCAGGAGCAAACTCTGTCCTGTTTTAAATAGTAACAGAGTGTTGTTCATGTGTGCCTTATCAATCACACAGTCTTAAAGCAAAGACATCCATGCTACAAATGGAAATAAATAAATGACCAGGCACTACTGGGACTAGTGTTTAAGCAGACAAGCAAGTGAAGTATTGGGACTTTTTTCTTCTGAAGAGCACAGAGTACCAAAAGAGTCAAACTCATTTTACTTCTACCTTTAAAGGTCGGTGCCTGATTCTTGTTTAAATACTCCCAAGCAATTTTGCTATCTGAAGGTAAATGCTCAAGATCTTGACAAGACCTGGGGCTTTATCTCACCTATCTTCAGCCTCCTGTAAAGCAGGTACCTTCTGTAAACTAATCACTTCATTTTCTTCTGTAATTAGTAGTTCAGCAAAGTTGACACCTTTTCTCTGTGTTGGCGGTGGAGGGAACCCATATTATGAATATAAACAACCTGCCTAACTTTTAGATGCTCGGTGGTATCCAGTACCTGCTTTGTTGGGTTTCAGCTACCTCAAACCTACTTTTCTGACCCCTAGGGAGCCTTTGCATAACCAGCATCTGCCTCACTGCAGCTGTGGCAGCTGCAAAGAGGGGCTGTAATTAGGGCACTGTCACTCTGACTGAACATGCAGGAAGCAGGCAGAGGATGAAGTGCCTCAGCACACTTGCGTCCTACTTAACTTTCATCTGAGACACTGGATCTTCTCTATCTCCTTTTTCACTGAAAAATAAGCAGTTTTCAAAAGGAGCTTCCTCCTTAATTGTCCACATCACAGTCAAGTTGTTACTGAGGATTCTTTCTGATGTCACATGTACCACTCACTCCCTTTTGCTCTGCAAGATATCTCCATCTCTTTATGTTTCTAGAAGGTTCTGGAATGTTCAAGGGACAGAAGAAATACATAAATCTATCTCTGACAAGTTACCTCTATATGTCCAGTTATGAACTTGGGCAATTTCCATCATATATGTGATACCATTCAAGTGTTTAACATTTATATTCTGCCTCATAGGTCTATCAAAATACATCCCCTCTACCAGCACTCACAAGGAGAAGATGCTGTAGTGAAACTGCCTTTTTTAAGTTCTCTAGGAATATAGGCCAAGAGAGATTTCCACTCTTCACATGGAAGAAAGGAGTCTGGAGGGCTGAGGAGGAGAGAAATGCTGTACACCACTACTCATCTCATAGAGCCTTACTACCTTGCCAGATTTAGTCTGTGATGCAGTCAGATTCAAGATCCATCCTGCATCCCATCCTCATTTATTTTACTCAGCACCAAATTGTGGTTTTCCATCACATTTACTTGTTTTTCATATTCCCACCCCTGAACCTTCCCTCATGCTCCAATTCCATGCGTGCTTGTTACTTCCTTGTCCAGTCATTAATCCTTCACAATCCGTATTCACACACTTCTACCCACTTGCTGTTTCCACCTGGGTCGCAGTCATGGCCTGACCAGTCAATTCTCACTGTGCCCTGCACTTTCAAAGGAAACACGAAGCCCAAGTTAAAAGTGCCCTCTTTCTCTATCCATTTGTGTTTTGCACATTGAACCACAAAACATGGTTTTCAAACTGCAGACAACCAGTGACTGCATTTACCGCATTTTGCATTTTTGAGTTTAACAAATTTCATGGATGAAGACCCTGCATGTCGAATTTGAATAAGTGGGGAATTCAGATGCAGCCATCCTGTATCTTTACGAACTCCATGAAGTGCCAGATGACCAGTCACTCTGATTGGTACATGGGTTTGGGAGCATTTGCTTTCAGAAGAGTGATTATGCCTGAAACAGATTGAGCCCAAAGAAAAATGATCTGCATGAAAATGCACTCAATTATAAAATGCCACAGCAGAAATGGAACCTGACAGCCCAGCTGCCCCACAGGGCTTCTGCATACATCACTGAGCAGAAGAAATGGTGCTAAGGACCAAGCTGTCAGGTACCAAAACAAACTCTGATTTTCAGAAACAGTTGGTTCCCAAGTATCTTTCACAAGAACAAGGAGAAGTATAGGATATGCAGGGCACTGGAGAGAAGAATTTGGTGGAATCAACTGTTTACAACCATCCAGAATCACAGGTCTGATGCACATAGAACTATATGTGTGTATGTTGAACAATCCTGTTAGAGAGAATGAGAATCTACCAAACAACACCACACATCTTCTACCATGTGTCAGGGGGTTTACACCTTTCTCTTATTAATTCTTTTATGCAGTGATAAAAGCATCTAGATATTGAGTTCCTTGTCCTTTCCTTAAGGAATAAGATACCCGATACTATGAATGCTTGGCACCACATCATGCACAGCCAGGGACAGATTGAGGAAGGCATTTTCTTCTGCTACAAGATCTGTGATGTGAAAGGTGGTTGAATATCATAAGGCAGCTACACTTGGTAGCAAAGTACCACCTAAAAGTACAGCAAACAGATACTGTGAAAGGATCCTGATCACCAGGATTCATCAGTTTCCAGAGAAAAATGAGTGTGGTAATAAGGATGGAAAGTCTACAGGAATGATCATGGTTAATAAAGGGGGGGAAAGCAGAGCTAAAGCTTTATTGTATCTACCAAAGAAAAATAAATGTCAAGAAATAAGTCATGAAGGAATATTTTCCAAGCTTCTGACATGATAAATACTGTGGATGCAGATGGAGCAAAGCTATTGGGATGTACTACTTTATTTGGAAAAAAAAGCAAAACAAAATAATTAGCAAAAGGAATAGATGGATTATGTTAAAGAGTAAAAAATACTGAAGTAGATATGTGTTTGAACAGAACTAAACCCTAGAAAAATACCAGGAAATAATAAGTACAATAGACATCTGTGTGGAAGACATCAACACAAGCAGAGCTATTGTGCAGAATAAGAATACAAGTACTGAACTAAAGCAATGGGACACACATGACAAACAGATTGACTGAGGATGATCCAGTGAGTACATTAACAATGGCACCATGAAAGGCAGAAAGAGACTCCAGGCAGCCATACGGGTCCATGGAGGCTGTGGGAACTTTGGGTGCAGTACAGTTCTCAGCAGCACTATCTACCCTAAGTAGACAGCTAGTGCTGTACTAACATAGTTTTACCATTTTTGACACCCAGTCTGATCTGTTCAGAGGTGAATAAAGACTCATTACATGGAAAAATGCGGCGTCACATAAACATCTCTTACATCCCAGCACCCAAGTACTCCAGGCAAGAAAACCAGAGAATCCTATAGACTAGTTGAAAACATAGGGATGTTGTTCTAGAGAGTCAGAAAAAAACAGTGGCATGATTATTTCAGTGCACAGACACTGCTGAAGGATGCCAACCCTTCTCTTGGTACATGAGCACCCAAACCAGCTTGATCCCAGACAGACTATGAATCAATCATAATAAAGAGCAAAATTCTGTTGGAGACACCCAGACAAGACCTGAGGATCACAGCTAAGAGCCAAAGTGAAAGTGCAGACTGTCACAAAAAAAAAAAAAAAGCTCAGGAAATAAGAAATGTTGTAGCTGGTCATTTATTCTAGCTAATGTGCAGAACTACTGTGGGACACCAGGTAGCATGACCAGAAATATCCTCTATGCTAGAATGATCTCTGTCTATAAACATATTTCTCAAAGCAATGGGCATCTACAGGACAAATTTAAGCTAGAAATAGTGCAATCTGAGCCTAGTGAAATGACTGGATCCATTTGGAATGTCCTGCCCAAGCACAGAGAAACCATGCCCTGATCCCATCAACCCGGTGCAGAAGACTTATTGTGTTTTATCTCTTCCTTTGTGTTACCTGTTCCCCCCATGTAACCCCCTAAGTTAAGATGGGTTTTCCCCTACGATGTAAGTGCTAAGACCCAAAGGTTTGTAATTTAGGGTTTCCCCTTTACCTCATCCCTGTAAAGTCCCCAATTGTAATAGTTCTGTCCCCCGACGAATATATAACCCCCCTGTTGAATATATAGACCCTAAACCCTTTAGATATGAACTTGTGAGTCCAATAAAGCATTCCAGCTTCTTGACTCCCTGGGATCATCTTATCATTATTGACCTCCGTAGCAATCCAATGAAGATAGAGTGCTACAGACAGAAAAAATCCTCTCCAGAAACAAGGAGGCCATGCCCTACTGCCAAGGGAATAGGGATACTTCAGGAGTAACCTGAGATGGAGACATATCTCATCCCAAGGAGTAAAGGCACTTCTCTGACTAGCCAGAGACCTTTTACACGAGTGAGGCTCAGTTTAAAGATACTTTGTAGAAAACAAGTGTGTGAAAGGGTCATGCTGCAGAGCTGAATACGTCTGAGTCCAGCAGCAAAGACCTCACAATTTGATGGGAAAATGCATAAGTTAGGTTGGCTGAGTGTGTGAACTATGGACTCAAGGCAGCATGAAACAGAACTTAAGAGGGACGGTGAACAGAAAGCATGTTGTGAAGTAAAATGCATAGTCTAGATGTTAGGAAGGCCTAGAAAGAAAACAAGTGAGCTTGACATGGAAAGAGTAGGACAGGGAAACACATATCTGGAAAGAAAACAGAGCTGATTGTCATTCAATAGTATGAAGATAGCAACAAGGTTACATCAAGTTCATAATCAAGATACTGAGAACAGGAAGTGGGGGAACTGGTTTGAAAATCAACTCATTTGAAAGTATACGACTTCAAAACATTAAAAAGGGTTGTGGTTAAAGCCACATCTGTAGTTTGAGGAATATATAAATTTTCTACTTGCCTTAGTGGCAGTTGTTCTTGTAAAACACACTCAAGCTAAAATTGTTCAAAATATTGGTTTATGTGTTCTTGTGTGGCTTACAAGGAGGAGTATATATTTCAGGAATTAATTTTTTGGAAGTTTACTGGGGAGTCACTCTCTCTGTACATGGCTGCAAGCAGTTGCAGATTCTCTGTAGAAATAATAAATATCCATATTTTACTGCAAAAATCTCATGATGTTATCAAGGACTGAAAACATGAAAGAGCTCTCAGTTTTTGACTTGTGGATTTCATTTTGCTCTGTGCAGACCCACACTTCTTCTGTAAGCAGTCTTTAACCAGGCAAATCAGGAAAGATACAACAGAAACTGTTTAGGAGTTGTAAAGCAGTGGTCATGCTTTGGATGACTTGAACCCTTTCTATCTATTTCAGAAGAAAGCAAGACCTGTAAGGAGGGAAGTAGCAAAGGATGGTAAAAAAGGATGGATCCTGTCACAGATCTCTCAAGTTTATTTAGGATGGAGGGGATTTCATGGTGAAAAAGAAAGCTGTGAATTCTCTGATAAAATATGTGACTAAAAAGAAAACATTAGTGTGGGGGGAATACAAACAGAATGGAAAACAAATACTTGATTTCTGTTCTGGGATATTTGAATGGTGTTAAGCTTCAGCTAGGATCCTTGAATGCAATTTGGAAGAAGGCAAAGCCATGTCCTAACCTCTTAATCATGCCAGGTGTGCATGCCAGACCATACCCAAACTGTTTCCTGCTCTGTGGCACCACCTCCTGGCACGAGTGACAACACAAATCCAAAAAGAAGATGGAAGAAAACCTTTTCATGTTTTGTTTGATCTAAGTTACTGTTAGAACTGCTTGTATGAAGGAAGCAAAAGATGATACCATATTTTGATCAGAGGTGTAAATACATATAATTGAATATAATTACATTGTTAGCATTATAGAATTAAATCCCGAGTAAAAATAATGGCATAATAACACATCTTTACACTGTGTTGTATCAGTAATGAAATGATCTTTTGTAGCCTGTATGTTCCGTGCCCATCCACCCAAGGTTTCCCATGTATTTCAAACTTACTGTATAAACATAAAAAAGCAAGAAACTTCTCCAGGAAAAAGAAATCACAATGTTCTATTTTCCTTCAGCAGGAGGTCTTGAAATAAGATCTCATCTGCAGACTGTCCTGCCACTTCTGAAGCCAGCAGAAAGCCATGCTGCTGCACTGCAGGAAAAATTCCAGTTCCACAACAACTGAATCGCCACTGGATACTCAAGGTGAACTACACGAACAAACACAGATCACTACAAGCCATTAGGCAAGAGAAGACTATTCCGAATGAAAACCTGGAGGCGCTCTTCAGAGACAGCTCTTGGTCTCTGACCATCATTCTGCCTCCTCCCCAGAGGAGAGGTTTGCCTTCCTTCCGTACTTCAGTCAGGGATGATGTGTGAAGTTGTGTTCAGGAAAGTGGATACGTGGCTACAAGCAAAAACGTTGTTCCTATTTTTGCCAGATGTTGCTTTTTAATACATCTTCACCTTTAAATTGATGAAAAATCACCATTGGCGCTTTCAGCAGGTTGCAATGTCTGTTTTCAAGGCATAGACTGATCATCTCCCATCTTGCCCTCATTTCCATATTCAAAAATGTGTCACAGTAGACAAGCTAATGGGTTTGAGTGAAAAATCCACTGGAATATATTGGGTAACATTTATTAAAGATTTTGAAGCTGGTTGGCAAAAACCTCTACTCAGAAAAGTAGAAAGAATTAATTTAGAAAAAACTGAGACAGTAAACTCAGTAAATGGGTGGAAGGCAGAATTGTATTCTATTTAGATAAGACATTCCTGCATTTAGGAGGATTAATCAAACAAGTAAGTGTAAATAAATTTTCAACTGATATTTTAAGATGATACTTTTAAAAAAGTGCTTAAATGAGCACAAAAGAAGAGTGGGAAAAGTTGCTGATCCTGTCACTTTCAAGCTACAGAATTATGGATCTGGAACAACAAAGTAGAAACTCACAAAACTGTTACGTGACATGTTACTTGACTTCTTTATTCCGCGTAGTCAAGAAAAGGAAAGATATGCACCAGCAAAGGTGAAATGCTGTGGGGAAAATATAAGAAGATTGCCTTTCTTGATATTCTGTTAACCTTATGTTTACCACAGTAAAATTAGGCTCAATACTTGTCTTGTTCCTCCCATTACTGTCTTTTTGTAAAACGTCGAAACCCTCTCTGCCTGATCTGTAGGAGGAAGATAATGGTTCTTCCTGCTGCTGTGACTGCAAAAAACATCGGGAGTGGCTGCCAATACCTTCTATACATACCTGTCAGAGCTGTTTGATAGATCTGTATCTGAATGCCATGACCGAATGGACTTCGCTCATTGCAGTTTCAGTGATCTTGTAGTCTAACAATGGTACCCTTTTACAGAATAGTGGGGGGGTTTAAATAAGGAATAATAAAATTACACTTAAGAATATTGTAGAGGCAGCATATGGAACACAACTTTTGTTGCAATTATCAGAATCTAATTACCCCAGGGGAGGGATGTGGAGTTGAACTAACCTGATAATTTCAGAACATATCAGAAATTTACAAGACACTAAAGAGTTGAAATCTAGATATTGTCTTGGATAAATGTTTCTGTATTGCTAATAAAACCAATTTTATGATCATGTGCTTCTTACATCACCTCAGATAAACATGGCAACAAAAAAAGCAGATTTTGGAGCACTAAAATGTCAGGCAGCTTGGTCAGCAGGTATTTATATCTTCTGTCCTAGTAATGGGAAAGGTGACATTGTCTTTGAGAGGATAAAATTAGGTGCTAACTATACATTCACTGAATAAAGTCCTGCAATAGTATATGCAAGTTACTCTTTGAAATAGAGTAACAACAGCAATACAGCAGGAACAGAGAGGGTGTGATCAAGACACAGTTTTGACAAAATTGTTTAATAAGACATACCGTCAATGCCAACAATGTGGAGCTCTAAGAGTTTGGGGTTTTTTCCATCCACGGTGGAAGAAACTAAACCATTGTGGGTTTCAGGAAAGAAATTATGTCAGGCAGTACCACCGGGTCTCAAAAGCATTTAAGAAGTCACTAACTTGGTTTTCTTTCCCTTATGTAGTACATTCCCACCTTTTTTCTCAAAGGTGACTCAGTTTTTAAGCACACTTCCTCTTCTTTCAGATTGAAGGAAAAAATTTTTGTACATTGTTTATAATTTTCTTTCTACTACCTTCTTCTCCCTTATGTACCTCCTTTACTTCAATAAAGAAATAATGTTATGCAGCTGTAAGAGGATTTCTGTACTTAATTAAGCAGTGTTTTCACATCTAGTTAGTTCATTGACATAATGATTTCACATTCAAGCACATTGCTCAGGACATTTGCATAGATACTGAAAAAGCTTAATTCTCACTTTTGTTTAAAAACAAGGCACCCTGTAACAAATAACACACTGAAGGAAGAGGCCATCCCAAATAGATAGAGATCTCCCTACAAGAACATTAATAATGATGACCTTCTTGTAACAGCTTTCTGAAAGTGAACTTTGGAGGAAGCTCTGAACAACCTGGTCTAGTGGAAGGTGTCCCTGTCCATGGCAGAAGAGTTGGAACTAGGTGATTTTTAAGGTCTCTTCCAACCCAGGCCATTCTATGATTTCATGATTCTATGATCTCAAGCAGATAGAAACATCTCTTCTCCAGGATTCTTTCTCTTATGAGCAGCAGCACTGAGAACAAAATCAAAACACACCTTAGAAGTTCAGGCTTCTCTCCAGGTTCCCAGTGCACTCCAATATTTCATGTTTGTAGTAAATAGTGCAAAAGAGCTTGAAGCAAGAGACATGATAAATCTCCTATCAGAACAGATGGAGTGTCTTACTTCACAAAAAAGAGTGACTGCATTCAACCTGCTTTCTGGAAACCATCCCAGCTCCCGTTGTCCCACATGCTGTGTCCAGGTCTTGTCTAGAAGAGGGGTAGAAGCTGTGCCAAGGAGCAACCTACCAATTACACAGTCCAAACCAGACTTTAAATTGTGTAACCTGTTCAATAGGGTAAGTATAGCTGAAGTCTTTAGACATACCTCAACCAGGCCAAGGTGCTGCCTTCAAGCATGTGAAAACTGGAATCACATTATGTATTTTATAATTTCACCAACTTGAAAATAAGATTTCTATTCCACGTGGCACTGGAGACACTTCCCTCCATCAGAAGCACAAGGACTGAGACAGATCTGTGGGTATTTGTTGTGTGAATATAAAGCAGACTGTGGGACATGTTGACTAGTGAGGGTTGTGCCTCAACTATGGGACCTCTCTGAGCTCCTAATTCACACTGGAATCACTGAGAAGTTAATGATCTTGTGAACTTTGTTCAATCTTTACCTATCTCTCTCATTGCTCATGTGCAGAAAACCTTTAACAACAGAGATTTGCAGTTATGTGCATTGCAGAGGCATTTCCACTCCCAGTCAGCATAGTGGCATTTGAACAAGAGGCTTGCTCAACCTTCTCACCTCCAGAGATGAAGACTCAGGCTCAAATGCCAGAGATCATTCATTGCACAGAGCCTCACTGGTTCTTGCCGAGAGTTTATCTATCCCACTTTACCACTTGAAGTATGAATGGAAAGACTGATCAGGAGGAAAAAGTAAGAAGAGGAAGTTTGGGTAGGGAGAAGAGATAAGAATCAGTACAGGACTGATGAGGAACAAAAGTCACACCAGGGCTGGCCAAAAACACAAGTTCTTCAACTCAGCTTTAAAATGGGGTAATATGCCTAGAATTTAACAAGCACTCTTTCAGGCCCTTGAATATCATTGTGACCATCACTGCAGAGCTACCTATAAATCACTGGTGCTTGTAGAGGCTCTTGGTACTCACACTTTGGATTTACTAGTTTCAGTTACCTATTTCCTGTTGGCAGAAGGAATATGAGACACCTTTAGCAAATGTTTGCTGTTTAGCAATTGTTTCATGCTTGGCCTTTGGAATCCAAACCAACCAACCTTACCTAAGGAGTTGTGTAGTTCAACACTCTCTACCTCTGTGCTAATATTTTTTCAAACAGACAAACTTTCTTACAATCTCCTTCTCTTTGGATACCTTTATTCAATTGTCTTGTTACAAGGTAAACAACGGATGTCTTCACACCCCATTCCACTGTTAATAAGTCAATTCACCAACTCTGAACCCTTTGACACAAGCACTACCCTCTGTCTGTCCATAAAGTAAGTCTTCCCACAGTCAGATTGCAAAGCTGTGTCCTAAAGGCATTTTCATATAGTTCTCATAACTTCCTCTTCTTCAGGAGGTGACATTGTCCCCATTCTCTTTTAGCCTTAGAGGACCAAATACAACTCAAAAATTCACAATGTGGGCTCAGCTTTGGGCTGCAGTGGTTTTGTTCATCCTTATAATGGAGGTGTTCAGCCCATTAAGATGAATGGCATTAAGAATCATCACTTTTCATAAATTAGAGGACAGTTCTGTGGGAAACATGATCCCTGTCTCATACAGGCATTAACCACAGATAAAAAGGTGGTGGGTAACTATCAGACAGTGCCTTTCAGGGTGTTTCACACACCAGAACGAACAAATTCTCAATGACTGCTGTCCCATTTTCCAGTTCCAATCCCAAAGCCTTTTCATAGCAGTGACATTACTTGGTTTCCTGAAATAATACAGAGGGGAAAGATGATGGAATGGGATGGGTGCAGCTTACCCAGTTTAGTTATCACAGAAACTTAGCAGTGAATTTTCTTTATGCACTTCAGCCTTCAACTCTCCTTTGTGCTTCTATAAATTTCATCATGATTGAAAACGCACCAAGTAAACACCCAAACACATTAACTGACTTAATTTCCTTTGAAGAAACCCATACAGGCATAGGAAGAAAAACAAGCATTAGCAGGAGGTTCTGTAAGAAGAGAGATGAAGGTACAACTGAAAGCTTCTGATGTATTGAAAACTTCCTTCCTCTTGGTCTAACTGTAGAAGAAATTAGGTGCCACCTCAAAAGCTGGTCAGTGTCACAGCATGGGCCCCCAAGAAATATTTGTTAGGAAGGTTCTCCAGTCTAAAATACATTCATCTGTCTACTTGACATCATAAGTACTACCGAACGAGTTAGCGGAGGTCATTTCTGCACTGAGACAGCTGATCAGTTAGACAAGGCATGAAGCAGACCTCAGTAGCAGCAGCCCTTTTTGGCTAAGAGTGATTTAAAATAGAACACATGGTTGGTACACATAAGAAAATATTTACGGAGGAAAGAATTGGGTAACCAAATGCCTCCTGAAACACAAAATGCTCTGAAAATGTAGAGAACAACTGGAGAAAATGTGAGCAGGTAATCATTTTGTCTACCTGAGCAGTATAGTCCAGTCAAATGGGATATGAACTGAGTGTGACCCAGCTGTCAGGTGCTCTTGACCACAAAACTGTTAGGTTTCTTTGAGGGGAAAAAGACAAAAAATAAACACTCAGATAATAAGATAATAAGAAACTCCTTCTAGGATGTTTTGACCCTTCCCTCAAGGAACACATATTGAAATAAAAGTGCAATATCTAAGTGTAATATTTAAATAGATGTTATTTTTATCTTGTTATTCTGCATTTGACATTTCTTTATCCAGTGTCATATGAGTTCAACTTCGGTAGGAGGTCCATCTGTTGGCATAAAGATATGCTATTTCCAGGATTCCCTGGATACCCTCTGATTAGCCCGGGTGAATGGACACTGTTCTTACGTTGGGTAGTGAGATGCCTTCATAGGAATTGTCCAACAAATCTACTGTTTTCCTCCAGCCGAAGCTCTTTTAGATCTGCTCAACACTCTAAACTTGCCTGTTCACTTTCTCACTTCTGCATGCCATTTGAAAACAATCTCCACGTGTTTCAGGTTTGTTTTCCACTTCAAATCTGACTTGATGTCTCAAAATGATCTTTATACAACATCTCAGCTTTTCTCACCACTTAGATGTTACCTTTGATCCCTCTTAGCTCTACTTGTCACTTGCTTTTCCCTTCCAATCTGCCTCTTTGTACTATTGTTTGAAGGAGGATTTATGGTACGTTGGATACCAATGGAGTCTTTGTAAAAGGGCACAGTCATGACACCTTTTTTTTGTTTCCTTTGTCATACCCAGTTCCAGTTTTCTTACTGTTAATACTGCTTTGCTGAGGACAGGTTTACCTCTCCCTAGGTACTTCTCATATGGTCTCATCATCCATTCAGTATGGCATCAAATGTTGACACATGATTGACATGAACATAATCCTTTTAGTTAGTTCTTGCTTTGGTAGATAAAGAATCTGGAAATATGCTGGAATTGTCCTTCTTTGTCCTCACATACATGAACATTTTGTGATTTCCCTCAGAGTTTACAAGATTAGACTTGTTTCTCAGAGTAGATTGTTGGAGCAGATTGTTGATTTTTAAAGTTTTTATTTAACTTGGATGTAATCCATCATGAGGCTATACAGAAGGAGAGTGGGGAGTGAGGCATTTTACATCAGAAAGTAAGCGATAGTTATTAATTCTAAGCTGAATACTCAACCAAGTGAGGTCAAGTAACAGTAATGCCAGCAGGACTAACAGGACAAACAAAAGCTCTAGCCAGTAAATAGGTTAAGCTTAGATTATACAATAGTAAACTCATTTCCCATTTAGGGAGTTTGTACAGAGATCACGTAGACAAGAAATATACCAGCTCCTTGTTTTCATCCTCTGTAAGGTCAAGGGAGCAACGTATGCACTGAAGAGCATCCTTGGGATAAGAAAGACGTTGACAGAGTATGGAGCTCAACTGAAAGATCTCAGCCACCCTATCTGTTAAACTCGTTATCACAGTTGCTGTCCTGAGGCAGAGGCTGACAGAGGAGCTTAGCTGGTTTATTGTTGTAGGGCTTACAACAGTTGAAAAAAAAATAATTTGTAAAGTTGGTGAACTCACTGGCCATTTGAAAGCCTCTCCAAAAAAACAAGTGCAAAACATCCCATCAGTACAGACCCTAAAGAAATATGTATGCTTATAACAAGGAGTCAGTTTTTCCTCTCTACCTGGGGAAAAATTCCTGGAGAGAAGGTTGAAGTCAAATATTTTTCTACACTTGATGCATCGGCAAAGGTCTAGCAGGTTCCCTAAGAAAAACAGAGCATAAATTTATTTGAGAACACTATACAGGCCTTTTGGGAGACATTGTGAGTTGGACTGTGCTATGCACTTAACGTGTTTCACAGGAACATATAACATATTCTTGACTCTAAAGCAGGTTCTGAGATTTTCTGGATGGAAGTTTGATGTGTGGAAAAATAGTGGAGAGTATTAGTAAAGGCCCTGAGGAGATCAGGAGAGCCCCACTGCCCACTGGGTACTGCAGATTCCTCATGTCAAATGTGACTTATCTGAGACTGTAAATAGCACAAGCAAGCTTACAGGTAAATCACAGCAATGATGACCCCCTGGCAACATACCTGCTCCCCTGAGGAATGATGGGCTCAAAGATTAAAGTGAAGTTTTAAGGAGTTAAAATTTCATAGGAAAGTTAGTAGGTGAACTATTAGCATGAAACTGTGACTCTGCAAAGACATCCAAAAGACTGAGAGAAAATCCTCTGAGACGTGAGAACATTATGGAGTTAATCAGAGGCTCTCATTTGGAGATCCCTGATGTCAGGCACAAAGCTAAACTCATCCAGGGACACCTCTCAGGACGTACTGGCAAGGTGTCCTTTCAACACCTCATTCATATGTGCTGGAAGTGCCAACAAAAACAATGTCCATACAGCTGGAATGGAGAAGGACATAAAAAGTTTCATTTATTTCCAAGATAGTAGTGTTGGATGCAACTGAACAGAAACCAATTTTTTCTTACCATTGATAAAAGGGGTCTGGAAAATATCTCCTGGCAAACATAGACATAGTTTCACAGCTACAGTTCTGCAATTTGCAAACTGAAAACCTGGGAGAGATTTGGATTGCAGACACTCTCCAATGTCAGAATCCTTAACTATTTAATTCCTGTGATGGCTCCATGGCAAATCTCACTCCATGTGTGCGGTCTTTCCTTCCTGTCTGTTCTTTCCCAGCTAACCTTCCCTCAAATAGATGATCACGTGATAATTCCTGAGCTTTGTGGTGTCACTCTTTAGTGGACTGATGCAGTTACAGAATCAGACATGTTAGTTCATGGTGTTTAAATTGCCACACTACAACCAAAAAGAGGTTCATCTGTCTTAATAGTCTTTCATGGCAATGATGGGAAGTGCAGAGTAAAGAGTAAGACAAATATAAGAGTTTATCTCCAATATTCTAGTAACCAGCAGGGCCAGGAGTTCTGGAAGCATGTCTTTGTGTCTGATAACTTTTGTCTAATTTTTGTTTTGAATCTAGGTCAGCTTCAGTATCCACAGGAGTCACAGTCTATTAATGAACTTGTACAGTTAGTAAGCTACTGATTTTGAGTGAGTTCAATATTTCTTGTTATGTTACTGTGGATTGTTAAATTATTTTCTTTTTTCTTTTTTTTTTTTTTTTTGGGGGGTAAGCAAACCTATCTGTCCTAAGTATAGCAGTTAGCAGCCAGGTACAAGCCACATGGACCATGGGCAGGCTCCTGGGATCTGTGTGAATGCTGAACAAGACAATCATTAACAAGAACCATATCTATGAAATCACCAATTGCAATCAAACTTTCAAGATGCTCCTGGGTAGACAGATAATGTCACTGAAGCCCTTGGAGCTAGGCCAGCCACTTGCAGTAGCTCCATTTTAAGTGCTAAGAGGATGGTAAGTTAATTATATTCTGATACATAACATAAAGACTAATTTAAGATTTTTACATAAGACTATATAAAAAAAGAAAAAAAAGAAAAAGAAGACAAGAAAGAATAATGCTACAGATTAGGTATAAACACTGCTCTTCTTTCAAGGATTTTAAGATTTTATAAGGCTTTTTTATGGAGCTAGTTAGCAGCAGTGACAGCAGTTTTACTTCAAGCACAAGTGTAAAGCATTGGCCCAAACAAAGACATTGTAAAACATGCATGAACAGTGAGGATCAGTGCTCTATTTTTCAGTAAGGTTTTGAGGTCTCTGAGAAGCCAAAAGATGATACCACTGCAGAGAATAAGCCAGAGAGAAAGTATCAGATATGTGAAGAAAAACCTACGTGACTTAGAGACAACTTGGGTAAGACAGGGAGGGGCAGGACTGCTGGGGAGAACTTGGCAAAAGGAATTACTGCAATCACTGAAATTGTGCCATGTTTCTGCAAAATAAAAGAGGTTCCATTAATCAGCAGCTTTTTATCTCTGTCAGCAGCTTTTCCTAACTGAAAAAAATACAGAAGACCCCACTGTTTTAGCTAACTGTGTCGAAAAGGGCAACAGGAAATGTTCTGGCACTGCAGAATGCCTGTGCTGGAGATATTTGACCATAAAACATGGATGGGCAAGAAAGAAAGACCTACCTAGAGAAAACTAGCTTTTTCATGCTTATTTCTCAGCAATTATACCTCCAAATATTCTTTTTTCAGAGCTTTTCCTTTGCCACTTCTTCAGAAATCACTGATCTGGCCCATCACCCAATTATCTTCACAGTGAAAACACTACTTGGTACATCTATTCTAAGCTGTTCCTGCCATAGTTTCAGTCTGTTAGCAATCTGGTCATTTTATTTTCATTTCGTATTTGTGTGCTGCCTGACACAAGACAAAACCTTGGAGAATGGTTTTCAATTCATATTGGCGTCAATCGAACGTAACTCTGCTGGCATCAGTAGCATAATGTTGACATTTTTTAACTGTGCAAAGCCCTCAGATGGAGGGGACCTTCTGTGGTGCTATCATTTTCCAAACGCTTTAGAAAAGCTCGCTCAAACCTACGGACTTGCGCTCAGTTAACCCTGGTGAAGGGCCAAACTCCCACTCAGATGCTTACTGGCTCTACCTCAATAGGATAGGGGGAGAAAATAGGAGGAGAGACCTCATGGGTTAAGATTTAGACAGGGAGATCACTCACTAGTTACCATCACGGGCAAATGCAACCATTAAAGATTGTGCTCAGACCTTCTTATGGGTCTGGAGTAGAACTTTTGCAGGTTGACAGTTGTGAGGATATTTCTGGATATAGAGTTATAGAATGGTTTGAGTTGGAAGAGACCTTAGGGATCCTCTAGTTGCAATTCCCCTGCCATGGGCAGGGAAACCTTCCCACAATAAACACATGCCCACACCTTTGAGGTAAGCTGGAAGTTGCTGTTTCTCCTGCAATAAAGCCAAGCTGAGATGGAAATTGCAGCCAGCCCCAGGGCTGGGAGAGTCTAGATGATGTCACGCAGATTGGAGAGCCTGGAGCTGCCTTCCACCCGCTTCCCACCCAGTTTCATTTCCTTCAACACCTTGCACTCTCAGAAGCTGTCAGTTTTGGAGACACACCTCTCCAACCTGTCAAGTTGCTCAGGCAAACTGACAACTGACAAATTGCAGAGCTGTCTCCATGTCTCCTGGCTGAAGAGTCACTCAGGAAGAAGGAGGCAGGCACAAAACCCTCTTTCCTCTTCAGTTCCCACCCCCAGTGACCCTTTCAGAGCAGGCAAAAAAAGTTTCTCCATGTTTCCCCTCATAGTGACATCCTGTTTTCTGGTTTTCTTGTGCTCAAGCAGAGCAGTTCAGTCTGATATAATGGTTTTCAGTGGGATATCACAGTGCAAGTGGCAGGGGTGGAGTCACTCTAACAAACTGAGATTAGAATGAAAACTGTAATGTGATGGAGGAGGGCAGATAATCCCACATTTGACTGCTAGTTTTCTCCCAGGAAGTAAGACTCTCCACAGCTCAGCTAAGGGTACCTCCTGTTTGGTCCAGCTCCACAGCCCTGCGTCTGGCAGCATAATAGCTAGTTCGTTGAGATGCTACATTTTTAGGGAAAGTTTTGCTTGCTTATTTGATTTGTTGCTCGTTGGTGTGTGGGAGGCAGTTTAACCACAACCCAGACTGCTTGGGAGTCACTTTCATGGTAAGAATCTGCCTCTTTCAGATTTCTCCTCCTGACTAAAGTAGGCTGATTGTAAACAGAACAGTAAAAAAGAGGGGAAGATAAAATCTCCCTGTTCTCCACGTTTTTACTGAGTAAAGCACATGATTTCAGTCACAGGAGGACACAGTTCCCCTCCTCCCTCTCCTGCTCTAAAATAAGGTGTGAAAAAGAAACGCAGTGGAGAAAACAGCTCAGAACACAGACTGAGACACTAGGACACAGTCACATTGGGGCATTAATAAATAGTTTCTGCTTATGATGACAACTAGGAACCTGATAAAAATGCCTCTTGTTGATGAGGCAAGTTCATATAGGTCTGCATTTAAAGAATTAAGGGCTGTTAAATGACATTAGGAGCTGTTCAAAACAAGTAGGTAGGCTTTGTTGACAATGAGTGGTAGATCCGTGATACTAATAGTTAAAGGGCTGTGTAGATGCAAAGAGCTTAGGTGGGTTTAAGGGGAGACAGGGCAATATCCTTTGGAGACTATGAGTAAAAAAAGCACATTACGCTCAAACTCCCTGAAATAGTCAATGACTGGGAAAGTGCTTGAGGGAACTTATATATGCTTGCCCGGTTTTCTTTTTCCCCTAAGCATCATTTATTTTTTTTTTGCACTGTTTTGCCACTGCCTGAGGGTAAAAGGGATAGGGATGCAGCACCACACAAAAGGGTTCAGACTTGGTTGAAGGCCAAGGGTGCAATGCCAATTTATTGGGGGAAAACGGGGACTTATATAGGGTATGGGTAAGGGGAGGTTCCATAACTGGGGTGGAGCATGGGATTGACAACCCAGGGTGAAACGGGATTGGGAGGCAGGGGAAAGGTGGGTGTAATTTAGGGGTATCCAGGGGAAAGGACCAACGGGAGCTCACTCTGCACTGCGGCATCCATCAGCCAGTCAGTGAGAGATGAGCAGGAAAACCAGGGGAGAACAAGGGAGTAAACAACTTTTGGCGGGAAACAACTGAGGGCAAGTCTGAACAAGCCCTGAACAGTACAAACCATAGGGAATAACATGGGGGTACATCAGAATATGATATAAAACTGGTAATAAACTGAGGAATAACAAGTCAATCCGTGGGTTTATAGTCCTTTCAGGCTCCATATACTTCCCACCAGGCCTTGTATCTTTCCCAGTCCGATGGGTGATCCTCCTCACTGTTTCCCAGTAGATATGGGATTAGGTTTGATCTGTAGGAGGATGTCTATCCTCTTATGAGGATACTCCATGGTGCTGTATGACTGCAAAGTAAACTCACTGGAAATATTTAGATAAGACAAACTTTGGACAATCTCTAGTTTTTGGAGACAAAACTAACGTCCTCCAGTCTGTTTAGAACTTCATCCAGAAATTCATGCTGGAATAGGAAGGAGGACTCGAAAGACATAAGCATCTTCTTGTTTTGAGGTCATTATAATCCATTACTAGAGAAAGTTTTGTGGCTTTCTTGGAAACTCTAATGTCTATTAGTTAAAAAAAGTCATTTGGCTTTCCTTGAGTGAATTTGTTCCTTACAGCCTTTCAAAGGTCCTTCTGGCCCACATTTCATCGGTGCAAAGAAATTCTGAGCAGTTGATCATCCCACATATACACTGGCTAGGGCTCCAGCTTCAAATTCCTCATACCACAGAGATAAAAGCGTGAGCTCCAAAATGAGATGATCATTGGTAATAGGTCTCTGTCATCATTGTAGCCTTCAACAGCAGGTGCCTTTACATCTCCTCAAATCTCCTATTTAAACTCCATTTTAAAACCTAGTGCAGGAAGGAAATGTGAATTATTTTTTCCAGTAGCACTTCGGAGTGTGCCAGAAAGCTCAGGCCAGGCACAGGGGGGAGTTTACTGTTTCAATCATCTCCACAGGTCAATGTCCATTAGCACAAGTGCTTCAGGAGAGGGCGGGAGGTTGAAAGGTGATATCCCCTAAGAGTCAATGTGTTGTGTTTCTTCTACAGCAGCATGGCAACTTACAGTCTAATAACAGCTCCTGGTCAGCTTCTTGTCTCCTATCATCTTCACTTCCTACATTCCTGTGGTTTTACTTGAAAGGAATACATGACATAAATCTATACAAGTGTCAAACATGCTCCCAACTCCTGAGCTCAGTATTTCTGATTCAAAATAGCACAGGATAATTGCACGGAATAGGTTTGGAATAGCCTCAGAAGGGAAGGGATAAAAAAAAGCGAAACTTTACCACATTCCCACTGAAAAGCCAGTAGATACAACGGTGACAATGACAAGAGCTGACTTGTCTCTGACGCTGTCATCAAATTATTTTTGCTAGATAGCAAAAAGTGGTACATTTTTCCTCAAAGGTAGCTGTCAACCCGGGCCCGATTCTGAGGGAGTCCAAGCACCTTCAGCAATAGATTGTGAGGTTTATGTCCGCTCCCCCACCTTTTCTTGGAAAGTGAGTGCATTTGAAAAGCTCTCCTGCTGGACACAAACCATTCTTCCTTTTTATTATAATTACAAGACTGAGGCTCCATTGTTCAAGCTACCATACAGATAGTACTTTGAATGTTACAGCAACATTAGAGATACTGGTCTGTTCTTTTACTGTCTGAAAAGTTTTAATTCATTTTGTAACAACTTTTGCCTTCTGGAGATCTCCTGAGCAGTCCCAGCACATTGCTCATGACACATACACACAGTTCAATGAAGATCTAAGTGACTTGCTAATGTCTGAGAAGCTGAAATGTTTTATTACCAATATATTTTCTGTACAGATTTTCTTATGTAATTTCCTGTGACTCACATTTTCTTTTAAGTTTTTTGGGGAAAAGAGAATGACAAACGACTTGTGGTCTAGATGTAAAGCTACATTTGATGTCATTGGTTTAATGCTCGAGAATTTTTACATGCAAAATTGCACACTAAATGTACATTATGACTGCAAATTGAAATGCTCAGAATTTAGGGACTGTTCAGGTTTAATTTTCCTGTTCACTTTTCATTCACCCTTTTTGTTTGTACACATGTCCTCAATTAGAAATTAGCATGCTATTTTTAATTTGGAGCAAACCCCTTCGGTGACATTATAAAGCATTGAATAAATTGACAAAAAGTTCTTTCCTCGACATTTTTGGTTAGTGATCATGTGGCCAATATTCTTTCTGCTCTTCTATGGCATTTTTCACTATACTTGTACACATTGAAATAAAGAAGTAATCTGTTTTTTCAACACCTGTTTTCTTCTGTAGAGGACTAATACTAAAATCTGGTATATACATTCACTCTGAAAATCCCTTATGAAGTACTACACCCTTGCTTTTCTGAACATACCAGTGATACAGCTCCTGTGCCTGGAGCACAGCTTACTATTGATATAAAATACAACTGGACATACTGAGCATTTCTGACAAGCAGATCTTCAGTGCCTGAGTTAGGTATGCAAAGGATGAGGAAAATACAATTATGAGGATTGCACTGAAGTTTAATTTTGAAACTTAATATTTTCAGCATGCTAGAAACCTTTAATTTTTACCATCTCTTTTTACAGAAACAGTTTCCTTTGCATTAATGACACATATGGGTAATGGAAAGACTGATGAAAAGAAAAGCATATGAATTAAACCAAACGTGAAAAAGATGATGGATCTTCAGGTTCCTTCAGCTATTAGGTGAAAATATTTCTCCTTTTTGATTAATGGAAGTTCTTTCATTGACTGTAATGACAGGTAGATGAAATCTCATGGTACATAATGCCTCATTTCTGAGCAAAGTTCGTGCTCATTCACTTTGATAGAGACTTATATTAGAAACCAAAACCTCTTACAAAGTTTTCTTAGGACCCTCCCCATAACCCATCCCTGTCATTTCTTTAATGAAGCTTTTCAAATCTCCCTTTTCAGAATTTCTCAGACTGAACTGTCACTCTGCTTCCTGGTGATGAATCACATTGTGCTACAATGGTTGAACGAAAAGGCATCCAAACTGCAAGGGCTATAAACTCATGGATATAATCAGCCACCCACTATGGTGCTACTTTACCCTCCCACTTCCTCCAGGTCTGTAACTTATTAGATGTCTTGGCCAAAAGCTAAGGGCTTTGCAAGTATTGTCTCTAATGCATGAAGGGAGATACTAAAGAAGGTCAAAGGCACCGGGGAGTGACTTGAAAGGAAAGAATGACCAGTGGCCCTGTGGAAGGGAGCAGGACCTTATGGCATCGTACAGCATTTGCTTCATACCTGGGAAAACAGCCAGCACCTTCTCTCCCCTATTATTGCTGCATGGAATGAATACATACTTCTGAGACTATCTTTATCCCAGACATATTTAAGTCAAGGTTAAGTTTTAATAAAAAGAATTTACTTTGATCTGGGTGACTGTGACACACAGGATATGCACAAAGTCATTCCATCTCCAAAGTTTTATTAATTTTAAAATGTTGACATATTAAAGCCGTGGTTGAGTATAAAATCTGCCACAAATAACAAAAGTAAAGTACTGAAAGAGTAAAATATAAGTATTATTTATCTTGTAGTTGCAGCAAGAAACATGATTGGGCTCAAAGCATCACTGTATGAGGTAGCATGCAAAAAAAAAGCAGGGAGGATTAAAGCCAAATTTCAGAGAGGAAGGAAAAGGACACATAGGAGTGAGATAGCTGAAGTATTCCATGAAGGTTTTGGAGCTGAATAAAAAAGGTAGTCACCAATTTCTGCACATAGGTCTTTTTGGGAAGATAGTACCTGCTCTGTCAGCACCCACCACTGACTCCAGGCAGATTCTGGATCTAAAACAGAGATCAGTCATAAGAAGAAAAAGTCAAACATATGAAGCAACATTATAATAAGCTGGAGATGACCAGTTTATTCTGGTTTTAATAGACAGATGTGTGCAAACCTCTGAGTCAGCTGGTAGGACAAGCTTGTGAACCAGGAGCTTGGGAGTGAGATGAATGAGGTTGTACTGTGAGCCATGCTCTGTAGCTGGGGGCTATCCCAGCCCTTATGCTCTGTGGGCTGGCACAGATGGGACTGTGTGTAGCTCACCAGTGAATTATACATTCTGTTAAATGAGCCATAGAAAATCACCGTTTGTCTGGAAGGGCATTGAAATGAACAGGAAATATGCACTAAAAATCTTTGATAGGGATACTGGCTTGAAGTAGTTTAATCTGGATATCAATGGTCCCCACACTCTTTCCTCAAGCTTACCTGACTATGTTTAACCCTAGCAGTATCCAGAGTCATGATTCCTGTGAGATAATAAATGTTGCATCGAAAAAAAACAGCAGTGGGAATGATTTGTCCCATCTGGCACAATAAATCTGTATCAACCACACACAACAAGGACTTTCAGGCACAGGTGCACTGTCTAGCATAAACATTTAAATAAACAGAAATGACACCAGGCCAGGAACACCTTCAGGTGTTGCATTTTGCCTTTTTTTCTCTCAGGATTGTCCCTGGGGTGGTTTTGTCCCATGTTATGTGGTCCTGGCACAAATCCTGGTGCAGGTGGGTGATTAACAGGGCTGGAAACTGGTCCCAGGAATCACTGTTGTTGCAGACACCTTGCTCTGAAGGTGAAAGATGACCAAGACTTCAATTTGGGGCCAATCTATGCCAGCTCACCTCGGTACCAGAAGCTGGTCCCAGAAATATTCAATTTACTATGATATATAATTTAGACAGCACTATTACTCCAGATTCAATTTATTCTGTCATTGTGGTTCTAGGTCAAGCCAAAGCAGATAATCAGAGACACAAATGCACTATCACAGAAATATCTGTATTAACTACAGATGGATAATATTCTCATGCCTATTCAATCCTCCTTAGAGTCAAGATTCACACATTTAAGTTAAGCCTGCCTTTGTATTTGTTTCCTTGTATCCATATTAGCCCTTATTCTATTATACTTCTACAGAGGAAAAATTTAACAAAAAGTGTGCTAAGAAAGGAGCTGAACAAAAGGTCCCTTGTTTCTGTAGGTATGGATTAGTCCTTGCAGAAAGCAGAGAGATGAAAGCTGCTATAAGTGTTAAGAGGATTTTTTGGGTAATACTTTAGAGATGCATGTACGTATGCCTTGTGAAAAGGAATTTAGTGTTAAGAATAAGAAGCTTCAGAAACTGAATTCTTTCATTTGTACATAGATATGCTATTGAATAGGTTTCCCATACTGCTTCATCAGTGTGTCACAGTCCAGAAGGGGGTTAAAGGTCCATCCACACTTTCATTCTATTCTTTTTAAAAGAAATAGATTAAATATATTGTACAACTTTGTTTCCAAACTATGTTTACAGAACATTTTTCTTCCTCTCTAAATAACATAGTCAGTTCATGGAAAGATATTTTCAGAAAATAAAACCAGTCCCAAACCTACTTTTCAGATATATAACGAAAGCCAGTTGCAGATAAAAACAAAAAGCAAAATAATTTTTGAAAAATAATTTAACTCTCCCAAGGAGAGGTTAACATTTGGCAGTGGGCTCCCAGATGGACAGGTTGTGCTGTTGCACAGGTTATTTGTCCTTTGGTGTCAGTACTGAGCCTCTCTTTGTATTCCGTAGTGTACTGAAGATCTCTGAAACCCTGGTATTCTCTGCAGCTTTTAAGAGAGAGTGAAGTCCCCAGTACATTTCTTGAAGCAGTCTGTAACTTTCAAGTTCAGACCCCAGCATTAGGTCTTAACAGCGTGTTTTATGACAGAAAAATCACCAGTGCTAGTTTGTGAGACAAGCCTGAAATGTAGCCTTGTGACACACCATTTTTAAGGGGTTCAGGATGGACCCAGACTGGGTGTTGTAGCCTAAGATTTGAGAGTAAAAGTTCAGGGCAAGCACGGTAGTGTTCATACTGAGACCTCTTAATAAACCTTGCAAATATATCCTCAGACAGCGGGACTCAGGGTACACTGCCTGGGTTTATTCCCATGCCATTTTTTGCAAATCCTTTATATCACAATTGGGGTTTCACCTTTAATCTAGCTCTTTTGTCATTTGCCCACGTCCTCTGGGATCTGACAGGAATTGTGTGCAAGCCGTATTGTCAAGAAAAAAGGATGTTCCCTCAGGGCAGGTGCTGGTTCAGAGGGCTTGTCTCTGCCAGTCCTCACTTCCTGAGACTTCTACTCTGTGCACACCAGCCAGAGTGCTCTAGCAGTACCTGGGCTCCTGGATTGAAATGACTCTTAAGCACTTACTGACTGAATCAGACTTCAATCCCTGCCTGCTGCCCACCCAGGAACCCAGTTTAGTCATTCTGGGATGTGTCCTTCCAGCCCCATTGCTCCATTGTGGGTTTGTTTAATCTCGTGCCCTGGTTGTACCAAGAGGGAAGCAGGGCAGACACAGAACACTCCAGCCAGGTCCAGCCAGGATAGCAGGAATGCAGAGCATGTGGTGGGGCAAGCTAAAGCATGAACCTGTCCCCCAGCTAGACATGCTCTGTGCCATCTAACAGGTAGGTGCTTCAGGGTGACTTAGAGAGCTGAAGACAGTGCTGCTGACACCCAGGCTCTGAAGCCTCAATGCCCCATCCATAGCAGCTTGGGGATTTTCCTTACTTACAAAGTAGTGATTCAAGTCCTTACATGAGAATCCTGGGTTAAGGGGAGCCCCATAAATGCTATATAACTAAATTACTTGCTTGTTAACTCACATGCTGTAATGCACTTAGCCCTGAGAAGCAAAGAGAAGTTACTACAGCACAGAAAATGTCAGCTCCATCAATGCAGATGAATAATGACCCTTCCTTTTATTCAGCTGGCAGAGACCTATCTCATCTGAGCAAAAATGTTGGGATCCTATTCTGCAGAAAAGAAACATACCTAGGGTTGACTGTAAGAGGTGAGGTGCTTACTACACAAGAGAAGAGACTTCACAAAGAGATTCCTCAGAGACAGGAGATGCCCAATAGGTCTTTCTTATCTCCCCTTTACAGGATACTGAGATAGGTTCTGATCACAACAAAGTGATGCTGTAAAAGACTTTTGCCCCTTCTCTGGATGCCTCCTGCCACTCAGCAGTTCACATGTTTTGTCTTCAGTAATGCAAAGGCATTTTTCTCCAGTTGCTTATGGGAACATTTGAAATAACTGAAGAAGGTGAAAAGACATTTTTATAATTTTGTTTCTTGCAGGTTGGGACCCCAATGTCAATTAGGTTAACTTGCAAATCTCTAGCTATTTTGATTTATGTGGAAAATCTTCTTCCAGCTTACTGCACCATATATCATAATAACACATGACTTTGATAGCTGTGTTCAGACAGCAGGTGACTGCAACAGCACAGGGAGGATGTGGTGTATTTGCAACAGTGATGAATAATGTGTGGGATTTTAGTCAAGAGAGTGTTTGAAAACTCAGTTTTACTGTTTATTACAAACCATATTTGTCTTGGATGTAAGCTCATCAAAATGATTGAATTAGCCCAAGCCTTATTGCCCTGTGATCATTCACCAGTTGAAATCAACTGAATTATCTTCCCTTGTTTTACATACTTTTTTTCTCAAAATGAGGATGCAAGGAATATTAGTGTATTCTGATAGGAATTTCTTTTGCATACAAAAGATGTGGTTCTGTAAATAATTATTTAAAAGGGCAATTCCTTAAGCATTCATGTCTGAATTAAAAACATGATCCTATTATAACATCACAGTTTAAAGTTTTCTATTAAATTTTCCTTTTTCAGTGGATTTTAAAAATAAAAATCTTTTATGAAGGTTTTCAGCCAAATAAAGCTTTTACGCTAGAAGAAAGTTTCCATTGTTCTTGGAGTAAGAAAGGACAAGAGGATATAATCTCACTAGTCCAGCAATTTGGTTACATTTTATCTTGGTTTAGTAAAGAAAAAGTATCTTTTTCCTCTATCTCAGTTAACAAATGTATTTCTATTCATAGCACACTGCAAGACTTCTTGAAATCTGTTCAAGTGCTATCAAAACTTTTTTGTTGTTTCTTCTGCATATAATATTGCAGAAGAAAAAAAGTTACAGCTTTTTCTGTATATGAGAAGTAACAGAAACCTTTTCAGCAGAAAAGCAAAAGGAACTGTCTTTTGAATAGACCCTTCATTCCTTTCCAGTAGTTCATTCATTTCTCCTGTCTTTGTAATTTTACACTGTCAGTCCTTATAATCTTTCAGCTTGCAAGAATAAGGCAGAAACATCAATTTTGTGGGTGAGTTTTTGAAATTGTGTTAGAGTAGGTTCTTCCTGTATATCTAAAACTAGTTTTCTTTCCCTCATGCAAGTTTTAATTTGCAATTTCGGATATGTCACTGTGTTTATTCATACAGATTTGAACATTCCATCTGTAATTTGAAGCTTGAATAAACTATACTGAACTTGCAAGTTAAACTAAGTTTATTCCTGAAGTTATAATGCAATTAGTTATTAATTCAGCAAGGTACTTAAGCACCTTTTAATTCCTTTGAAGTCAATTAGACTATTCCCAAGCTTACAGCTATGCCTGCATTTAAAATTTTCTCATTGAACAAAGTGTTATTGATTGAATTTTAAAAGTTAGAACAGCAAATTAAATGTAAGAAACTTTTTCCAGGGTTCGGAGATCTAAAGAATGATTAAATCATTGTATAAGTTGAGATAAACTGCAGAAACTCAGCTATAACCTAAATAAAAAGGTGACTGTATGCAAATTTTTTCCATATCATTGTTGATTATTGTCTGTAGACCAGATACTGCACTACTGATGGTTTGCTGGGCTATTCTAAGGCTAATTCTTGCTATTTTATTACTTTCTCCACTGCCACTGGGAAAAGTTTTGCAAGTTATTTGACAGAATCCTTCCAGGAAATAAAATTATTGTCTAAGCATCCTGAAACATGGAGATGAACAAACTCACATTGCTGTAAATGCAATAAAATAAAAGTTAGGGTGTAACTGCTGTAACTGTGGATCTTTCTTGCAGATGGTGAAGGCCAAAGACCTGCTCTTTCTCACTGTAGGAATATCCTGTGATAGGTGAGATCAGCCTCGTAAACTAAAGTTTCAGACAACCCAAGTTAAACAAAACACAGGAATCATGTCTCTGGGTCTGTGTGCCAACTCACATTTCAAACAATAAAGTTCTCTGTATCCTCCTAACAGAGATCCAAAGTTCTCTCTTCCAACTGGATATAGAAAACTCTCCAAATGTAAATTTGTGTGTGTGTATTGCACAGCATGGTCATGGCTGGTCTCTTCACATCTATGTCAGGACTTCTCTCTTTTGTGTACATACCTAGCTGAAGAGCAAGGAGAAGTGTCAAAAATGAGTGTTTTGAGGTCAGTTAAAGAATCACTAGCAAAGGTATTGGCAAAAGCAGGTGAAAAAAAGAAAGGGGCTGGTGGTGGTTGTAATGAAAAGGATAAGGGTAGAAAAGGGTAAGGATACAAAGGAATAAGGAAGACCTTCCTATTGAGTCACAAGGTTCAGAGTAGGCCCTCTTGCTAATCTGAGATGTGGCCATCAGTTAATGCCTAAAGATTTAACAACACTTAAACTTAACAGCGCTCAATTGATACCTTAAATCAAAGAATTTGACGAAGGATTCATACAGAATTCACTATATCACAACAGCAACTCACAGGCCTAACTTACTTGCAAATCTGCAGTACTTGAGAATCTAGGAGAGCAACATTCCATTCATAGTCCATTTGCTATAGCTTATCCACACTTTAATGAACACAGACCAAGGTAGTATCTACAAGGTACCTGTGAAAAATTCCCTTTAAATTCAGTGAAGTTCTCACATGGGCTGTCTTTCCATCTTCTCAGTGGGTGAAGGGTTGAGCCTGGAGGAATGGGAGTATCATCCCAGGATCCGTTGTCGTAGTTTGGTGTTCCTCCATGTACAGCAAACTTGAGAGCTTGCTGGCTCTGAGAGGTGCCCACTCAGAGGGGAGATTACATGTTGCAGCTTGCTGCAATCCAGGAGAGCTCCAAGGGTCTCACTTTAGACTGCAGTTTATAGGTCAAAAGGGAGCTGGTTTTAGTCACAGTAATTTTCCATCCTGACCACAATTTGGGTCGGTAACTTTCTTTGAAGGTTCAATAACAAAAATATTATTCTGCTTGGGTTGTTATTCAGGCAAGAAAAATAAGCTTCCAAGCCTTTTCATTAAAAAACAGGTGCTCATTAAACACAACTAGTTGCTGGGAACAGAGAGTGTTTCTGATAAGCTCAAGAGGAGCTTAACCCAGGTGCTGTTCATCAAGGCCAGGGCCTAACAAACATTTCTCACATCACAGTGCAGTGAGAGGGATGCACCACTACAAGTCATACATGAAACTGGAAAAAGGAAAAAGAAAAAAGGAAATTCAATACAAAATTACACACATCCTAGCTGGCAGCCAATGAAGTGAGTTATTAAGGTGAATTCTATACTGAATTTTGCACAAGCCAGGCTCTTTCTAAGATTAACCAGAAAAAAACTGTGGTTGGGTCAGATCCCTGACCCTCTCAGAGTTACTCACATGGTTAACCATAGCACAATGAAACTCTGGGGCAACTTCAGCTAGGATGCTCTAAGTGTCTGGGAGGACATTCTACCTACTTCCCTGTACAGCTCAAACCTGTTTTCCAGTTCTGATCAAAGTCACTGACCAGTATAAATGTTAGTTAGAAAGAATAGAATTTACATAACCATAATCCACATGTGCTAATCATAGTGCATGAATTTTGAATATAACAGTTTGTTATATTCGATCCACAGGTTTTGGCGTTTCATGCTTGCTGGTTTCTGGGAGTACCCAAGAGGTACAGATTTTCAACAGGTGCTGGTAAATCCAATACAGTTTGAGGTATCAAAGCTGAGATATACCAGCAATGTGCACTCACTGCAGGTTCCTTGATGGAAACAGTGGCACACAATGAAACAAGTGGCATGAAGTCAGTGGCAGGAAGGAAAAGGGTCCTCCAAAATGCTGGCAGGTGTGAGGTAGATGACCAGCAGAGGCTTTTCCAGGAGAATGATGTGTGAAATGAAAGCAGTGAGCTTTCTGTACCTGAACAAAGAAGATGATATAATCTACAATGATATAAATGTAGGTATATGCTAGACTAGCTGGCAGGAATTCTCTGTGCCATCCAGGGGCTAAATCAGAGCTGTACAACCCCCTCTTGGTAATACAGGGAGGGGAATAGGAAATATTTCAACATACTATTTCAGGTTACACAGAATGAACCAAACATGTTCCTGGTAAGCATCCGAGTTTGCCACCATGCTCAGTGTATCTACAAAATAATTAATCAGTTGAAGAGCTCTTGACAGACACACAGTCAAAAGTGGTATCAGCAAGGGGATTGTGCACTACACAGTACAAGGGACTGGCTAAGTGCACGTAATGAGTCTTCATGAGGTTCCTGATATGTGCTGGGCTGTCTATCACTACTGACATTAATCCAGTGGTCAATCCTCTGTCAAATGGAGTTGTGTGAATGGACAAGGTAGAGACAGTATGACTGCAGGAGGACTTGGGACCTTCCTGAAGCCCCTATGGGTGTAACTGCACCTTGAAGGGCTGGGAGAGGGGAGTCAGAGGATGTGTAAGGTCTCTGAGACTTCTGGAGAGGTGTCACTTCTTGGAGTGTTGGTAGTGTCCATTGGATAGCACAGTTCATTGAAAGAGAAAGACCTGAGGAGGAAAACAACCTAATTCCCTCATTTCCAACTCTCACCTGCTTTGTAACCTTACAAGCGAAACTAGTCTCATCTTTGATGCAGAGGAAGAATTTCTGCTAATGTAGCTTTTCATGATAGTTATGAACCTGAACCAGGGGGAGTACACCACTGCTCAAAAAACCACTGGATTGGTGACAGATTGGCATAATGACGATGTGGAGGAGCTCCCATTTACCTAAAGTGCTGATGCTGTATAAGCTGATGGAGATCAAGAGGTGATAGCTTTGCCATGCTACATGCTGCATGAAATAGTGAAATATTTGGTAAGATGGGGTCTGACAGCCAGAGCAGTGTAAATATTTGTCCTCTTGAACTGGGTGATGTTGATTCTCCATCACTGCTGAGGGTGACAAACAGAAAATTTTGAGATCACCGCAGCCTGTACGTAGTCTGGCTATTCACAGGACTAAGCCAGCAGAGTTAATGCTGGAGGGGCATGGAAAAGTTTATCAGAGCAGAAAGGAAGTGCAAGAGAGAAAAAAACCCCTTGACTTCATAGAAATATCTGACAAGGCATCCAGAAGTTTACTGTAAATGATGCTAACCAGACTTCCCAGAAGAGAAAGGGACATTATTCAGTGGAGTAACAAGAGCTTCTGACAGCCCCAGCAGGAATGTCCCTGAGACTTCACAGGCGAAAGCAAAATAACATCTCTCCTTCCCTCCTCTAACATCCTCTTCTTTCTTCCCACATACTTGCTCTTTCCCATTGCTCTCACTCAGTGGTAGGTGCATTTACACCCTGGATGCAAAGGAAAAGATTGATTTGTATGGTGCAGGAGTTTATACTATACTAACTGACATTGTTAATGGGGAAAGAGTCCTTCTTTCTATATGGTGATTCTCATCCAGAGCACAAAACTGTCAGCCCCAATGGATCTCCTGTCAGTCACATGGGAGGACAGGATGGAGAAACAAACCTCTGTCACCTGCATTTTGCCATGTGTTTGCCACAACTCCCATTCTCCAAGATTTCTCAGCAAAATCAGCCAGTCCGTAGGCTGCTCCCAAAAACTATTTTATATTTCCTGCACCCTTTGTATTCATAGTTAAAAATCCACTTCCTTATATTCTTTTTTATCCTAGCAATGAACTCTGTTTTTTGGGGATATTAGCACTCTGGGAACCGATGACCTCGGCTGATGCTAAAAGAAAATGACATTTAGATTAATTGCTTCAGATGTATTGTTTATGAGCAGGAGATTTTTTTCAAATTAAAATTCTTTGTGAAAGGTTATTGGAAACTTTTTGGGTACTTTTTTGTTGTTTTTTTTTTTCCCTCATATTCTTAACCACACACGAATCATTGCCTTAGAAAATAGAGATAAGGGCAAATACAAAGGCATTAAACCCTGTAAAGGAAAATATCCTAATCTTCTCCCTACTGAAGTCCCTTTCTTCATTGTTTTGCTTTTTCTCTGGTTCTTCTAAATTTTGAAAAGCTTTTGGACCCTGAAGAGGCTCCATTCAGTTTCATAGGCCTCTACTCAAAGGTTGTAAGTGACTATATTTGAGTTTCATATATCCTAATCTCTCTTAGTCTCATCCTTGACCCCAAAGCTTGGCCCCAAATCTTGGCCCCAAATAGTACATAACAGTCCACACTGGTCAGGACTAGGACTGCTAGAGGGGTTTGTCTATGGTGATACCACACAGCAATTGTCCCTGCCTATTCTCTGAGTGCTGTATGGTGCTCCTCTGACCCTCTAACATTACTAAGACTTGATTTGAAGACTTCGGGAGTTCAAATATCTGTTCTGGACCCCATCAGAATACAATTTGTGTGTTAAGAAAGTAATAACAAATGTTATGAGCCCTGAGATGTAGTATGAGAACTCATGGAGCTGTCTAAAAACTTGTTGGAATAATGTTGGATATACAGGAGAGAGACCCAAAGCTGATCAGGATCCTTCAAGGAGTACAGAGTCAATTAGGCCCAGAACTGGTCAGAGAATGAATTTACATTGTCCATCCAGAGACATTCTCCACAATATTTCTTATAGGCTGCTGTCTTTCTGTACTTGCAAAGGAACATAGCAATGGAATGAAGAATTTAAAAACTCATTGAGTTTTAAGGGCAGTGGGCATCCAGGAAGAGGAGGCTGACTCCTAATCATGTGGTGCCTGTACAGGATGGGTCTCTGTATAACTGTCTGAACTAGTCCTAGCCACAGAAACAGGAGTGCTGTAGAGGTCCAGGTGTTGTGCTATGAATCATGCAACATGCACATTGGCACGTGAGTGATCAGCTATCAGCAATGGACTTCTCTGTCCAGAGAGGCAGTTTTGTTTTGACAACAGGAAGTCTTGGTTTTGCTGGTAGGAATCAGATGTGATTGAAGAGACTTGGAGATCCTTGCTAACAAATAAACAATTTTTGCAGGTAGATCTTTTCAGAACATCTGAGAGTGCCCATGCTCTCCCTCCTACATCCACTATTTAGTCAGTAAGCTCCTTTGTGCCTGCCTAATGTCAGGTAAAAAGAAGGACCCTATATGCTCATTAACACCACATTAATAAGCTTGATTAATGTGCATAATTATCTCAATTTACCTCACCTTAATGGAGTTCCTGAAGGTCCTCAAATAGCACTATTAAGGCTTAGGAAAAGTGGTGAGGACTTTTTCTCCCACTGCTCTGTGCCTGCTGGATCGCAGCCAGCTCTGATCCAAAGTGGCTGCAACAGAAAGAGCACAAACCTGCCTAATGGAGACAGAGAGCCCCTTGGGTAATTCTTCCCCATGTCCTGTCACCTTCAAACACAAGGGGAAGGAGTGTGAGTCTGTCTGCACTGGGCTGGGCAGATGCAGTACACTCCAAAAGAGAGATTATCAATTGGTGCCAGGCTGAGGAAATGGCTACACTGGTAAATTAGAAGGCAAAATTAAGAGAGTAAAAGCACATCTTCCTGTTAAGCAAATGCAGTATGTCCTCACAGTGGGACTGAAGCCATGGAATCGAGCTACTACTTTCTCTGAGATATCCCACCTTCTGAGATCTAAGATGTGCCCCTCACAGAAGGTCATGACAGCCGTCAGTGAGATCTGAGTCACATTCCCCCTCTAAGGAGGCCAGACATGAGGTCTGCTGTACTCTCTCTCATGATCCAATAGCTGTATATACATCCAGAAAGAAAATACTTGAGAAATTGTTCTAAATCTTTGCAACACCTTTCTTGTTTTTTCTGTGATTTTGAGAGGCTGGACAGGTGACCCTTCCCATCTCTCGCAGGGCTTTTAGAAACCTCCAAGGCTGAGATCCACTTTCCTTGATGCTAGGAGTGCTACCCATTTTCTCAGCCACTCCTGCTTCCTTAAATATTCAGTGTCTTTTCTGAACTTCCCAAGGAACTGCAAAATCATTCCAATAAACAAAAGAAGTGGGCAACACACATGAAAAGGACCACAGAGGCAACACTGAAGAACGGTGAGGTGCCTAACTGCTTCTTTTATATCCCCTTGGCACTTACTGAGTTAACAGAGTTGTAAACCATGACCACAGAGAGGAAGATCATTCACTGACCTTGAACACTGAAGCCCTTGGGAAATGTCCATTCAGCCTAGGAGCACCAGTCAGCAGCTCCTGGGCAGGAAAAGCTTCCTGGCCTGCATGTGTCCAGACCATCATCTTTCCTGGCAGGTAGGAATTTTACCCTTACAGCTTTTAGCTCAACACTTGTTTTTCTAAGCTATCCATCTATGCCTCACCTATAAGGCTAAGGTGCTTTTTCTGGGAGAGCTGACTGACACAAGTGGATGCAAGCTGGACAACTCCTGGAGTAGGGGCTCTCTGTCGTGTACCCAGGCTCTGGTGTTTCTCATACAGCAAGGACAACTTCTGTGCTTGGCAAGTGGCTCCCACCACTTGAAGCCTGGCATTTTGAAGTCATTTGAAAACAATTTCATTCCCACTTTTCCAATGGATTCACACTATTTTTTATTTAAGAGCAAAGACATGCCTTAGTGCTAGCTCTCTGCTGGTGCGTATATTGTCTTCTCTTTCCTTAAATATTATACAATTGAAAGCTAAAAGACCAATACAGTAGAAGTTAAGTTGTCGTGGCCATGCAGTGATTATATGTAAATGTTGTCATTATGTAAAACTGTAGTCATTATGTATAATTACTAAGGAAGTTGTATAAATAAGGAAGAGGTCTGTCTTCCAGAAATAAAAATGTTATTTTGGAGATTGGTATTGACACACAACCTTCTCAAACCTGTGACTAGACCATGCTTCTTTCCTCTCATTTGTCTAACTAGTTATTTCTCAGAAAGCCAAGATGTAAATTATAAACACTCTTCTTTAATTGAAGGCATTCAGCAACCCTAATGGGAAAAAAGCAGCATTTATATGCAAAATCAAAATCAGCTTATGGATTCTGTCCTTCCTACTCCCTCAGCTCCTCAGGTGCAATGGAGATGCCATTTTCTGTTCTACATATTCCTATTCTTAGGACAATAAAAATGAAATTACAGTTATTTGCCACTGTTTTGTTAAAATGTTAAACTGTGTTTTAAACAAACTGATTTCAGTCCAGTTCAGTTGAGTTCAGCCCAGCAGTATGTGAGCCTTCTTCCTCCCTCTGATTCTTTGTAAAGCCACAGCAAGATTGAGGGGGAGTGCCAGACTCAATCCAATTAAAAATAATACAACCACAGACAGCACATTTAAATAGGAACCATGGAAAAAATACTTTAGTCAGAAGCGAAGCCACCAGCACCCAGACACAGACATGGAATCAGTAGTCAAAGTGCAACTGAAGCCAATGGGAATTTCTTCAGATCAAACTGAAGTTCATATATTGAACCTAATTTCCATCCTGGATTCTGCTGAGAAAATTTTGGCTCACAAGGACTGTGGTGGGGAAAATCTGCCTTGTTGGAGGGCAGAGCAAAACAACGTCTAGCCTTGTTCTCTGGATGGAACTGTTTAATAAGACAGAGGACGTCAATAAAGACAGTGTTCAAATTCTCTCCAAAGAAGTCACTCTACTTCTATCCTAAGGAGCCCCAAATATAACTCCTAGAACTGCCTCAGACAACATTCATCTGCATCTGGCACAGTCACAATTTAAATGGACTGTAAGGATAATGGAACACAGACCAGTACAAAACCAGAGAAGTAAATTGCTCGAGGTCGTGCTCTCTTTATGCTTCAATGTAAGCCAAATGTGACAATCATGCTGGATATGAAGAGTCCTTGATTTCTTTTAAAGTAGGCTTTGAAGTAATATATGTCAACACCCAGTAACTACTTCAGCCTTGACACACATGTGAAGATACTGTGTAGGTGCTGCGTACAATCACAGAATCATAGAATTATTAAGGTTGGAAAAGACCTCTAAGATCATCAAGTCCAGCCATTGAGCCCCCAGTGTAAAAAAGACAAGCTCAAAACTAACAGGCTGCCTGAGGCTCAGCTGATGAGCTCGGTGCCTGCTTGCGTGACACAAGCCGTCATTATTCACTTGGGACTTGGTGTCAGTGCTGTGGCTCCAGGAAGCAAGTGCTAATTGGTGTGAACAAAAATTAAGGTTTCTGACTTTTTATGAACAGCAGACAAAGGGCTTTACAATGGCACATCAGACAGACAGTCCAGAACAGAGCTCTCTGTTATGAACTTTATATCATTAGAATGTTTTCGTCTTGGGAATTTTGGGGAGGAAATGGCAGGCTCTGGAGCTTTGAATGAAACCTTTATATTTGACCACTGTTGCAGATGGCTGTGTTCTCTGGTAAGTAGGGTCTCCCAAAGGACATTGGGAGGTGTGGGGTCCCAACTTGGAACCCATGGAACAAGTCACTTCATGTTTATGCACATTTTGTGTATTTCTAACCCTTCTCCTTGTTACACTCCTATGACCCATGTTTTTTACTATATCTTTGCTGTGCTTGTAGCACTGCAGAGCACCCATTTCTGCTGGATCTTTTGAGATGATATTTTGATACAGAGCAGTATATTTGAGTATGCAGCATCTCCACCACCAGTCTGGTAGCCGGTAGTGTAAGATTCACACGTTATTAATCATACATTTATTTTTTGGCAGAAAACACATTAACCAATTGAAGTCATCATTTTAAGAACAGTCTGTGGCTTTTCTCATGGCACAAATGTATGAACCTTGTTATTTCTTTTCTCTCTCAGGCTACTGTTGCCAGGACAGTTATACCTTGACCTGAAAATCAATTGATGTATTTAGTTAGTGTTTATTTCTGCTCCAGCAGTAGTTGTGGAGAAAACAGATGAGGTACCAAAAGCAAACATTTTTATAAATCAACAGCTTAGAGCAATTTGTGTCTGAGTATTTAAAAGAAAAAATAAGACCCTGACTAGTAATTCCTGGAAAGCAACAGGAGGCTCATCCACATCTGCAGCAGGCTGGATTCTGATCTCACTGATGTGAAGGCAGGTCAGGGATCTCCTCAGGTTATCCATTGTGTCACTGCAAAAACAGAGGCCATCAACACTGAGCTTCCCTTCTCTGTGTCAGAGCTTGTCCTGAGCATTCACTTTGGCAGCAAAAAGCTGCTCTCCACCAATAAAGTCAACACAGCTATGGAAAAGAATGAAAAGGCAACCTGCATTTCCTAGATGATAGAGAAATACAAGGCAAGATAAAAAAATAATTCCTTCTCTGACTTGCTCATCGAGGCAAAAAGATAATGTAATCTCTTTAAAAAAAAAAAAAAAGAAAATATTATGAGAGGGTGTTGCAGAGCTTACAAGGGATTTGGCCTGAAACAAATTAGATCTGCTGCCATTTACCAACCAGGTAAAGGTAAACGCGGGATTAATCAGTACAGGGGAAAGAGAAAGAAAGGCTGTGGAGCTGTCTGGGATCTAAAAGAGAACAATGCCCCAGCTCTCAAGGTGATTAATGTATGAAATAGGCAGTGGAAGAAATTGAGCAATGAGCACAGCGGTGAAGGAAATCAAGTAGGTCTCCATTGTTTTAGGAGACAGAAACAGGCCATATAAGAAGTATTTACCTTGCTGATTTACAGTGAATAGAAAAGCATCACAAATGCTGTTTTTCTCTGACCTGATACACACCTGATCTGATTTGGTTTACAGAGATGGTGAACAGGTTTTTTTTCAAGACAGGAAATTAGTCAAAATGTAGACAGTAAATTATATCCTGTTGGAGGAACAACTGATAATGGAAACTAGAGTAAATGAATTCTTAATGATTTGCAAAGGTTCCACACCAAATCCCTCTCCCTAACTTCAGGGTAGTGCCATCATACGTGTTTTGACACTACCAAACCATTTGCTAGTGAGCTCTTCAGCTAAAATCTCTATCTCATTTTTTGCTTGTTGCAACCCTACAATGACTTCTCTTACAGCAGTTTCACTGTGCCTTTCAGTAATCCTCATTTGATTTTCCCCTCTGCCATACACACATATCTGGGTACATACAACACTAAAATAGATTTGTTGTTACCTTTCTTTTTCACTTTTTGAGTCTGAATGAAACCCCTTCACCTGTGCAGTGTGGATATACCAAGAAGGACTTAAATGCATCTATCTGTATTAAGCTAGGGCCTTATTCTGTAGTTCCTCAAGAGATGTTTCCCACTTTGTTGTATTGTTTGATCCCATTTGGAATGAGCTCCAGGCATTACTGACAGCATTAAACTGTTTCAAATATTGTGAGTTCTTTCTGTTTGTTTACACTGTATCTGTTACTGTAATTCCATCTACATTAATTTACCTTGGTTTTAGATGTTTAGGTTAGTGAGATGTCTTGATTCAATCACTTCAGGAACAGAATTATTATTAAAACTGTTGATGTTTGGGGACTTCATGGTAGGAAATGTTACTGTGCTTCCAGACTTTGCTTTCAGCCCCATCCTCACTAATTTTGCTTATATACATCTTTCTTAGAAGAGTATTGACTTTAGTGCAAAAGTTTTCCAGAGGTGAAGTGCAATGCATTGGTGGGATTGAACCCAGTCATTTTTGTTGTGACTAAATGGGGGAAGTAACTACAGATGGTAATCTGGTTTTAAAATTATCCATGAATTTTGCAAACAATCCTATAGGGATCCTTGGCATGTACCAAGATAACCAGGAATGCTTAGTGTTCATCTACTTCTGTTCCCACTGTAACCATTTTATCAAAATTACCAAGGCATTTTATCAAAATTAATTTAATATTGACTTTTTTGATATTAAAACAAGGTGAAACCAAAAATTGCACCCCTCATGACTTTAGAATTCTCCAAGCTAATCTTGGACATCCACCTGACCTTTAGTACACTCAAAAGTAAATCAAGAGTCCAACATGCTCTAAGCAAAAAGTTCAGCTGGAGTTTCTCTTTCCTAAAAGAAACATGGGCTTTTTCAAGGTTGAACATGTAAGCAGAAAAACTACGAAGGGAATATGACTCTCACTTAAACTAATTTCTTTCAGTCAGCAGGTGAAGGCAGCCAGTCTTGATGAAGGTCACAAGCTCCTCATGGCTAAGAGTAATCAAGAATTTCCTTACGCAGGACTTCAGTGGATTAACAAATACAGCCATAAAAGCAGATACCACTGGCACAAAGTATTTGAAGAATCAGTAGTGATTGTTACATTAGCAATGCTTATCATAGGCTCAGAACTTAGAGAAGACAAGTCTAGAGATAAGTCACTTTCTTAGAATAAAGTCACTTTGTTTTATTTGTCTACAGTGCATTGCTTTCCCCATTAGCACTGGGGGCATGGCATATGAGGTTTAATTTGGGATTTATTATCGACTTCCTTTTAAGATTTGAATTTGCAATGAAAACTGGATAAAGCTACAGTATCTCATTTCAATATAAATGCGTATTAAAAATGAATCTATAAAGCAGAAGCTGTCTGCTGATAATGAGCTACAGTCATGAAACCATTTGTAAGTACCTTAACTGGATAGCTTACACTTTAACAATAACAGGTCAATTCCCTTCACAGCATGTGTTGCACCAGCTGTGCAGGAAGGGATGGAGGGGTCATCTGCATGTTAATTTACAAATAGAACCACTTATATATCAACATTTCCACAACAAACAGCTTTTCCCAAACAGTTCCTCCTCTTCAAATATGCTCATGCAACACTGTTTTGAAAGGTCATCTTGGACTCTCTCCACTGCCAGAATATCAAGCAGCCAGAGCTTATGCTGCATCAATTCACTTCCACATCATGCCCTGCCATATTTGGGCCATGTATTCCATGAGCTGCCTCATTCTCCATTCCTCACTCATGCAAAGTGCCCTGGAAGTGTCACAGAGGTGAAAAGTTGGTATGAGAAATAAGAGATTTTGACAATAATTTCTGTAAAGCTTTCCCTGTTGTTATTGTCTTTATTTGAAATAATTAACCAATTCAGGAGTTCTATCTTGCAGGCACAAATCTTGCACTCACACCTTAGGGTAAGTCTGGACCGCGGGGCTCCTTACCAGGTTATTTCTGTGTTCAAATCTCTTGTAAAGCCTCTGGTATGGGGAGGAGAGATCCCTGTGCAGAAGAGGTGAGCTTTCCAGGATATTTCCATTCTTCCTCTACTGTAGAATTTACTCTGTGACTTTTAACAAGCCACATTCCTGGCCTTCCTGTACTGAAACTAACAGCTAGTTACCAAATCTAAATGTTTGCCAAAGCTTAATTTAGTCCTTCTTTAGATGTTTGGGTGCAAAATATATGAGAAATGCAAAGTCTCTTGATGTACCATCCATAACGTTGTCCCCATGTCTGGGACATTCACTTCTCTGTTTGAGGAGCAAATACAGTGGTGTAAGAGTAGTGCTGTGCTGAACTACCATCTTTCAGATGCCAAGCTGTCACTGCGTGTGGCGATTTAGGAAGGTATGACAAATGTTTAACAAGATTTTTAATGGCTGTTAAATCCAGAGTCCTGGATATGTTCCAGTTCAGGTAATTACATTCAGCCTGCTTAAAGACACTTTAACAGGATAGATCATTCTTCACAGAGCCTCCAGTATGGAAAGAATGAAAGAAACACACAGCACTGAAACAGGGAAGCAAGGAGAGTCATCAGCTTATATGTCTTTGTGTGGTGGCTGAGAATAAGGAGGTTTTGGTAAGGAAAATAAACCTACCCTTGACAAGAAAGAAAACAGTTTGCTGTGTTTTTTTAAGAAGTGAATCAAAAGAGCAGACCAAAAGACAAGAAGCTGTGCTAAACTCAGGGGTTATTTGGTGCCAAATTCCTTATTTGTTCTTAAGTTATAAAGATGTAGTATTTTGAAAGTTGCCATTTCAAACGTCAAGCTCCAGTCTAGGAAGCCTCGGGATGTTTTCTGAAGAAGTAAGAAATCAGGTTTGACAAAAGCTATCTTCTGTTTTTGAAGTCGATAGACATTTCTGGATTTTGCTTTCATAAAAGGAGATATCGTCTCACTTTTTTGTAGTGCCAGCCTTTTAAATTTGGTAAATGTGATAGCCCTAAAGGGCCCTTTACATAGCTATCAGCTAGCTCTTTTCTTACAGCTGGTCCATCTTCCTGACATGATTTCGTTTTCTTTTCTTACTGAGGAAATTGAGATGCGCTTACAGATCCACAGCACCAAATTAATCTGCACATGCAGATTGATTTCAGTAAATTGGATAACACAGATTTGTTTGAAATAGGCAGACATTGCTGGCCCTTTAGGCAATGCTGTAGATAACATCTGTTTTGAAAGAATTTTGAGAGGACTGAGGAGATGACAAGTTGGTGGGCGTTTTTAATGTTGCTGATTGTTTATAACTTTTATAAATGGTTAATTTTTAATAATTGTTTCCTTACTAGTAGTAGTCAGAGCAATCAGAGACAGAGCACATACACCAGTCAATCATCCCTCCCTATTTCAGTGATTCCAGAGTAATTTTGTTTCTATCAGGTGTGATTACTGCTGCTGATTGCCTTGGTATTGTGCCTACACCTGGGATACTCACATTTTTATGCCCATTTGCTTACTCTCTGTCTTCTTTTTCATTGTCCATCTATTTTGCACACTGTTTACAGCCTGGGCTATTTCATACAATTAGTTATTTATTTTAGACTATAATCCACAGCCTTGGTTTGATTTGGAAGAGTACATCTAATTGTACTAGATAAATGATTTAAAGTAGCTTGGAGAAATGGGAATTAGGCTCTTACAATATTTTCCTCAGGTTAGCTTTACTTTGTGCACGTTGGACATTTTTTGTTGTTCCAGGATCCAAGGAAAATTAAGAATCTCTTAGTGATACTACTTCTAGCTTTGAGAAGTCTCTCTGAACTAAACAAATGCTGGAGTTGCTGAAATCTCATAATGGCTCTTTTCCCAAACTGTCACTCTGTCTAGTGGCAATTTCAGAGAGCTCCACACCTTTTTATTTAGATAAAAAGGAGGGCTAAGTGTGTTATATTACTTTTAATGGAAGGGGCTGTCTTATTTAATTAAACAGAAGACAGATCAGGCAGGGCTATCAGCCCTATGACCTACTGAACACAAAATTATTTCCAGATAACACAGAGCCTCCTCACAGGCTTTTCCTCTAGTCTTCATAAGTGTATTTAGTGCTATTACTTACTATATGAAAAGTAATGTTCTCCCTGGCAACAGAGATGAAAATATTGTTTAAAAGTGATTATATTTTACCTTGATTTTTAATGTGGGAATGAATTTAGAAGTCAGGTTTATAGGACATTATTCAAGCTTATTACATCAATATCAGGTATGAGTGAAACCATGGCTTTATTCTATGTTAAGCCCCAGGGCACAGCATATCAGTTCTGTGCTGGAATTTTTTTTGTACTGCTTACTGGAGTAAAGTATCTAAGGGCATCAGTAGTGCCAAATATGTTAACTATATGTTTTGTCTCAGGTGTTGGTCCCTTGATCATGATGGTATGTTAGCTGGTTTATACACTTTCCTAACTGGCTAACAGACTATCCTCTGCTGGGAACTGACTATCTCTACCTGAGGAGAAACCTAGGGATGGGGTAGCTCACTCCAAGGAGAACTGCTCTGAAGACGTGTTCATGGTTTTTCTCCCTCTGTACTTGTGTTTCATCAAACACCGAGGCCTCCAGTATCCTCTTAGCCTGATTCCTAGTCTAGAAGAAGATGTTCTTCCACTCCTACAGCCCTCCAAGTATTTTCAGTCAGAACACACCAATAGTAAATCCTTATCTCTGTTCCAATATATAATGTTGTTATTAAAAGATATGTAACGGGATGTGGGGAGAGCTGTATATGGTTATCTTTTAAACTCTGAATAAAGAGTTTGAGGTGGACAAAATATTACTTTAGAGGTAAGGAGCTATCCAGGAGACAAGGGAGTAAGAGTTTATTTCCTCATGTTGCTTATTCTGTATCTAAATTCGCCTACCCAGTGTCCTATCCCAACCACTATCTCCCTTTAATGCAAGGTATAACACTTCAGACCCTTCTGAGAAAGAGGATAAAGTGTGAGCAATAGTCATAGGAGTTCTGATACTGTAAGGGTAAATACCTAGATGTTTTTGTCTGGTGATTCATATTCACATAGGTCCCAAAACAGTTAATGGAGGATTGGAATTAGCATTTCCTAGTAATTATTATAGAAAAGGATAGAATTGCAAAGATCCTTAAGAACAAGAGATGTCTTGGGGGTATCTTCCGTATAACCTCATACAGAGTTTATGAAAAAAAAAACCACAACAAAACAAAAAAACCCCAACAGGCAGGATAGAACCAATTGTTGGCAGATGGGGTTTGCTTGTTTCTAGGTAGAAAGACAGAAGAATGTACCAGCTCAGAAAGTACATCCAAGACTGAAATGATACTTCTGTCTGTTTTTTGCCCATGAGATGATGATGTTTCTTCTGCTTTGTGAGTCAAATATTGCTTGGGAGAAATGATGACTGATCTATTGTCTAGTGCTCTGCTAACAAAAATGTGAGCCTAATTATTTCCACTACTAAGAGAAAATAAGAAATTCAGGTCCCTGGCACTCTGTCCTTGAATTTTCATTTTGGTTTTTGTCCTAGAGCTTTGGTCTTCTCCTTATGACAACCTCTCCTAAATGCTGCCATGGTGAGGCAATGCCATCAGCTATTCATGACAGCTCTTCTTCTGGTGCCTCCTAGCTCAGGAATCACCTGAGGCAAGCAGTGATAGCTCGTTATCCCATAGTCTGAGCGTGAACAATAATGATCTGGCAGCTCAACTGAAATCCTATGTCCTGTAATATAAACACAGTGGATGACTTAGGGAATTTGAGAATCTCAGGGCTTAATTAGTATCATAAGAAATTCTAGGAGCAGTGACTAATACAGAACAGCATTACAGCTTGGAATTAATATGTCTCATAAATTCAGATCAAGTTCTGAAATATGATGAATTACTTGTATGGCTGGCAGGTTAAAGAACAGGAATATAATCCTTTCTGCCAATTAATTTAGTACTTGGATTACTAGAGGCCTTCTACTCACTACTGTGCTTATGAAGAATGTCTTGTTATTTCTTCATACCCAATTGACATCTGCATCCATCGGATATCTCTTGTTTTGTTAACTGATGTAGGAGATGGAATTTGTTTCTATTTCTGTAAAACACCTAATGCATGGTTTGGCCTCCTGGGTACTTGATGAAGGTAGATGATGAGATAGTCCTCAAAAAGCAATGTAGCTATTGAGAGGGTTTAGTTTCTAGAATAATAGCAAAATTGTTAATGCTTTCCTAGAAGTTCTTCTTCTGGATTAATCCTTAGAGGATTTTGAGATAACTGGGTAGGGATGGAAGGCTCAGAAGAAGGTCCAATTGCTCAAAGGTGGCAAGAAGGAAGGAGTTGTTATTGTGATGATTTATTATGATCCTTAGAAGGTTAAGTTGTCTTTGGGAGAGGCAGGTAGATAAATGTGAAAGTCTGCTGAAAAGATCAGACTGTACCCAGTGGGATGAATTGTTTCTAGCAAAGACCAAATGAGGGAGCAAGCTGTCTGTTACATGGTATATTAACTTCTGGGTCAAAAAAAAAACCCAGGGAACTTTGCACCACTTTGAGGTAGAACCACTTGCTACTGAAGGTTCACGGAATCGCTGATTCACAGAATGGGTCAGGTTGGAAGGGACCACTGTGGACCATCTGGTCCAACCTGCCTGCTCAAGCAGGGTCATCTCAGAGCACATGGATTGTGTCCAGTCAGCTCTTGAATATCTCCAGTAAGGGAGAGACTCCACAACCTCTCTGGACAACATGTTCCAGTCCACAGTCGCCCATACAGTAAAGAAGTTCTTCCTCATATTCAGGCGGAACTTTCTATGCCTCAGTTTTTACTCATCGCCTCTTGTGTTATTGCTTGGCACCATCAAGGAGAGCCTGGCTCCATCCTTTTGGCACCCCCTCTTCAGACACTTATAGACATTGATGAGGTTGAGGTTAATGTGTCACTAGCTTCTGCTACTCCGTCTTGTCCCACCACAGAAATTGCTAGCTCCTCAAAAGCGTGCATGAACACCTCACCTCTCCTCAGCCATTACTGCCCAAAGGAAGTAGTGTAGCAAACATATTTAAAAGTAGTATATGTGGTTGTTTTGGTTCTGGTTTAGTTTTTGTCAAACCCTGGTGGTTTTGACAGAAATGGGCAATGAAATGGCTACAGGTACAGCCATACTTTATGGAGGGGACACCCACCGCCACTGTAAGGGTGGAGGAGATTAGGGACATGGTTTAGTGATGAACCTGACAGTTTTAAGTTAATGGTTGAACTCAATTATCTTAGACATGTTTTTCAACATAAATGATTCTTTGATTCTGCGATTCTATGAGATGGATATCTGGAAAAAGGTGACCTCAGCTTCAGATTGTCAGCTACCAGACTGTGGTGCCTGAACATGATTGAGTTTCTATAAGCAAATCGGTGGTTTTTCTGCTCAACAACTCTGTTTCACGCACTTCTACCCATTCAGTCTGTTGTGTTTGGTCTAGGAGGTTTCAAGCTAACTCTCAGTTCCTCAAGACAAAACAGCTGAAGTCCTTCTTTCACCAAAACAACTTCATAGCAAAAATACCTCATGGATGTAATTTGAAAAATGTTTTCTCTCCTAGAGGTTTTCCTAAACAGCAGACATGTTTTGTTTTAGTTTTATGAAAAAAAAAAAAAAGATTTTTGTCTGTTATTCTATTCTTGGAAGTTTTTTTTTCCTTTTTCTTTTAAGCACTAATTTTTGCTTTTTAGATCCTCTGGGGAATCAAAAAAAAAAAAAAGGTTGGAAAAGAATATGCATCAAATTTCACAAGACTGAAGGTTTGGGGTAACATGGCTCTGCCTGGAAGCAGGCTGTTCTGCTCTTCCTCTCTGGGAGAAATCTGTTCCTCGTCTAAGCGAGTCACTGGTATGAGGCTCGGGGAAAACAGGCTGCAATTCCGAACTCTATTACAGAAATGGAAGATGGGAATGAGTTATTTCCTTCATGTGGCAAATTTGAAATGCCTTTCATCAGGTCTCCCAGAGACTGATGGAGCCTGTCTCTCCATCTCTCTCTGTTTCTCAGGTGGAGCTACAGGCAGAAAGCCAGGTAAAAGAGCTTCCCACCATCCTGACTCCTGCTGAGCATATTGCAGTTTTTCTCCCATCCACTGAGCCAACACAATTACTTCTGCAGACAAGAAATAAACCTGATTACCAGCGTGGCCAGCAGATCCCTGTAATTTGCAGCTGTTGCCTGAGTATTTCACACCAGCACCAAGGGAAGGTCTGCTCTCCTGTCAGTCACTAACAAACATCACAACTGGCTCTTCAGCCCCAGATCATTCACAAAGCCCCCTCTGCTCGCTCCATTTTTTTTTTTTCACTCTGCAGAACACATTGTATTCATAAATTTTATCTTTATAGGGAGCGTTGCTCAAAAATGTAATGCATGTTTATATTTCTCCATCTCTAACTGAGGTAACTGAAAGCTATTAAATGCCCAAAGCAGCTACATAAAGCAGCTTCTAAGCATCTGCCTTTCCCAGGCACTGGCTGCTTGCAGATACACATGTATCATCATGAGTGTTCAAAATTTCCTTGTCTGTGTTTTTTGCATTCTCAAATCGTCAGTCTCTGAAATGGATTTTAACTGCCTTATTCTTCTTGGTAATGTATTTTTTAATTTGATAGCCTGTGTTCAAGAAATAAGGACGCCTATCTCCAGAAAGCCCTCCTGGAGCCATTCTTCAAGGATATAATCCTTTCTTGTCCTGGGCATGGCCAGAGACCATTTTGGAGAACACTTTGGGGAGGTTTCTGAAGACAGAACGAGCCTTGTCCTGGAGGTGAGCAATTGCTAAACATCACAGTCTGCTCTAAGCTAGAAATAGCCTCCTTCAAAAAATAAGATTTATGATAGTAGAATTAGCTGAAATAGTCCAAAATCATTAAGTTAAGTGTTGGTAGCCAGGGCTCAGTGCTTGAAATGTCTTCTTGACCCCTTTTTTAATTGGCAGTACAGGCATTCCTGATCCTTCTAGTGCTGCAGAATATGAGCCTTAAACAGCAAAGCAACAGGCTGCAGATAGGTCTTCCCAATCCTTTCTAAAGCACAGCCCTAGACAGTTCATATCTCTGTTGTTAACAAGCCACAAAGGCTTCACAGTTATTTGACTACTGGCACTGGGGCTGTGCATCATTGTACCCTCTTGCAGGTACTCTCATGCTGTGGTTCATCTGTTCCTTTCTCTCTGTCTGTGCCAGATTGTGGTGGTCATAGTTTTTTTGTATATTGCAAAATTTCTTTTCCCATTAAAGTTCTTTCTGGAAGGAACTGGCTTGCATGTGATCAAATGCACCACATCTCGTCTATTGTTAGGAAAAGGGCTGTTATAAATATATGGCACATGGTGAAAATTGTTATGATGGGTAGCTGCAGTTCACTCATCCAGTAATGCATTTGGACTGTTTAGTATCAGAGGCTGAAATATTTCCTTTTCAATGAGGTCAGATATTTTTAATGTAGATTCTACAGAATGTAGATGATTTGCAAGGTATGTGAACCATTTATACTTCATGGAAATAAGTAGGGCAAAAGAGAGGGCAATTGCTCTATTGCTCTGCCTTCAGTAGTGGAGTTTCTGAACACAGGGGGTCCAATTTTGAGCCAGCTGCAGCTCAGCACTATTCAAGATCTGTAGAGTCTTATTCTGAAAGGAGTATGGGTGAAGGTTTCCTGATGAAAGGAGTATGAGAAGACAAAAGGTGTTGCAATGAACTAATTAAAATCGATGCCAGCAGAGATCTCTCTGATGCCTGGGTGGTGAGCAACCAGCAGGTGTCTTCATTACTTAGGCTGCTGGTGACAAGCTACATATAAAACTACGGTGTAGCTCGTTTAATTTCGGCTGTAAAGTCTTAGCAAGTCTCTGGAGAGATGGAGTGGGAGGAAAGCCCATAGATGCTCAGTCTGTCATCTTGGTGTTTGGATGAGAAAGAGTGTTCCAGAACTTGGACTCTTATGAGCTTGAAACCTTTTTCTTTAAGAGCAAAATGAATGAATAAAACAGGGTGAACTTTGGTTTAACAAAAAAACAATCACTGTGGCTAACTGCTGCTGTCATAAAGGGTTTGAGTTGTACCCCAGTGGAATGTTGTTGATTTCATGCAGTCAGTCTTATTTTCCACTCAGAAATGTGGGATTTCTTCTCCAGCAGTGCCAGTGAGCACCAAGCCACAGGAAGGATGGAAAGCAAAGTTATTGGTGTTAATGGCTGCTCTTCAATTTTCTGCTTTAAAGGAATTGCTTGCAAGCTGGAAAAAATATTTCAGCATTAACTGTGAGCTGTTATCAGACTTGTGCAGGTTGCAGCTTTTATATTAAGGATGCAAAGCAGCGTTCATTCAAGCACTGACTTCATATCAGAGCTGGGCAAAATTTGTGGACCCATTTCAACGCAAAAATGTATGACATTCTCATTGCTTCTTCATGTTGGCTCATACAGGTGACTTCTGTCAATGAGATTTTGATAGCCCCTGCCTTGGAGGCAAAAAAAATAAGCAGGTATGACATTAGGCTGCAACTCCCTGTTTCACTGGGGAGATGAAGAGGAGGGCTGTGTATTAGCAGAACATCTCTTCATCACATAATTTGGAGAGAAGGTCTACAGCTTTTTTGTCCCTCTCTGGTGCTCTGTTAAGTGTTCACTCAGCTGTGATACTGAAGAAATAGTGGTAAAAAAGAAGAGGAGTAACAAAAAAATCATAGGAGTTGAGGAAGTATCATTACAGTTCTGCAGGGATGACGTTTTACAAAGGTCAAACTAGTAATCGTTGTCCAGATACTTTAATATGATATGGAGACATTTTTCCACACAAAAAAGCCCCATCCTTTTGTTACAAATAAGACACTCAGTAAAACACATTTGAATGCCATGACAAAATAAAATTTAAAAATACCAAGATACCTCCTTTTATTGACTTACCAAGACTGGAATTTGAAATTGGGTTTATTTTAATATTCTCATCTGAGTTAGTAGGAGAGTTTGAAAGACGGGTTTAATGTAATATGATTTGTCTCGCCATAAGCAAGTGGGAAGCCTTTGATTTATTTTGAAATTCTTTTTGCTGACTCAGAGTAAAAGTAGGGTGAGATGGGAGATATAAAATGCTGTTTTGGGTTCGCAATTACTTTTCTGCTGGCATCTTAATAGATAGAAAAGATATGAGTAGTGTAGGATAGATACATAGAAATTAATTCAATTAATTTTGAAGGAAAAATAAATATGTGGAATTGACCTTAGCTAGCTTTTGACCAACTGGAAGCATAGCTCGTGATAAGATCTTTAAAAATATGCATCTTTACTGAATCAGAAATCAATGTTAAATAATTCACATTCCATCTTTATCTTTTTAGAACTATATTAAAACTATGTTCATTTTCTGAATGAAGTTGTGGTAGAACTGAAAGGCAAGGTGTAATAGACAATAATAATTAACCAATTAAGTCCTCTTGCTTTTACTGGGAATAATAAAGTGTGTGTCACCTAAGAGCAAGGTAAGGTTAAATTTTTGTTGGCTAGAGGGACAAAAAAGGTCTGGAATCTGAAGCAACAGAGATAGTTCTGCATCCTTATTTCACCTCAGTGAACTGCAGGAGATGACAGTTTTGCAAAGCCAAGGTTGCTGCCGAGGCTGCATGCACAGCAATCGGGGGAGCAATTACAGTCAAACTCAGCCTGGTCCCTGACACATGGTGAGGGAGTCTGGTTATTTGTATTTTCACCTAGCTTATGCAGATAGTAAGAAACGACCAGCTGTTCCTGTGTACATTTTGCATTTTCTCTCTACTTAGCACAACATGTTTATATAGTGCCTAATAAAAGAAAATTAAAAAAAAATAAAAATCATAGCAACCATTGCAGTTATCTTAATGATTGCAAAGGAGTGCGAAAACAGGGAATGAAGAATCCTGAAACACTAGAGCTGTTTGCCATTCTGTTATCTCTAGCAAGAGACAGAGGTTTTATTCCTAAGACTTTTCTAGCTGAAATTGCTGGGCTTTCCTATCAAGAGGGTAAAATTGGGCAAATTATGCTTACTGTCAAAGAGGAAGCTTTCCATCTCACAATCTACTAAGTATAAACATAGTTCTATTTATTAAGCTTAATCTTTTAAATTAAGCAGCAGAGTATTTCTTTACAGGTAAAGAGCCCTGAATAAAGAGGATAAGACATCTTCAGAAGAGGGAGGATGCATGCCAAGCTTTGCTAAATTACAATGAGGGCAAGTTATTAGCACCTCTGAAATGCAGACGTATACGTGAAAATAAACGCTAGGTAGGTGTTTCCAGAAATAAATACCCTCAGTGACTTTTATAAAGACCTGACATGGAAGCAGGACCGTCTTTTCCATTTGTCACACTGGCAGACTCTGAGCAGGTTTTGTCCTTTTTGACTGCACATCCAAAAGGCAAGTGTGTAGTCAGCAGAGGGAGGGTGATGATATACAGGCAACATGTAAATGGGCACTTAAAGCACTGTATCTTTGGTCTGGTTAGTTATGACTTGCATCCAAGCACTTCATCCTGATCTTCTCTTTAGCACTGGGGAAGACCAGGTGATGAGAGCTGTTGGCATTCAGTTTATGCTTGGGTACATCCTGTCTCATGACTGGCAGCCTGAGCTCCACCAGCTCTACTGACTAGTTCCCTTTGACAGCAAGAGCATTGTAGACTGTGAAATCAGATGTCTGCAACTTAAACTTCTGCTGCTGAATTTAGGTGTGATGATAATACCAACTCTGATTTTAACCAGGTGAAGTTAGGTGGCACGCATCTCAGTTTAGCAGAGATGAGTTGAGATATTTGTCTTTGGTAGGTGCACAGCTCGCAGGATGTACCTGAGAACACTTCAGGCTCTGTTGCACAAATCCTCACTAAATCCATCTGGGGAAAAGCAGAGTTTAGAACTTTAATACTTGCATATGATGAGGGCTCAGTGCTGGAACCAATAACAATTAGCATTTTCACCATTGACTTGGATGACAGACAGAATACACATGTCACATGTGTGTAGATGAAACGAAATTAGAGAGGATAATTGACATGGTGGAGAGTAGAACTGTTACTCATGTGGGTCTTGACAAGCTGAAGAAATGGGCTGACATTAACCTCAAGAAATTCAAGGAAGAAAAAGGAAAAGTCCTGCACAGACCCTGTGAACCAGTGCAGGCAGAGGGATGACTGACTAAGCAAGAGAAGAGGACTTTGGGGTCCCAGTGGAGCATAAATGAATAATGTATCCTCGAGTCACATAGGGCCAACAACATATTGGGTTGTGTTAGCAAGAGGAAAGAGCTCTAGGGAAGCAATTATTGCCTTTCCAGGACACTCCTGGAAACCTAGTCCACCGGAGAGTGATGTTTCCTAAGGACAATATGAGCTATCTCATTTCACTACTGACTTGGTAGTATAGATGGAGAAAAAAACCCCAACATCCTGTGGTCTGAGCACATTTTCTGAAGGCCTAGGGCTCAGACCTTCATTTAAGTGTAGTACATCAGTTCATGGCTTAGCATGGCAATTATTTGTGCAATTTTAAGCATTTGAGCAGCTTTATTAAATTTACTGCTTAAGAGTAAAGATGCTTTTAAGCATTCTGCTAAGCTGGACCTTTAAAAGCTCGTACCTACTCAGCAGTTATCATGGGATTCAGGAGTGTCTCATGCAGCGTGCTGCTATTGGAATGCCATTACCACAGCTATCTATTAAGTCCTGGACTGTCCATGTGGCTGGTTATCACTGTGTGGGTTTGCTCAGAAGCTATTAAAATTGTTAAAGGGCAGTTTTCTTCCTGCCACAGGCTCAATTATATCTTTGTTTTATGGTCTTCATTAAGAGAACCATGAAGATACATAAACAGAGTAGACAAGTTTAATGGTAGTAAAAACAGATACTTGAATATATATCCCTTGAAAAATTTGGTCTATACTTGATTTGATTTATTTTCCATTAAAACTATCTCCAAGTAATAGCTATTAATTAGCACTGTGATGTAGTATACTAGCAAGGTTATCTTAGATGTTTCTTGAAAATTAAGTTTGTGGCTACATCACAAAAGAAATTCCATTTCACCTTGAAACTTCAGCTAGCAAGTAGTAATGGCTGGTGAATATAAAATGTTACTGCTCTTGCAGACTGTTGAGCTGAGTTTTCAGTTACCTGATGACACTTTGGTGTTACTGAAATTGCCAGTTTGCAAGATTTTTTGATAAGGCTATCTGTTTTGTTGGCATTATGAAGTCATTTATTGTGAGAAGAGGAAGATGACTTTTCCCCAAAAAATCCCTGTGTTGATGACATGAGCGAGTGATGTTCATGAACCTGATTTGTGTGCTGTGCACTACTGTACATGCTCATTTAGTTTTGTTTCCACTCTGCACAAGCATGGAAGCAGGAATGGTGAGTCTGCAATTGGGAGGGTTTATGAATGGGAATGAGAAAAGCTTATTAGGAGAGGTAATAACTTTTATAATACCAACATAAATGCCCCCAAACATGTCTGATTTTGATATTTGACTTTTGTTTGCTTGTGTGTTCCATCTGTATTAGCTGGTTCGGAGAAAGGCATTAACTTGCCTGAGAATGGGAATAAAACATCAGAGCATAGAAACTGTGTAATGACCACTTTTATGGGCAACTGAAAGATTGCTTCCCTCTCCCCATTTCCCCCATTCCCCCCATTCCTAATTTCTTGGCCTTGATCCACAGGGTTCCCTGGGGACCTGGGCAGCTGGATAATGAAATGGCTGGTGAGAGGACACTGGGGTCCCCTGTCAGCCAGCTGACAGAAAAATAAAAACTCGCCTCTAAGGAGTCACCCCAATGCCAGAGGATACAGTGAGGCTTTCAAATTGGACTATTCCCAGTATATACCCAACCCATCAGAAATTTCTACAACTATCTTGACTTGTACAAGTATCTCCTTATTAAGTGTCTCCAGGTCGTTGGAAGATTTTTTCAGACAGAAAGAATAATATTTGGTTAAATTTATGTGAAACCTGTGGTAGAGGTGAAAAATAGTAGTATCTGGATATCCAGATCTATTTCTTCAACTCTGTTCTTCGTTCTCTGTATCCTATGATACAGCATAACTTAGTAAAAATTAAAAAACTGAAATATTTGCCTGACATCCTTGAAAGCTGCTCAAGTTCTGACTTGAGTACCAAAGGACATAAATGTATTTCTAAAGCAGATTAAAAAAAAAAAAGCCTTGTACATGCACATAGAGACATTGGTCAAAAATTGCCAGGAAATGGCACTAACCGTCTATCTCTCTTACTACTCCAGTAGTAGGGAACTCCACTGGGAAGGGAACTATTTCCAGCACTCCACTATATCTACCTCCACTATTCTGTGAGTAACAGGCTTTGAACAGAAGATTCTGAGAGCTTTGGTTGTCACAGGCAGGTCCAGAGCTGCGTCCTGCCCTCACTGTAAATGCTGCCATCAACCCCAAACCTGGAATCAAATCTAAATATTTCCATGAAGAAGGAAGAACTTTCTTGCTTCTTCTGCCTTTTACAACACAAAGACTGAATTACATTGTCATTTCTGTATTCTGAAATCCAGAAGAAATAACCATAACAACCATCTGCAATAATTCGGGGAGGTTTGGTTGAGATTTTGCTTTGAAACAAAGCAAAAAAAACTCCCTGAAGAATATCTGACCTGCAGTGAAAAGGTCCAAACTGTTATTCAGAAATTGAGTATGTAGTTCACTGTTAACAAGAACACTGGATTAAAAAAAGTCGTTTGGCATACAAACAGCATAGAAAATCGGAGGAGAATTGTTTGTGTTTATTTTTTATTTTAGTTTAAAATAAATTCATTTCAAAACTATTCATTTTGCATTTGAAAGAATGCTTCCTTTGTCTCAAGAAGCTATCCCTAAAGTGAATTTTACCAGATGTATAGGGACATTATGGCAAAAAAATGGGTATGAAGAGTGCGTAGAATTGACACATCAATATGAATTTAAGTAGCAGGGTGACTTGTATCGAATTTTTTCCCAGTACAAGGATCAATAATTTGTTTGTTGACAAATTTAAAATTACTGTAAGTGGCAAACAATCTCATTTTCAGTTCTCTGAAAGATGATACTTTCAGTAGACCCATGACTCCAGGTTGTGAGTGTGTGCATGTTACATGACCCCTTCAGCCTCAGCTCTGCAGGAGCCTGCTGTATTTGGGGTGGTTTTACATTGCCACTCCACTTTTAAAGCATGTGATGCATGCTGTAGTGCTGGAAGCCTGTCATTCAATTTTGTATGAGGAGTTATCACCATGAAAATGTATTGGGGCTGCACGTAAATTCATCTGTTCCTTCAAATCCTGAGTTACTCTCTAATGAGACCTCAGGTGATGGCAGTAACTGCAATACAGTTAGAATGACATTTCTCATAAGCAGTGTGCTGTGTCAACATCGGTCAGACTAAAAACACTAAAAAAGCTTTTATTTTCTCTAGAACATACTAAGGTAAAGCATATAGTATTTTATTTTCCACTGTTCCTAGGTTTGTCTTCATGTCAGCCTTAACTTTATCAAATGCAAAACTTGTTGAGAGTGATTTTAATTCTAAGATTGTCCTCAATCTCTAAGCACCTGTGACAATACTCAAGTGGTTACTGTCTTAATATCCAAGCAGCCTGAATTAGATACAGAACATAGTACCAACGTGTTATGTATTGCTGGAGTGGAATTTAAACTATTCAAGCGTATAAATTGAAAACTCATTCTGAAGAATTGCTTTGCTTTCCTAAAATGAGTATACGGTAAAAACAACCAAGACATTCAGGAGACTTATCATTGGAAATGAATGTAATAATGTAACTCATGCTGTGTAAGGCAGACTTTAGTCTTGATGGATGGTGTTTGGTTGGTATTAAACTCTGATTTGCAGAATAGGAAATTCCTTAAGGAAGCAAAATCTCTTGCCAAAGCAGGCAATGCTAGTGCACAATGATAAACGGTGTGCCAAATCATTCACTAATAACTTAGACAGTCAGCCAACACAGCCAAACCAGCTGGTTTGAAAGCACCATGAAAGCAATTTACAGACCCCTTCTGAATCTAAAGTGGGACTATATAATTGCCACTTTAATACCAACATCTTTAACTCAAGCTGGTTGTTTGTTTTTTTTTTTTAAAGAGAAAGAGAGAAAACTCTCACCTGAACTGAGAAGACCTAGTCTTCCTCCTTTGCTCACCAAGCAAACAGTCATCTCCATTTTCTCTTTGTGCAGAACAATGTTTTTCAGAGACCAATTTTGCAGTACTTAACCAGCTTTTCACACAATATCTCTTTAGGCAATTCACTCGAGATTTTCTTGGGTAAAGATGATAAGAAAGAAAATTTAATGAATACTGTGTCCAAGAGACACCCTGTATCTCTGCAAACTCATCTCAGTCTTCCAGCATGTTGGGGCAGACATGTCTCCGATCCATTTATCATCCCTCCTTCAGCAATACCCTCTGTAGAGCCGGAGGTGTGGCAGTGGCTTGTGTAACCATGGGGTTATTTGACACTTACCATGTCTTGGGGATTGCTCTGTTCTTGCCAAAAGCAAGACTGCACAAGGATTGGGTGGTTCCTGGTTACCAATATCTCAAGACTAGAAGGCGTAGGCAGCTACAATTTGTGTAAGGATTTATGGAGTCCTGCGCTGTGACTGGTCAACACATAGTGTTGACACAGGAGAATAAAACAGCTGTAGCTCCTCTATGTCCACAGGTACCCCCAGAAGAACATAGCTACTTTTATGCACTCTATTACAAAACTCTTTGACAGTGGTGCATGGTAGGAAGGTAGCAAGATTGAGAAAGAGTTAAGTGGTCCAGCAGGGTAAGTCATGGCCTTAGAGACAATTTGTCCTCTCTGTTGGTTTATGAATAACTTCTGGCCAGATTTCTCCATGACCTTTTCAGGCTCATGGGCTGTGCTTTTTCCAGGCACCCTAATGATTTGATTATTACCCATGTGTAATCCTTCCCCATTTACTTTCTCCCTTTCCTAGTCCTGGAAAACAAGCAAAATCCAAGCACCGTGGGTCAGGTAGGGTGGCAGTGGGTTAGAATTGGGAAAGATAAGGAATACCTGAGTATTCATATCCAACTGCTTCTTCTGCCAAGGTAAAAGCCATTACCTCAGCTGAAAAAAAGGAATAATACTACTTTCAGATTTAGTAAGCAGTGGGAAAGCATCTACACCTCTGAAAATCCATGTGGCATTCTCTGACAGTAACAACCACAAAGTAATTTGGAAAAAGAAGACATATTGAATGGATGAGCCTCAGACATGGCCTTTTTTAGGTGTCTTTCCAGGAGTTTACATAAGGAAACCTTTCCGTCTGTGAAACTAATATGTCTTAATTTTAAATCTGTGAAGGAATTGGGATATTCAATGATTCTTATGAAATGAAAACAAAATAATGTGTCTTTCTACCTGAAATACAACTTCAGTTGTTGGTTCTTTGGGTTTGGGGTTTTTCTCTCCTTCATAATTATGGAAAACTTCAGTACAGGTATTCAGTATTTCTTTCTGATCTTAAATATATATAGCAAAATTTAACAAGTTTAATTTCAGAAAGTTTGAAATGTCAGAACTAAAATATATCAATCAAAATTGTTAAAATAGACATTTTCTAAATTACTCGCCCTTTAGTTTAATTTCTAAAATCTAGTTAGGCTTGACACTCTCCAAAATATTTATGGGAAAATATTTGACTTAAAAGGGAAGATATATGATTGTGCCAACGTCAATCTTCTGAATTCATGAGCTTTCAGTCAGAGACAATATTGGGCATAGAGCCTTAGCGAGACAATGATAAATTATCCTCATTTCTTATATAGGGAAAGTACAGTTAGGCTTTTGCTCACAAAAGGAGCAGAGCTGTCTGAGACAGTTCTGGGTCAGAAGGTAAAACAAAGGCAACCTTCAAGTTGAGCATGGACTAAGGTCCCTTATAAGGGCAGTAGGACTCTTGCAAGAGTGAACTGAAGCCTATAAGGTTATTCTTTGCTGTTTCAATTGGTTTAAATACATTTGCTGTAGTGTTTTAGATGCTTAATTTGCTATTGTCGTGGGACAGACAACAACTGAATTCAAAGAACTGTAAGGATTATTTTTTTTCAATCTCTCTTAAATTTAGGTTCTCCTTAAAAAAGAGTTCCTCAGCAACAAAAGCATTGATCTTCACTCAGGTTAAGTATAACTATCCTGTTTAATACAGAAATCACCTATTTTATATCTGAAGTTCATAAAATCATAGAACTATAGAACAGCTTGGTTTGGAAGGGACATTAAAGATCATTTAGTTCTAACCCCCCTGACATGGACAACAGCACCTTCCGCTAGACCAGGTTGCTCAAAGCCCCATCTGACCCGGTCTTGAACACTTCCAGGGATGGGGCAGCCATAACTTCTCTGGGCAATCTGTTTCGGTGCCTCACCACCCTCACAGTGAAGAATTTCTTCCTAATATCTGATCTAAACCTGCCCTCTTTCAGTTTGAAGCCATTCCCAGTTGTCCTGCACTACATGCTCTTGTAAAAAAAAAAATCTCTCTCCTTTTCATAGGCTCCCTTCAGGTACTGAAATGCCACAATTAGGCCACTCCTAAGCCTTCCCTTTCAAGGCTGAACAATCCCAATTCTCTCAGCCTTTCCTCGTAGGTGCTTCATCCCACCAATCATCTTGGTGGCCCAAGTTTGTTATGAGGTCTTGAGTTGAAATAATTTTTGGTTAAACAGTCCTTCTAAAATGGTAAAAGGGATGGAAAGTGCTGCCCTCAGGACTTAGGCTTAAATATCTCAACGGTTCTGGCCAGTGCACATCAACAAACTAGGGAAAAATATTACTTAAGGTGACCTTCACTTCCATGCAAGAGATTAAAATTCCCAGGAGACATTTATCAGAGCTGAGATAGGCTTCAGAAATGGGGCTTTATTTGGGAGCTCAGTAATAGACAAACAGGTCTGGCTGTCAGGAGGATTCCCCTGAAATCAGTATAAAGTTTCCTAATTGATTTACATTGATCCCCTCTGTGCCTTTCTTGCCTCACTGTGTGTAATTCCTCTTTCTTCACAGCACATACTTATTGCTAGTCATGTTCCTCATCATTCATACCCTCCAGGATCACACAAAAAATTGAGCTCCTAATTCCTTCTAAATTTATTTTCCCATCCATTTTTGGTTTTCAATGATTTTTCCCCCCTAAAGAGACTTCAATACCTTTGCTTCAGATTATGGACAAAAATCATAATGGTAATACTCTTGTTTACACACTCTTTTGGTAGTTTTGGAAAGTTTGGGTAGTGGAATGTAACCCTGTACAAGTTTTCTCAGCAAAGAGCAGAACAGGCATGTCAGTTTAGATAATATACCCTTTGTTTCTGACCAACTTTTGCATTTCTTTTGTTTCTTCAAGTGTTACTCTTCACCTCGAGTAAAAAAGAGCATTTCATGCTTTTGATATTTTTTTTAATGTACATTAAAAAACCTGAAACATTGATTTGTGTGCAAGGAAAACATCTGGGTTTTGTAGAATATTCACTTCTGGACGAACACACAAATTCTGAAGTTCTTTGGCTATATAAGTGAAATTTTTCATTATTTTTGACAGAGGGATTAGCAGACATGAGGAGGATAGAATATTCTCCAATCAGTTCTAAGACTCACTTTCATCTGTTTCTAATCTTTGTGAGTTATCTCTCCATTACCTCTGATATATACCCAAGAAGGATTTAGAGTTCTGTGATTATATCCCTATATATGTGATTTCCTTGATCATTAATGACAGCATCACTATTTTACAGAATTATTCAACAAACCAAATGAATAGACACTTAATCTTCTGGGTTTCGGTGTGACATCTTCAAGACCTGGATATTCAGATTCTACCACCTTGGAGTCTCATAACACTTGGGATTCAAGAGTTTCTCTTTGTAACAACATCCGTGTTTCACTCCCTGCAGGACACATGGGCTTGATATACTCTCAGACTCTCATATTTCTATTACTTACCTCTTCAACTTGTCACTATAGTAACTCTTGCTCCTCTCTGTAAGCAGATCTCAAGTTAATTAACAATCCTACCTGCAAAGGATCCCACAATGAAGAGAGGTGATTTGTGTTGTTGGAAACTTCTCAGAAGTAAAATAACCTTGTGTGGTCTTATGCATCAATCTGTAGAACAAATACTTAATATTTCCTCTGTCCCTAGATAAAGTTGGTCTCTCAAGTCTCCAGTTTCTCCAAGTAAAGTCTGTTTTACCCATGACAATAATTGGTGAGCAATCTTCCTTTTCTTGTCTCAACCCACAAGCCTTTGGTTATACTTTCTCTGCACTGCCCACATGAGGAGGGGGGATGATAGAGAGGTTTAGTGGGCTCTTGTCTTTCAGCCAAGGTTAATCCACCACAGAGATAAGCAAAAAAAATTGGAGCAGAAGTTTAATAGGCAATAGTTTTCATCTGGTTTCACTTGGATCCATGTAGTGTTCATTTTCCTCCGTTGTATTTCTAAATAGAAGGTATGATGAGAAATGTAGACCTAGATACAACCTGCCAAGGAATTTGCATTGATTTAAGACCCAAAGCCAGCTGGTGTTATTCATATGGATAGAGAACTAGACTCTCCTCTCCAGGGCAGGCCAAAAAGAAAGCTTATCTGTATGTATGCCAGACTTAGAATTTGATTTAAGCTGGTTGTCAAGTTTGAATCCTGAGGATTGGATCTGCTCTCTAAGAAGCCTTGAAACTTCAGTATTAGTTAATATATGTTGAAACTGTGAGATTTTTAGTACTGCTGCTGTGTTGCCTCAGTGTAAGTAAAAACTCATTAGTTTTATAATACAAGTAAATCCTACTCATGCCAGTGCAGTTGATCAAATACCTTGACACCTACAGAGCAATAAGGGAAAGCAGAACAAGCCATATGTTTTTAATACCACTTATGGGGGAGCTTGGGAACAAAGTGGATGATAAACTTATAGAATCAGGCACTGTGTTTTACCTGGGTCAGGGTTTGGGTAACAACCAGGTAAATGTTGTTGAACCCAGAGGAATCTGGGACTGAAACAGTATTTTTGTCTAAGCTGGCAGTGTGGCAGCAGACTATTCCATGTATTCCCTGCTTTTTTCAGTCCAGAGTGGTTTGACACACATATCACACACAAATGTTATGACGGACAGTATAAAAAATATTAGGATAAAATATTAGGAAATGAACTTTCTTCAAACACAGTGATTAGGGATGTTGAGGATCAAGCACCTCAGGATTGGGTTTTCTTACACTTTAAATTTTAATGTGGATTTTTAATACAAATGTTTCCTTCTATGATTTTAATATTAAAATACAATTTTAATGCTAAACAGAAGTCTATGTTTTTATATACCTCATTAAAAAAAGGCATTGATTCCTCTAGCAAGTAACACATCCACCATTAGTCCTGCCTGTCAGTGTTATCAGCCTACCATGTACGAACACAGTCTGCTTCTAAATCATAGCCAAACCCTGCACGGTCTTCCAGATCTTTAATTAGCATCACGAGCAATGGATGATGTTTAATAAAGGCTTGTCTCTCCTTGATGCAGCCCTGGTATTATTCAGCTGTACAATCTATGGAAGGGCACTATAAACTCAGTGTTGAAAGTCTTGAGTTGCATTCTCACATGGTTTGCATATGATCTGAGGGAGCCACATCACCATCTTAAGCCCCATTTTCCCTATTTATAGCATAGAAGTTAGTTACAATGATGTTAAACTCCTTTATTGAATGCTTTGGGCAAGATTCATCTAAACATATGTACTTATAAGTATAATGTACCCATCAAACCTCACAGAACAGTGAGCAGCACTCTAGTCATTACAGTCAATGAAGTTTAGAATGATTCACCTGAAAAAAATAAGGTTTCCACCACAGAATGAGAAGAGTCCCCACTAAATTTCTTTAGCTTCAGCAATCAACAATCAACTCTGCTCACACTGTAAATAAAGTCCAAGGTTACTCACACAGATGAAGACATTTATATGGTATATCTCCACATTCAATTAAAAATCACGGTTTAGGTGATTATATTAGTTAGAGTGAGTGAAAACTTGAAGTTTTGAGCACAGACTGGTATGTCTGGACAGTTTGTAGCACACTGAAGGTATAAGTAGAGCTCCCAGGCTCCTATAATATCTAGTGTTTTGCTTTATGGAGAATTGCCATATTAACTTTTTATAAAACTTGTTCTAATCACAGCTTGAAATTAGTGTATTTTCTGATATTTGGATCCAAAACCATAGAAAAAATTTGTTGGAAGGGATTTCAGGAGCTTATCTGATCTAATAGTCTATGCACACTGGTGCCAACTCCAAAATTACTTTAGGTTTCCTTGGACCTCCTCCAGTCAAGTTTTGAATATCTCCAAGGAGAGATATGCTACAACAAGTGTTTCTCAGAATAATTAGTATTTCAGCGTTTGACTATGTTCATTTTTACTTTGTTTTTCCTTATTGCACTCAGAAATTTTTTAGTGCAATCTGTGACCATTTTCCCATCTTCCACTGAGTACCTCTGAGAAAGAGTCTGAATCCACCTTCCCTACATCTAAACATTGTGCACTTGGTCTTTCCAAGTCATCCAGTCACACCGTAAAATGGGCTTTATTTTCATTTATATATCAAGCATGTTCTTAGTTAATAATGTTCATATTTTGAAGACAATAAAACAATATGGTGACTGAAAAAAAATATAAATTTTCACTGAAAAATACATCTGAATATTTATCAATGAGTTTCAGGTTTCTATTGGAAAGGCACACCTTCCATCAAGACATTTTAAAGACTCTCTGTGTCAGCTTCTACAGGAGGAGTTGCTGATGTTAATCATCATTTATGCGTTTTCAGCATGGATAGTTCGGAAATTACCAAGCACTAAATAATAATTTTGTTCCTTCTGATATTTATGAAAATTAGTAAACTGTGAAATGAAGAACTGGTAATAAGGGTCATGGTGCCTTTTCCTGTGATCTGCAGAGCTAGGCTCAGATGAATCAAATAACAAAGGAAAAGAACTCATGTAATTCTTTTTCGTTTTGAATCCTTAGCTGTTGCAAATGAATGGAGCATTCTAAATCACAGATTTAAACTGCCCTGAAAGCATCTTCATTATAAAATGGAAGACAGATAAAATATTATGGCAAAAAGCATGCTTTTTCCACTATATGTAGATGTGTTGTGTGTTGAAAAATATTTCCAAGGCAGTCTCAGTCTTTATCCAGTCTCTCGGTTTTGTTGAGGCTCTCACATTAGTAAATTAAACAACCTACAACCTTCTTCTGTGGCAAACCTTTCCCATGAAAGGGGGTGACTGTAACCAGTCTGTGTGCTGGAATGGTCCTTGGCACACCCTGTTTTTCACTTCATTCCAGGCATTGCTGGTTGACTCACAGAAAATATAGCCTGGAGAACATACTAGCAACTTGACAAATAATCATGGCCCAGTTCTTGAACCTGAGACCTGTTGTTGTTTACTTGTTATTTTATACACGTCTTTGAGTATTCAGAGAGCTGCCCTTGTCTTCTGACAAGTCCAGAGACATTAGTTTCATTTCCAAGGCTTTCAGAACTGCTCATTCTGATAGACAATCATAGTGCAATAGATCATTTGCTTTCTGTGGCTTTCTTTGTCATCACATAAATTGCAAAGCTGTGGTTTAATACACATTCCCTCATTTTGCTGATGCAGCAGACAGCAGGATTTAGAACATGTCAGACCTTCATCACAGCATTACCTGTCAGATAAATCTTTCTGCCAAGACACACAAGTAGCTTTGAACTGAAAACTGAAATAATACAGTATTTTTCTTCCTATACAAAGTGCCATGTGTTGTCTTATTTGGATGAAGTTAAACTGAAGTTTTTATTAGCCCCCTTCCACAAATATTCTTAACTCTTCAAACAAATCTGTTTCAACATCAATAAAATGGCAGGAGTGGATGATAAGCAGGTTCTCAGTTACATTGAAGTGTGTATTTAGATACTGAAGCTTAAAATGTGCACTGACAGTAATTCTACACACTTGTACGATCACATAAAAAATGTGAAGCCATTGAAAATATATGTGTGATGGGTGGGTCAAGAGGCAAAGTTCTCTAGTGATGGAATTTATTATGCAGATCTTTGCTCTCCCGAAAAAAAGTTGGCAACTTCTACTTGATTTCTACTTCACTGTTTGAAAGAATTGTTTTCCTCTGAGCTTTACATTCTTCATATAAGTATTTTTAGAATTAATTCAATGTGTTAGGAGTTTTACACTTGGAAAAAGCTAAAATGAAGGTAATCGTTCTGAGAATTTGTTTTTTTGGCTTTGGTTTACTTTTGGATTGCAAAGCAGCCTCCAGAGATATTTAGAGCTAATGCTGACCTGTGTGTGACAGCAGTTTATTTAAAATACCACTCTAACTGCAACCTTTTCTATACAGTTACAGCATTGTTTTAAATTCCAAGTGCTTGCCAATAGCTTGGTTATCAATTCTAATAGTTTTTCTAGAAATTCAGGCTAGAGTGACTGATCTTTAATTCTCTGGCTCAATTTTTTTAACCTTTTCAAGAGACTTTCTGGCTGAGCTAGGTAATCATGTTCAAATTCATTGACACTGTGGCATGATCATATGTGTGCTGGCTGCTTTTCTGGGAGGTGGGAAGTGCAAATGGCAAGGAAGTATCTGCAAGAAAAGAAACCTAGCCTGGAAGGCCTTGGATTACGGGTGTAGCTGAATGAACTCCTATCTCTGCAAACAATCCTGGCTACTCATGGAGTTATCTGTAGTGGAGACCTACTCTGGGACTTGCTGCTGACATCTTTCTGCAAAGAAAATTTTCCTAAAGAAACTAGCCCAGCATCATATTCAACCGAGTTAACTTATGTAAATAAAGGCAGCGTGATAAAATATTGAAGTCAGTATCCAGATGTCAGTACAAGAGTAGGACTAAAGGTCCTGCTTTGAGGATTGGCTCACTCAGCTGCAAAAGAGTGAGCCAGTCATCAAAATAAGATTTGTAACTTATGGGCCAGAGACTAAAGAAGGCAAAAATGCCCAAAAACTTCACCAAGGACAAAAGTATTCTTTTAATCCAGAAAAGCTCGAAGATGATCCCTACTGACTTTAAAACTGCGGATGCCAGAACCAGTTGTCTAGATCTATAACAGGGATTTTGTGAAATCCTGTTCATCTGGAAAGGCTTCTGCTGTGTAGGAAGCATTAAATCTGCATTTTCCCTCATGTACCCTGTGTGCTCTGTGTTTGTTGATGTTATTAATATAGTAATCATCTTGTCACAACCTTCAGGGCAGAGGCAGAGGTCTTCCATCACACAATGGTAATCCTCAAATAGGAATGATCAAGATTCAAGAAAATTTCAGAGATGTCACATGGTCAATCTTTTATAGACCTAAATATATTTATTTCTTGAGTATAAACTTTTGAATGCATCTAGTTATACTGGAACACACAAAATCTTTTCTTCCGGGCTAATTTCCTGCTTTCTTGTTATTCGATCTTTACATCTAACAAAACAGAGGTTGGATGCTCTGTTGTACGTGAGCTGGTGCCCAAACATAGGCATAGTCTAAAGCACCCCAGTGTACAAAGGCAAAGGAGTGCCTTCAGATTGCAAACTAGGATTTACATCCATATACATCTGTTATGGGATGAATGGAAAACTGGGATCAAAAGCAGTCCCAAAACTCTACTATGATTGTTCAGATTTTGTTGGATGAAGTGTTTCATACAGCCCTGTTGTCAGAGAAACTCCTAATTAAGAGTACAAGATTTGCTACTTCATTTTACACAGGTGATCAAAGGTAATTAAGGATCTAGTCCAAAATCTGGATAAGCAGAAGGGAACACAGGTCTCTGTCACTGTGTGCAAGGCCATCTATCCTTCCCCAGGCTTCTATGGCCTTTTTTTTTGCTGCTCTCTGGCACACACAGCAGTGCTGCTGATTCAGAGAAGGGACCACAAGTGAGCACAGCCAGCAGGGCTGGGACAGTAATTCCCACAAACAAATGTGATGCACCCAGCTGGGATAGAGGCAAACAGAAAGCTGAGGAAGGGTTAAGGCTTCCTAGTACCCTTACCCCTGTATGAATTTAACACCCACTTCACAACACATTGGATCCAGCATCTACATAGAGCCCATGTTCCAGGTCTCTGTGACCCCCTGCAAAAGAGTAGGCTGTAGATCATGCCATATAACACGGGGCTGAGGCTTGGGAGCCAAGTTAACTATAACTTAGCAGCCAGAGAAAGCTTCTGAAGCATAAAAATCCTTGTGATTGCTTTTCTCTGCACAATTCCTCATCTTTAAAACTGGGATAACACTGACCTTCCTCACACAGGGGTTAAGAGAAATCCATTAATGCTTGTGCAGAGAAATGAAATCTAGAAGGTTAAGTGGTTGTTGTTCATGACAATAATTCATCACACTGGGCATAAAATTAGAGTTCACAGTGACCTTTTCTTTCCTAAAATCTTCTTTTGGGACAGGGTCTAGTATCTCTTCTAAATCTGGAATGCACACATCTATAACAGCAATTCTCTTGAAGGTTTGCAGTGGTAAGAACTAATTAGAACACTTTGCTCTCATTTTTATATTAACAGCCCTCTATTAATCAGATATCAAAGTTCATGCAAATCCTTCAAGGCAAATAAATATTTTTTATTACTAGTATAAAACTGATGATAAATTAATTGTCCCTCATTTCCATAAACGTATCCAAGAGTAGAATGTGTTTCCTAGGTAAAGTAATTACCTACTAAATATTTTCTCATCTTTCAGAAAATGAATGTGAGAGAAAGAGAGAGATAAAGAAATTTATGTATGCACTAGAATGCAGGGAAAAAATTCCCTTGCATGTCTGGAGGCTTTTACATCGACTTCACTAAAGATTTCTGTATCAGCTAAAATTTTCAAGTTCATCACTTCAATTATGACTCCTGGCTCCAACTCTTGTCATAAATGAAGCCTGATTTTTATGTATGCTTTTTCAGAGAAAGGTATGGCTGGTATTAAAGTCGTTGGATTCCTGAGTTACTTGGGAAAACTTCATACATACATATGTATGCTTACACAAGTTTGCCAAATACTGTCTTTTTTTTTTTTTCAAGGGACCAGGGCAGGGGAAGATCATTGAAATTTCTACAAAAAGGCTGTGATATCTGACCATGTTCTTTACATGCCAGAGAACTGAGCTGTTGGGTTTACTTACACTCAGAGCTGATCTCTCTCTCAACTACTTCCTCACTTTAAAACACCACCTCAAAACTTTGCTATAAGAAGTGTCTCCTGACTTTCCTAGCTGCAAGATCTTAGTGAAGACAAAAAAATTTATGGTACTACTTCAGTGTAGGTCACCACAGTTGTAGTTTATTGCAATTAGATACATCAATTTGAAATTGTGTTTGTCCTTTATTAACTCAAATTTAATGATTTTGATTAATAAATATCTCTTTTTGCATTGAAGACAAACTCTGAGACACTGTGGTATGAGATGGTGAAGCAGGAAGCATAGAAGTCTGCCCTTTTTAATTAAACAATAGAAGGCAATGATGCATCATGGTGAAAAGGCAAGATCCCAGATCATATTTTGCCCGTGGTCATAATCTCTAGAGCACCTCCATTCACATACTTCTGTTAACAGTTTATGCTACAAGTAAATGGCCAGTGTTGCCTTTCATTTGGGAACAGGCTGCCCAGGGAAGTGGTGGAATCACCATCCCTGGAAGTGTTCAAAAAACATGTAAATGTAGCACCTGGGGACATGGTTTAGTGGTGAACCTGGCAGTGCTGGGTTAACTGTTGGGCTCAGTGATCTCAGAGGTCTTTTCCAACCTTAATGATTCTATGATTTATTTTCTCTGATTTATTGTTTTTCAATGTACTATTCTTGAAAGCGATGACAGAGGAAACAGAAATGCCTGTGTCACCTGTATTAAAGGTACCTATTTCAACAGTCCTGCTGACTGACTGACTGACTGACTGACTTCGGGTATGAATGAGTTGAAAGCATTGTAGGAAAACTGTCTCAATTTGACTTCATTTTTATTTGTTTTGCTTTTCTTCAAGTTCAGAAATTTCTGGAATCTCTCAGCTACCCTTAAAATAAGATTAGCCTATAAAAAATTAGAAATTTCAATATCCTGGACATCAGTTTGACCAATATCTCTCTGTTGACGTTAGAAGATGTATCAAGTAGTTATTCACATCATCATCATGGCTAGGTTTCGTGAATGAAGATTTGGGAAGGGCTCTACTCACGTTTGTTGCAAGCGCGTTGAGTTATTCACATATATCAGACAAAAGGATCAAACTCTTTCACACCAGAGACTAGCCATTTTCAGTATTCTCCCTCCTTTTTTAGAAGGAAGGAAGCAATTGCTGGTAGCTGTGGAAGTCACTGAACAAGCTGAGCTCTTCTGGACCTTCTGAAAAATTATCAGACAGACAAAGTTCAAGTCAACCATAAAGACAGGGTGTAGCATGTTGACGGAGACAGGAGACAGGACTGAGAGCAAAGCAGGTGGTGGTGACACTTCCCCTCTCTTGCTTTTGCTAAAACCAGCCCTAGGGAACTGAGATGAAAGTGAAGTGCTGTCTTCTACTGTCTCTCTCCTTGCAGCCAATTTTAACATGAGGAGGCACTTTGATGCAGCTTTATTCAGAGAAGGTGACAGACCACTGAAAATTATAGAAGATCAGAGGTTCTGGATGGAGAAAAAGCCCCGGTTGTGCTTGTGGCTCCTCAGGGCTCTGATATGGAGGGTTGTACTCTGTCCCTCTCAGCTTTACACGGGTTGTTGGGTGCCTGCATATGAGGAAACCCCACAGGGGTTTCCATCCTGGAAGCTCTGGAAATGTGCATGCACTGGAGGAAGGGTGTTCATACACATCAAAGTAGATACCTCTGTGGGGTCATTCCTGTTTCTGCATGTGGATATATGACTAACTGTGCCAAAAAATGTGTTGAAAACTATTCTGAGCCCCAGAAACTTCTCACTGGTAGTCATAAAAATCTCTCTTGGGCAGTAAAATCCATCTGATATCTCTGTGCACTGTCTCCTAGATGAAAGTAGGCAAATGAAATGTTAATTGAATCGCACAAGTGACTACACTGAGGACCAGGGCTGCAGGTGGTTAACAGTATCAGTAGCTACCTGCTACCAATAGAGCTTCTACCTACAGAGAATATCTGTAACCACCAGAAAATCAGTTCTCTTTTCTTCTTTTCTTTGTTTGAAACCTCAGGCTGTGTCTGTACTATGAAATTCAGTAGTGGCAGGGAGTGTTAGTGGGTAATGGAAGTAACTGTCATCATTGCTAAATTGCCAGAATAGACCCCAGCATGGTTGTGACCAGGGTTGGAGACACGGACCAGATGGTAGATCAGGTTGATTCCCAACAGGAACCTCAGATGTCACTACCCTGATTTGAATATTCATAGAGTTCAATAATATGAACCTAAATCTATCCCACATGTACCAGTTTCACACCAGAAGGAGATGCCCCGAGCCTGGAGAGGGATCACAGCTCAGCTGAGGAGCACCTGAAGGGCAGGGCAAAGGAATTCCAACTACTCCAACCAGTAATTTGGCTTCATCTGGAGCACAACTTAAATGTCTCTCACATGAGGAATCACACACATGAGGAATAAACAAGAGGAGTTAGAGATGTGTGCATGCCTGCAGGACTGTGTTCTTATGGGCATCACAGGGATGTGGTGGGATGACTCTTGACTGGAGTGCTGGAGTGGAAGGATACAGGCTCTTTGGGAAGGACAAACAGGGAACGTTAGGAGGGGATGTCACCTCCAGCTGGAGTGCATGGAGCTCTGTCTGGGGATGGAACTTACTGAGAGCTTATGGATCAGGATTAAAGGGAGGGCAGGGACAGGTGATGGTGTGGTGGCTGTCTGCTGCAGACCTGGTGACCAGGTGACCAAGAAGACTGAGGGGATGAGACACTGTACAGACAGTAGAACTCATGTTCACAAGACCTTGACCTTGTAGTGGATTTCATCAGAATGATATCTGTTGGAGGGACAACACAGCAGGGTATAAGCTGTCTGGGAGATTCCTGGAATGTATTGATAACAAATTCCTTCTTCAAGGGACAGAGGAGCCAATGATAAGTGCTATGCTAGACCTTGTTCTTATCAACAAGGAGGGGCTGTTGGGGAATGTGAAGCTCAAGGGTAGCGCTGGGTGCAGTGACCATGAAATAGTGGAGTTCAAGATCCTTCAGGTAGCAAAGGAGGGTGCACAGCAAGCTCATTGCCCTGGACTACAGGGGAGCACACTTTGGCCTCTACAGCAACCTGCCTGGTAGAGTACTATGGGATAAAGCCCTGGCAAGAAGAGGAGTCCAAGAAAGCTGGTTAATATTCAAAAATCACCTCCTCCAGTATGTAATGGGGCCTACAAGAAGGCTGGAGAGCAACTTTTGACAAGGGCATGTAGAGATAGGACAAGAGAGAATGGATTTAAAACAAAAGAGATTAGATTTAGGATAGATATTAGGAAGAAATTCTTTACTGTAGAGTAGTGAGATACTGGCACAGGTTGCCCACAGAAGCTGTGGATGCTCCATTCCTGAAGGTGTTCAGGGCCAGACTGGATGGGGCTATGAGCAACCTTGTCTAGTGGTAGGTGTCATTGTCCATGGCCAGGGGATGGAACTACATGATCTTTAAGATTCCTTCCAACCCAAAACATTCTATGATTCTATTAATGTAGGTTTTTCCATAGTCCAGTGCCAGAGAACTATCCAGACAGATTTAACTTCTTAGAATAGATGCAGCTTAAATTTTGGGGGGATGAAATGATAATAACAAAGGAAATAAAGAATTTGTTTTACATAATGTATCAGCAGAGTATGTTGTGCATGACTTTAAAAAATAATGTGCATTTCACTACTGACAACTATATATCTCATTGTAGAAATCTCACTTTTGTAATTAATGTTGCTTCATTTTCTACAGGGAAATATAGTTCATGAATGGAAAGAGAAAAACCTTAATGAATCAATGTCAGTGTGTTCAAATGCTTGAAAAGTCTTCTCCTTTTGTGTTAGCAGAAGAAGTGAAAGTTGTGTAAATGATCCAAGCTGGTAATCCTATCGCAAACTAGCAAGGCCCTGTTTATCATCAAGGTTAAGGTAACTGATATAAACCACTTTCAATATTTTGAAACTTTCAATATAAATCACATTTGTTTAAAATCCCTTTTAACATACTGATTTGATAAAACTTATTCTACCTGCCCATGATTAATTTCCTAATGTAAAACTAGCAATAAGCAGGAAAAAAAATCTTAAATCTTAAAAGAGTGTTAAGTTATAATGTTTACTTTCTTGATCAGCATGCTAAGAGATGTAAGGTATGGTTCATATTCTGCTAAGAAACGGGAGATTACTAAAATAATCCTGCTCTTTATAGTTTTCTGTCCATCCTGAGAGAGCAGTCATTCCATGCTTCACTCACTGCTTGTGTTCAACTGTTTAAATATTAAGGAGTCACAGCAAAAGTGTGTCACCAGCAAAATATATGGCACTCAGGGAAGCTCCCTCAAGGCAGTCTGAAGTCTGGCAGTGTGCAAGCTGCCCCTTTGTAACTGCTGGCAGTGGTCTTTCTTGTGAAATGTGAGATTGCTTAGCTGTGTCTGAGAGGTGAGACAGAGTAATATCTTGCATGTGACACAGAAGTGGTGAATCCATGGAGGAGGGAAGTGAAAGAGGAGAAATGAAAAGCTGGTTAACGCACCTCAACGATACACTGTTTATTTCAAAACTGGTGTAAGATCAGTCATCTTCCACCGAGTCATACACATGTACTGTGGCAGGGAAGTACTCCTAAAGATAAGTGAGACAAACTTAATGGAAGAAGTGTTCTGGCAGGTAGCCTGTTGATTACATGGCACACCCAGACCACTGAAGATGTTGGCAACTGAATGTTTTCTTTGCAGTAATGGAAAACTTGTCATCTCGAACACAAACCAGGAGCTTAGAGGTTTACTAAAGATTCAGATATCACCATTTTGCATTTTATCTGTTAAATAAAATTTCAGGACTTTTGGGGCTTAAGAAAACCTCAGTAATTTTAAATATTTGCTAATGGAATTCTGGTTCATTCCTCACTTGCTGAATTACTTTTTCCCTCCCTTTTTAATGGTATCCCTGATTTGCCTTGATTTGTGGGCTGGCTGTTGAAATGCTCTTATATGGACTTGAAGAATGTGATCTTCTACCAAGTCAAAGGCAAACCTTTCAATTACTTCAGGTAAGCAGACCCTCAGTTGTCACCTGGAGGTGAGAGTACCTCTCAAATCTGTACCTGGGAAGAAATGAGAATGAAAACATGATTGAATGTCTGTTTCTGTCATGAAAGTTACATCTTAGAGGAGCTCAGCAATTGTATTTTACCTGACATTAAGAAAGAGACATTAACACTGTTGAAGTCCAGCACTGAAGGATTGCTTATTATTAAAACACCATTCCATGTGGAAAGTTTGGAAGTGATTAGAGATCTCCTTAATTTCCAATCTTTTCTCTTAATAAATTACTTCCTTGCTTTCTGAAACACAAGGGAAAAATGGTTTAACATTTTTCATCTCAAATTAGGAAATCTGAAGGAAAAGGCAAATTTTCAATAAGTGTTAGATTCATTGCCTTTTACTTCAAGCAAATCTTCATTTAAAATGACTGCACTCCATTTTGATGTAAAACTGTGTGTCTTACAGAAAAAATATGTGCTTGATCTCACTAAGAGTTAACTTTGTATACCTGAAGAACCATCAGGGCTTTTTGTAGGGATGGGCCTCCTTTGGTCCAGAAGAAAGAGATTAAGGGTATTAGCACAGGTCATAAAGGCGCTTTCTTCCAGGAGTCTGTACTAATGAGGCAGTTGCTCCAGACTGATTTGAATTACAGTCATTACCTCACTCATTTGCCTTTGCAGAAGTGTTATTTTTAATTGGAAGAGACACTTATGAATCCCCTCATCCCATTCATTATGAAAGACCACTGTCACAAAGGAGATGGCAGCATGATGTATTCACAGGGTATCATGTGTGCTCCTGCTTGTGCCAGCTCCATACTTGCCCTTCCAGTGAAGCAGACAGCTTTTTGAACACCCTGGTTGCTCAGTTGAAATGATAGGTGTGTAAGTGATGAGCACAAGGAGCCCTATGTGTCACGTCAGCACTGACCCCTTAGCAGGAAAACTGATTATCACTCTTGAAATGCTCTTGAGGATGGTGCCTGCCTCTGGCTGCTGCTTCTGTGCTGAAGAGGAAAGAGGAAACTAATGGGAAGGATTAGAGGGCAGGTGACGAATAGCTACTGAAATGGGACCCAGTCTGCACTCCTCCTATTACAGATACAGAAATGATTGTTTGTGCTCTCACAAAGGAGAGTTTTGTCCTGTCTGAGATTCTCAGTCCTACGTGCGTCAGTTTTGCGGTGAAGACACACAGTGCTTTCTGTTGTGTGAGGAATGCATCAGGCTGTCCCCGTGGTGCAAGTTCTGTGGGTAAGCACAACCATGTGGAATCAATGCACACAGTGTCCTAAAGATAGGAACCTTGCTTTTGCAATGCAGTCTTGAAAGAAATGGTTGGAACCTTGAAGAAATCCTTTGGTGACAGTCAGTGCTGCAGCATCTTGGAGCTCAGTTTTACATTTTGCAGTCCTGCATTCACAAGATGCATTTTACAGATCTGCCTCATATTCCCCAGCACTGTCATTCTTTCTGGGCCATCAATTAAATATGTGAAGTTGATGTTCAGTTTACTAATTTCAAATTTGAGTGTTCAATCCCCAAAAAGGAGATACATCAGCCTCAAAGGCGTCTCCAGAAAAAGCCATTCTGCAAAGCTCTGAATCCCACAGTCATACTGAATCCCACCTAATTTGCTTTCCTTATATCTCCAGCAAGTTTTCCTACAAAACTAAAGTATTTCAAATATCACTTACCTCCTGCCCTGCCTGAGGGATCTATTTCAGATGTTAGTACATCTAAATACTTAAATAGTTCTGTAGAAAGTAAGCCTACAACTTAACATCCTGGTTTTTGTAACAAACCAATTTTCTAACATCATGTTTTGCTGTGACTTTAAAAATTGCTTGCCTTGTTCCAAATTAATTTTCATGCCTTTTTTTTTTTTCTTCATGCCCTCTGGAAGGCTGCTATCCTTACTTCTCCTTTTAACACAGAATCCAGAACCCACCAAATCAGTGGAAAGCTCAGCAGAGAATGAATTAAAACCTTAGAATCTTCTTGAAAGCTCATCTATCTAGAAACACCCTTAGCAAAGAGATAAAGAAGATGGTACTTTGCATTATTTCTGAGACTTTTATAAAACCTGTAGGCAGATACAATGGTATGGATTGTATTGATGTGATATGTATGCTTTTTATCAACTATGATAAAATACGTTTATCAACATCTCTTCTTGCTGTTCTTTTTCACATAACTATGGCACATTCAGAGGGTAAAACCTTTCTTTATTTTGAGATAACTCAAATTGTCTATTACACTGGATGCTAGAAAAAAATAAGCAAAGAATAGATAACCTTAGGAAAACTGGTAGCTCCAGAGGACTTCTTTCTCTAAAACTAGAACCTGAGATGAATCTTCTCTTTGGAGAATTTGATCTTTTCCTCTGTGTGTGAAGAGTTGATGTGTTTTTTTTTCACAGACTTCTGATTAGACTGAGGGCAGTGTCTGTCTGAGATGACAGAATTTCTGTATATTGCTGTTCACACACAAATAGCTACTTGAGAGGCAAGTTTGTAAGTTCATTTTATAGCTAATGGAGGTCTTACCTAGATTCCACTGCTGAGAAGGAGGCATCTCATTCCATGACAGATGTCCTACCTGGCTCCTTCCTACCAATTCAAACACATCCCGTGTCCTGTTAATCACATGAAGATGCCTCAGAGATCTTACAGCATTTGGAATGACTGGGTGGAGGTTAGGTGGAATACTCTAAAGATCCAAAAATAGCAGCAGGCTTTTACCTTTAAGAAAATTCAGCGTTGAGGGGAAGAGGAGCTTTGTCTGGATCACAAGTGATGGGACTCAGCTGGTTTATTATTACCTTCTTGTCACATCTTGGTTGACTGGAATACCTTTTCCATCTATCTGTTCCTGCAGAAAGGCATAGTTCTCCCATAGCTCCTCACAAGGCTACATTTGAACAAATTAATGTGCCTTTTATGTTTAAATATCTTAATTCAAAGCTGAGTCCTATCACTTGGTGCTCTCTAGCTTTCAGAAGGCTAAATTAGAAGAAAATTAATTCCTGCTGTTGTGATAGATTCCCGTTATGGAAATATTACAGAATAGAAATCAAAACAGAAATTATTACCTCTGTGATGGCTTCAAGGTGACTGTCAATGCAATCCCTGCCTGCATGCTAATTTCTGTCAGATCATTTCTAACAGATGAGCCTAGACCACTAAGGAGACCTTTCATGTACCAAAATTAGATGAGATGAACCCAGTCTCACAGGTCTATTAAAAAGTCATGCCTACTTGAGGAGAATCCTAATTACTACTTGGAATCACAGTGTGTGCACTGTGTCTAATAAATATGCATCGGTAGGACAGAGCATAAATACTCCTCACAGTGCAGTTTTGCTAAATTATTTTAATTACATTTGCAAACATATGTACTGGGAAGTGAATGTCTGCCAACTGATAGTTCAATTGTGCTTCTAAGATTTTCATGCTGTCCTGGTGTGTCCCTATCTAGTATTCCTTACCCAGGACATTTTCTTGATGACCTAAAAATATTTAAAACCTTTTTCATAACTAATGGTCTTGTTTAGCTATGGTATAAAGGAACAATTCTCTTCCAAACACTGGATTATTTTGTGTTAGTAATGAAGGGAGAATAATTTGTCATCTGTGTAGTACCAGTATGCAAGTCTTTGCTTCATCTGTGAGTCATTTTCTGTTACTTGAAAATAAAGGTTGGAAGGAGATTGAGGAATGTAATGAACCTTCTAGGATTTCAGAAATACAGAAAACCTAGGGGCATGTGCATTCCTTAAAGTTTTAACTCTTTTGATTCATTATTCTCAAATAACTCACACACTTCTTTGGAAAAAGGAGCAGAATTTTGTGAGCAAGAATGAGAAAAGAAATCTAAGATCAACATTTATTTTATCTCCCAGTAGCATATCCTGGCCTGAGCACAGACCAGACTGGATCTAGAAGATCCAGAAGCAGCTGCATTTATAGACAGGCTTTGGCAAACTTCCCCATAAACTTATTCAGGAAAGGTGGACTTAGATGTGGAGTAATTGTCTATATAATGTCAGTAGGATGGGTCTCTGAAAAATTGGAGAGACTCTGTAATTTTTAAGAAGGAAGGGAAAAATCCTTCTCTGCAGGAATACCTGGCTGTTTGAGTCTAGATGGACCTATCAACAAGGGCATGTGTTGTTGTAATCCCAGTTCTTGAGTCCACGTTCCTATCAGAAACCCAGATTATTTAGTCGATACAGTTGGGCCCAAGAATTTAAGCAAGCTGCAAAAATGTGTCCAAAAAGGATCCTTTTAGCCAAATACAACAGTAATTTTTTGACATTCTTGCTATTCTGTTCTGGTGCACACCATGCATACTGAGGCCCTTCATCTACGAAGGAAATGGCAAATTCAGTTGAATACCATGAATCATATTTGCCAACCTGAAAAATTCAATCAGGCTTATATTTAAAAAAAAAAATTAATTAAGCTGCAAAAAGGCTGGCTGGCACCATAGGATTGTGTCAGAGCCCCAAGCCTGGTGGCAAGATCTGCCGATGGTTAAAACTAAACTGGCAACTGTTAATAAAAACTAAATTGGTAATTGAGTTTTCAGCCAACTTGTACTGGAGTTCTTGGTGAAAGCCTAGTTCTTATCAATGTGTACATTTTCTTTAATTGTGTTTTTATCAAGCTGATACAAAACCATTGGAAAACACTGAAAAATCCCATAAATCAGGACTTGGACTTCTTCCAGCTGTGGCCTAGGCTCAGTTCATTTTAGTAGAATAAAGGTTTAGTCTCTCTCATAGGTTGTTGACTCACAACATGAAGGTGCCAATTGATACTCATTGACTAGGAAGGTAATTTAGAGAACTAATTTTGACCTGATGTCTAATCCTAGTGATGGATGCTGCCTCCCTGTAGAACCCAATTAATCTATGGATTTAAAAAATATTGTCTAAGAAGTTTCACAATTCTCCCACCCACCAGCAAGGACAGATTATCTAAGGGTTAGTAAACAAGCACAAATTTCAGTAGAGCAATTCCTTAGTGAATTTTTCCTGGAGGAAAATTTATTATCTTCACAGTAGGCATAGGAATTGATGTACTTTTTATGAATGAAAAGAATCTATTTCAAAATATCTCTAAAACCATACATGGTTAGGTACTTTTTTCACTTTGTCCTAGTGAATTACAACTTCACCTGTTTCTTCAGGAAAGAAGACATCTTGCCATAAAGACAGGGGGCTTTTTGTAAGAATTCTATGCAAAAAGAGTAAAATGTTTATTGACAGAGACAGTACACTTCTTCAGTCTGAGTGTGGATGATAAAATATCCATTTTGTCTCAGTTGTACTATGCAGGAATTCATCAGAGTTCTATAATTCTCTTGAACCATTATTTTTTTCAACCAGAGTGTAACTTAAAATGCTAAAATATTTTTTTATACTATAAAATCTTAACTGATTAGGTGGACCTTCCCTATGCCCCTTCATGGTGTACCTCAGGGCTGGGTTTCCTGTGTTAAACAAAGCTCTTCCCTTGCTTTGGCATCACTCAATGCGCTCAATTCTACTATTTAAACAAGAATAGCCATGAAGCTGCAGAGGTCTTTTCTGAATCATTTAGTGATAATTAATCTCAGAGGCATGTATTGCACCTCCAGAACATTTGAGAACAGACTAGTTGTAGTTATTTAACATTATAGCCAGACTACCGAGACATATATCCTTCCTTCTCTCTGGAACATTTTCCTCTAATCATTAGTTTAATGATTTATTTTTAATGACTTATGATATTCACAAGCTCAAACCTAATTCCCCATTGATACTGTATCTCATCATCACTGCTTCCAACTCTGTATTTGTGTGATTTCAGGGTGGAAAATTAGAGAGAGACAGAGGAAGAGAAAAAGAGAGAGATTCTACTTACTTGTAGATAGATAATAAAAGTATGTGTGTTTTTTTGTATGCAGAAGTAAATATACATGCACCTACATATACAAATATTAATTTTTAAAATTTTAAATTTCAAAAAGCTCCGCTTTCTTTAAAAGTTTAAATAAATAATGTAACCTGTGAACAATGGTACCACTTTTCAATGGTTCTCTTAACTAATATTAAATGTAACTGAAGGCATGGGAACACACCAAGGCCATTATTACTGTGTCTGAACATCTGTTGTTGCATCAGCTTTTGGGTATCATTAATTTCCAACTTGGAGATTACAAAACATTACATTATTTTTAATGGCTCATCAAAATTATGGGCAATTGTTGTAAACATATCTGCTCTCCCAGGAGTGTAAGCACATCATAGTTTACACAGTCATCAAGGTAACAGAATACTACAAAAATTTTGAAGGAGAATAAGGTTGTTCTCCATATACTTGAAGAGTTCTTTCCACAAGGGGAAGAGAATGGAAGAAAAATGTTTTAAGTCTATCTTCTTTGACCAGGTTATTTAAGTCATTACCCTTGTAGGCTCCATTGTAAATTAGATGTATTTAACAGTGACAAAATAGTCTTTGTTAATTTCATTTTCCCAAGTTCAACTTGGCCTCTGAACTGTTAAGGAAATCTAAGAAACCTATAAAATTTGCACAAAGCTACCTGAAGTGAGGTTCATCTTACGCACACATAACGGCGCTGGCCCTGTGAATCTAAGGCACAACTTTTAGAGCTCACAGTGCTCACAGAAGGCTTGAATAAAACATCCTAAGTCCTCATGTGTCTACTGGTATGTCACATTTACAGCCGTTAATCATGAATTTCAACAAGACGAGTGCAAGATCCTGCAACTGGATAGGGGCAACCCCAAGTACAAGTACAGGCTTGTACTTGTGGGTGGAGAACAGATTGAGAGCAGTGCTGAGGAGAAGAACTTGGGGGTGTTGGTGGATGAAAAACTGGACACGGCTCCATAATATACTCTCACGGCACAGAAAGCCGACTGTGTCCTGAGCTGCATCAAAAGCAGCATGGGTAGTGGGTCAAGGGAGGGGATTCTCCTCCTTTGCTCTACTTTTCTGAGACACCCACCTGGAGTACCGTGTCAGCTCTGGGGCCCCCCAAAGTAGGAAGGGCATATGGACTTGTGGGAGCAAGTCCAGAGGAAGCCACAGAGATGATCAGGGGGCAGGAGAACCTCTCCTGTGAAGACAGGCTGAGAAGTTGGAGTTGTTCAACCTGGAGAAGAGAAGGCTTTCAGGAGAAAAAGGCTTACAAGAGAGCTGGAGCGGGCCTTTTGACAAGGGCTGGTAGTGACAGGACAAGGGGTAATGGCTTTAAACTAAAAGAGAGCAGCTTTAGTTTAGATATAATGAATAAATCCTTTACTATGAGGGTGGTGAGGCACCAGAACAGGTTGCCCAGAGAAACTGTGGCTGCCTTATTCCTGGAAGTGTTCTGGTTGAATGGGCCTTTGAGCAACCTGGTCTCCTGGAAGGTGTCTGTGCTCATAGTGGGAGAGTTGGAACAACATGCTCTTTAAGGTCCCTTCCAACTCTGCACTTGGCTTCCTGGTGAGCTATTGCATGTTGGATATGACACTTAGGGACAAGGTTTGATAATGGTTGGATTTGATTATCTTCTGCTTCTAAGATTCGGGATGAGGTCCAAGCAATAGGAATATGTTTTGCATTATTGGGTCTAACATTCATCTTCAGTGTCAGACTGTGAAATCATGTAAGGCACCAACCCATTAATTTTTGAACTCCAAACTGGAAAAAAGCACAAAGACGAATCATAACTATGCCTTAAGGCAAAAAGGTCACACGGGGCATAAAGATGACATCAACAGAGCACTGTGCAACCCGTACACGTGCTGGTCTGCACCATTCAGGGCTGGGACTCTTGCTCAGGCACTGCCCACAAGACCAAAACATGCATATGTCTTCTCTACTCTTAAATAATTTCTCTGTCTTTTCATCCTCCTTATATTTCCCAATTTTCTCTCCCCTCTGTCCTCAGTTCTGGCAGAATGACGTCTCTCCCTGTGGTTGTGTAGCATGCAGGCTCCTCACCTGGCTCACTCTACTGTCTATCCACAACATCTCCGAGTGAGAAAATTGCACTGAGTCTGTTTCTGTTATTTTCAGAGAAATAAGATTTTAAAGATTTTTCTGTGAGTGATTAGGTTACACTGACAACATGACGAATTTTTGGAGTTTACTTGTTTTCTCACAAGTTAAAAAAAACATTTAAGACTCCTGAAAATGGTAAACAGTTCGAGTGAAACAGGGCAACCTAAACCCAACATTACGACTATATGTAGGGAACCTCCAGATACTCTGAGAGAAGTCTCCTGGGGTAAGGCCACCTGAACACCAAATAGAAAGAAAACAGACTTATAGTTTTATATTCTGATTAAGTCTGTAGGTTTTTTGGCAACTCTCCCTCTTCTTCTCTGTAAGGTCTAAAGGAGAATCACTTTATCACAGAACCGTAGAATCATAGAAGGGTTTAAATTGGAAGGGACCTTAAAGGTCATATAGTTCCAACCCCCTGCCACAGGCAAGGATGCCACTCATTAGATCAGTTTGTCCAGAGCTACATTCAGCCTGTACTAAAACACTTCAGGGATGGGCATCCACAACTTCTCTGAGCAATGTATTGCAGTGCCTCACCACCTTCATAGTAAAGAATTTTTTCTTAATATCTAATTAAACCTACCCTTTTTCACTTTGAAACTATTCCCCCTTGTCCTGTCACTACACACCTTTGTAAAATCATGACTTTTCTGAATGCTTGTTGTGCTCATTAGTGACTGAATTTTGCTTCTGCTGCTTTTACTGCTGTACTTGACAGGCTCCTGTGCCTGCCATGGGGCTTGCTTGCCTTACTGTAAATTAGAGTTGAAGAGACTGTGGATGTGGTGGACAATGTGCTGGGATAGTTAATTTTCTTCATGGTAGATAATATGGGGCTATATTCTGGATTTATGCTGGAAACAGAGTTGGTAATACAATGTTTCAGTTACTGCGGCGTAGTGTTTACACAGAGCCAAGGACTTTTTTGCTCCTCACTCAACCTCCTGGTGAGGAGGCTGAGGGGGAACAAGGAATTGGAAGGAAGGGGACACAACCAGGACAACTGACCCCAGCTGACCCAAGGGATATCCGAGACAATATGGTGTCATGCTCAGCATATAAAGCTGGGGACGAAGAAGGAAGGGGACATTCAGAGGGATGGTGTTTGTCTTCACAAGTCATCATTATATGTGATGAAGTCCTGGTTCCCTGGAGGTGGCTGAACGCCTGCCTGTCCATGGGAAGTGGTCAATGAATTCCTTGTTTTGTTTTATTTATGTGCACAGCTTTTACTTTACATGTTAAACTACCTTTATATCAACCCATGAGCAGCTATATCAAAAGTGATATAGAGTCCTTGAAATACCCTCTCTTGAGACAGACTATGCCAAGGTTGCATGGAGCCTCTGGGCCAGTGACAATGGGGTGCTTCTGACACTCATTCACAGTTAGACTGATTTCAGCTTCCAACAGTCAGATGCTGGGATCCCTCATCACTCCAGATATACGGATGGTATCTGCCCCATCATAGCCAGATGGCATTAGGATGCACTATGCACCTGTGTCCATTACAGCCTTACAATCAGTAAGTGGTTACTGCTTCATTTGAGTTCTGCTTCTTCCTCCTCATCTTCTTGTGACAGACCTGTTTCAGAGTAACTTACCTCATCTGCTTCTTGTTCCTTCACCTTCTTAGTAGGAGTTGCTTCCTTTACTAAACAAGCTGACTTTCTCACCCAGTATTTCTTCTTGTGTTTAGGGGCAACTGATGACCAGCATGGGCTGTTTCTCTGGTTCATCTTTAGTGCCTATTGTGGGGGTTGGAGTTGTCACAGTACCTGTCATTTTGTCATCAGATTCAGAGACTTTCTTTTTGCCCCAAGGGTACCAAGTAGTGTTGAACACGGCTTGGTGAGCATGGGCCAGGCTCCAGCACACTGCAGTGGTTTGTGCCTCTCTGGAATTGCCAGGATGGCAGCATACTTTTTGGAAATATAAGTTTTTCAGAATTCTGCCCTTGTTCAGGGGTGAAGTTATAAAGCACTGGGTGTGTCCACCGTCCTAGGCACTTGCCCACACTACACCACACGTAACTATGCAGCCTTGGGGAAGATCTCAGTGTTACACACATCGTTTTTTAAACTTAAACAAGAACTGAGATATATATATATACATGTTGGTTTGAACATCCCAAGAATATTCAAAAAGCTCAAAAGCTATTTTAGCTGGCCTACAGGAGAAGAGGAAGGTGAAGGAGAAGAGGCAGGAAAGTGTCCCTACTTTTTTTCTGCATAGACTGGCCCTCTGAGGAGTAAAGGTAAAGAATGTAATTATTAGTTCCTGAGAGATGGTTCCCGAAGCAGGGAGATGACAGCAATGCTAAGTACAAATACCAGATTAGTCTCATGACCAGTAATTTTATCATATTATAAGCCAGTGTTACACAGTATGGGAAAATGATAACTTTAATCCAGCCCCCAGAGATGATAAACAGCACAACAGGGAGCATATACAACAAGTGAGGTGTAGATAATACAATCCTGAGAAAAACACAAACACTAAGAGCAAATAAATCAACTGTGTGACCAACAACTATTAAACTAATACAATAAAAGCTTATAACAGATTTCTCTTAACATGGTCTGGTCATATCTGTCATTACCTCAACCCTTCATGCTCCCCATTTGGCCCCAAAAAAGGATTGTCATTGTTTAACCCAGAAGACAAACACCACACACCACTACTCCCTCACTTCCCCTTGGTGGGAAGGGGGAAGGAACCAGAAAAAAGGTAAAACTCATGGACTGAGATAGAGCTTAATAGGACAGAACAGGAATGGAAAAATAATATAACGGAACATAAAAGAATGTACAAAATAAGTGATGCAGAATGCAATTGCTCACCTGCTGACTGGTGTCCAGACAGTCCTTGAGCACTGATCAGCCCCTCCCAACCAACTTCCCCCAGTCTTATTGTTGGCATGATGCCATATGGTATGGGATATCCCTTTGGCAAATTTCAGGTCAGTTGTCTTGACTGTGTCCCTTCCCAGCTTCTTGTACACTCCCAAGCTCCTCCTTGCCAGGGCAGTATGAGAAGCTGAAAAGACTTTGATTTAGTGTAAACACTGATGCTGTTTTTATATTTTAATTCATAAAAATTGATCAATTTTCTGTTTGTCTTATATTCATTTACTTATTTCTGGCTTCCTAGGCGATAGGGCTGAATGGATGTTCCAGGAAGAATAAAAGAATTGTATTCCTGAAGGGAATCCCTTTTTACAAAATTTATCTTTAAAGACAAACTACCATTGTGTGGTTTTTTTGTATTGTGTTTACTGACCTAGACATAAAATTGTGTTAGAAACTTTTCCCTTCTTCTATCATATCCATTGCAGTCACACACATGTGCAGGTACACACTCGAACAGGGCAATTTCTTATCAAAGGTGCTTAGACAGAATCTGAATATCTCACAGTCCAGGATGTATTTATCTGCACAACCCTCTGTGAAACTACATAGTGCTATTATCTCTCCTTTCTCCCTCAATGGAAAGGCAGTGCCCATCCCACCAGAATATGTTGTAGGTACTAGCTTTGAGCTCTTTGTCTCTCTATTGACCCACGAGAGCATCTAAAAAGCCACCTTAAATTAGCTACCCAATTTCTGAAAGGCTAAAATTATGTGAGATGACTCCCACTCACTGTTACTTTATAAACTGTATAAACTCATATAGGAAGACTCTAATAAACTCTGATTTCCTCTGCTGTAGGTTAATGATTTTGCAACTAAATTACCTTCATTCTTTTTTTAGTCTCTGACCTTGGATAGCATCTCTGGATATTAGCACATTATAAATATTAAACTTTAGCAATATCCTTTTTTTGTATTGAAAAAATCTATAGGCCTTTCAAAAGGTAGTCGACAGATAATAAAATCTGGGTTAAATGAACCTATCCATACTCTGCTTTTGGTAATACAGTAAGGCAAACCTATCTCCATAGATTCATAGGATCACAGGTTGATTCTATGATGGAAAGGCTGCTCTACCCCAAACTGCTGACCAAAGCAGGGTCAGCTATGGTCTATGGTTCAGACAAGACTGTTCACGGGTTTGTCCACTTTGGTCTTGAAAAGTTCTAAGAACAGAGACTTCAGGGTTCTGTTCAGAAATTCTGACCAGTAACAATCACTGTCTTTTTACAGACAAATTGGCCAAAGCTGTATCAGAAACAGCACAATTAACTACTTCTCTTTGCATAGTGATTCGTGTCCCCTGTACCCTAATGAGCTGGTATGAGCTGGGCCGTGGCCAATGCAGATGTGCAGGTTGGCTCCGTGTGCTCATGGCACGTCTGGCTGCTGCCAGGCACTACCTGTAATGCCTGAGTCCTTTGCTCTGTCTCACTGAGTTCTAATTCAAATCTTTCTATTCTACTCAGCTCCCAGTTTCTGCACAACCTTAGGAATATAATATCTTTCAGACCTCTAGCCTTCTCCAAATTTGGTTGAAATTGGTTAGTAGTTTCAAAATTTAGGGAGAAGCCAAGACACTGATAGATAGACTGCAGGAATACATAAAGGTTCATTTCCTCAGGAAACAAGTCTGAAAATCCAATTATTGTATGATTTCTGTACCAGACTCTAGAACCTTGAAGCTGAGAAAATTTAGTAAGCAGAATCTTTTCTCAAACAAGCGGGCATTTAAACTTTTCGGAACTAAAATAACATAATTTCCATCACAAATTTTTCTCAGGGGCATAGAAGTTACATCAGTTTTTGCTGTTACGCAAAGACATTAATCCTATTTTAAATGCCTGTAGGCTTTTTAATCCAGCATCCCCAGTGTAATTATAGTAATTAAGAATGCCATATAATGCTCCAGTGAGCAAAGTATGATTTGTGGGTGTTACAACTGGGGTGTAACAGTGGGGAAAGGTAATATCTTTTATGAGACTAACTGATACTGTTGGGGGCTAAATCAAAACTTTCAGCCACACAATTTTTTTCCCTTTTTTTTTTTTTCAGATTTTTCACGTAGTTTAACAGTGACTGTGTGCTTCACACCTTTCTGAAATAATACCCGTGTCTTTCCTAATGTTCAGAACCACTATGCTTAAAGATAGGAAAGACATGTTGAAAGCAATGCAGCATTAAATGGTAGAAATACTAGAAGGAAAAGGATAAAATATGTACAGTTCTCTGTTCTCTAGGCTTCAGAATGATCTAAGGATGCAAAGATCACTGCTGTGGACAATATGAAATTGCAGACAATATATAATAAGATTGAGTTAGAAATTACAGGTCTATTGAAGATATCTCATCTGTTTAAAAAGAAGTCACATATTTTCCAGGTGAGTTGGGCAGAAGAACTAGTTTGCCTTTACTGCAAATTGAAAAGGAGAGGGAGAAGTTTAAAGAAAACTTAAAAGAGAACCTAAAGAGAAAAAGAGAGCTGCTCTGTTAGAATTATGATGATCACAAATATCTACTCAATAGAAAATACTTTGATTATTTTCAAATATAGTGTTGCAAGTTTAATTCCTGTGTTCCACATTTCTAAGGAATCAAAAACTACCTTAATTTAAATTTTCAATAACATTCTTGAATGCAAAAGTAAAATTAAAATATAAGTAAAAACTAAAAGAAAACACTAATTTAATTTTTAATAAAAATTAGAAATTAACAAATAAAACAGTAACAAGTCTTTTTTACATTTTCAAGTAAAATATATATTCGTTTTTTAGGTACTGGTAGTCAGTCCTAGGGTTTCACTAGGAGGAAGTCACTATTTCTGGATGATTTGATGACTGACTCATCTGTTCTTATGAACTCATGACCCTTTTTGAGAACGTATGGTGGCCTGAGGAAAGAGTGGAGGTGTCACGAAGGACAAAGAAGGCAAACGATTGGGTGGAAGACACAAATGGGATCCCCTTTTTGATGTCCATGCCAACTAGAGAAGTTCACGGAAATATGATGTCAGTTCTCAGCAGGAGCTGAAAATTACCGACTCATAAAGCCATCTGCTGAGCTGCTCCTGTGTTTGTTCTGCAGTCAGTGAGCTTGGACCACCATCCTGATGTTTCCTAATGCTCACTATACTCTTGACTCCTCCACTGCACAACAACCTAGAACTCCTGGAATGGACTATTTGCTCCTCTTTCTGACAGACAATGACTTGTAAGTCTATGCCCTGTCTTTGCACAACAAATGTTAAGTAAAGGTCAATACAGATGTCTCATAGTGGTTTCTCTCATTAGGCTGGAAGTAGCCATTTTATGGACGAGGTATGACTCTGGGGAGCAAACAATGGACCTGGTTTATGGCATGGGCTTTGGTGGCAGTAACTGCCCCAGTTAGGACTGGTTGTTTGGGTCTTTTCTCTTTCTTGTGTTGCAGTCCAGCCTCTCCTCTCCCTTACTCCAATCTGTGCTGTCTCACTCCCCAAGCAATCATCACAGAACGCAGAGATATAATCTAAAACCTGAGGCTTTGATACGCTGCTATAAGCCACAGGCTACAAACCCAAACTAGCTCCAGGCCCAGAAGTGCCAGGTCTGGGGCAGCTGCTAGCTCTGCCTTTAATAGTGAAACTTGAAGAATATCCTACCTGCAGTATCTAAATGCAACCTAAACACAGAACTTTATCCTGATACACCAACTCACTCATGGTTAGCAACAGGATTTTGAACTTGGCAAAGGTAGCTAAATCACTTTCTCACTTCTGAAAAATTTATCCTAAATCACAGACCTTTTTCTCTGAAAGATATTACTAGAAGTGCCAGCTCCAAGCAGAGCTGAGGGGAGTAAGCAGGTTGTTAGTATCTGGCAAGAGAGGTGCCTGTCTGTCTCTTTAGTTGTGAAGAGTTTGTGACATGGTGTTATATGAAGTCTCATTTTACAGTGTGTCAGCTGTGGAGGGTTGACAGTGGAGGGTTGACACTGGCAGGGTTCCAGGTGCCCAACAAGCCACTCTGTCACTCCTGTCCTCAGCTGGACAGGAAAGAGTAAGTAGAAGAAAAGGCTCATGGGTTGAGATAAGGACAGGGAGTGATCCCTAAGCAATTACAGCTGTGGGCTTCCTGGAGGGTCATATCCTCCTCTGGGCATCCACCTACTCCAGCTGTGGGGTCCTCCACAGGCTGGAGCTGGATCGCTGCTCCACTATGGACCTCCATGGGCTGCAGGTGGATCTCTACACCCCCGTGGTCCTCCATGGGCTACAGGGACACAGCTGCCTCACCATGGTCTGCACTATAGGCTGCAGGGGGATCTCAGCTCTGTGCGCCTCCTGCCCTTCCTTCTTCACTACTGACTTGTTCCTCTTATGCATTCTCACTCCTCTCTCTGGCTACAATTGCACACTTTTTCCCCCCCTTCTTAAGTACATTATTCCAGAGGCATTACCACTGTCACTGATGGGCTCAGCCTTGGCCAGCAGCAGGTCTGTCCTGGAACCAGTGGACATGGGGGAATCTCCTGGCAGCTTCTCACAGCAAACAACCCTGAGCCCCCCCGCTACCAAAATCTGGCCATGCAAACCCAATACATCACCAAATGGTTTGGATTTTACCGTGAGAAAGAGGTTAGTCTATGTCCCGTAGGAATTGCCTGGTAAGGTCTCTTATTACAAAAATAAGAGGTCTGCTCTGAAAGATCCCTTCATCTAGACGTTTGAATAGATTACAGATGAATGAATGGAAAGAAAGAGCTGTGCATGCTACAGTGAAACAGAAACTTTATGGGTGGGTGGAGCACAAAATAGCAGTAACAAAAAGAGAGGAGAACTTCTTCAGTGCATTTTACTTTTGCAGAGAGATTTCCTTATTCAAATACCCACAAGGTGTGCATATAAACATTTTGTTGCACTGACACCTTGAGAGATCTTTAACCTTTCTTTCACAAGTTTAAATGTCTTGTCACAGCAATTTGAAAATTTAGTAGAGAAAACGACTCAATCACAGCATGTCTTACAGCTTGTTTTCTGCTACAGTGAACTCCAGACCGTAGTATTCCTCTGTGTTACAAGTCTTAGCACAGCCTCTCAGACCTTGTTTGTTTGGGATTTTTTACCATTTGGTTACAGAGAAGCCACATGTTTCAGATACTGTAGCACTCTGAAAGGAAATATTTATAATGACACAAGGAATTCCATGTGATGGTAAATTAGATTTGATGCATTTATAAATAAAATTGATTATTTTATACTTGAAGGCTGAAAGCTCAGTCTGGCATATGAAAAACAAACCACACTGTCATCCTTACACAAACAGAGTTGGAACAATCTTCTCTCCATATCCATGGATTGTACAGGAAGAGGTAGTGGGTTCTACATGCAGTAACAGAAATTGTGGTAGGTAACTAGGAAATGCTTTTGAAGAAAAGGACATAAGTACTCACAAAAGCTGGCACAAGACGGAATGTCCTTCACTGTAGGGGTTTATAAAGAGTGTAGTCAAAAATCTGGTATGAATAATGGAGGTGTGGGAAACTGTAACATACCATAGAAATTATCTAAGTGATCTCTTGAATATAGTCCCACCTGGCCCCATTATCTGTGATATGGGTTATCAATAATGAAGGCTCCCCAGCCTTAATAAACATCCCTCTGTAACAAAACCTATAGTAAAACCTCAGTCACACCTGGACTTACTGCTGTGTCTTCAGACAGTATCATCAGTTTCACTCTTTTCTCTCTGGTAGTTAGTTTTTGTACCAAGTAGCCATTTCTTTTCTTGAATTGGTGTTGTGTTTCATGGTACCTTTCCACTTCATTTTATATAATTTTCTTCCTCACTGGTGTTTATTTCCCACTTGTACTCTGATTTTTGTTATACAACTTGCAGCATAAAGCAGCCTCTATTTTGCGTTTCACCCATGTTATATACTTATTTCCTTACACTAAGAAGAAGCAGTGTCTTTCCATTCTTGTAGGTGAAATCGAAAAAAGTGGAACACTAAAAGTTTTATGGGAATGTGCCCAGTAACATAACATCTTCACATCATACCCTATAAGTAAAACTCCCACTAAACTGCACGCTAGGGGACTGACATGTATAATATAGGACATAAGAATTATGCTGAGGGCATAGATCTCCTCTTCAGTCACTGACTTCCAGAATGCAACTCAAATGTGCTTCAGGTTAGAAGGGACTCTGCCTGTCAATTGCATCCTTGCACTCCAGAGGGTCTATGCATCCCCACTTGGGCTATACTGGCTCCTTTCACTATGCTCCTTAAATTTTGCTTTTTCTTCTTTTGATATTTTTCCCATAGAGCACAAGATTTTCCAGGGGAGTTTCAATTTCATGTACTTTAGTCATAGTCAAAACACAAGGCAGGAGAATTTCAGGGTCATCGCCAAGGGCTTGGTACCCAGCTCCCATGAGAAATCAGTAGGAACAGGAATATTACTGCACTTCCTTACTATATGTTTGAACTTGGAGAATTTTTTCTTCTCTCTTGGTCTTCATAGCTCTATTGAAACTTACCCAGTACATAGTGAAGTTCAAAGATCTTTTTCTTGGAACCTGAAGACCATCGAGACAGTGTCTAATTATCATTGCACTGAGAGAAAATTGGCAGGATATATTCCAAACTCTTTAAATATCCAGCCATAATATTTGACCTGCTGACTCTCTGTGCAAATGGATTTGACAGTCTAAGCTAACCTTTAAAAAAAGAGAAATTTTCATGTCTTTTAAACTTACCATTCTTTTAATTTAATTGACTGACCCTGTTCTCATATTAGGGGATACACTACAAACCTGTCTCCCAGGAGAACCCGCAACTCTTGCTGACATTTCAGTCACAGGCTGTCAGACTCCACCAGGAACATGAAAATAGTGGTGATGTGCCTTCACACTGAACCTGGCAATTGCTTTTCTTGAGACCTGTAACACATCAAACAAAATATTTTCCATAATAAATGTGAGATTTTTTTGTCATCATCGATGACAGTGTAACCAGACACCAATAACAGGAAGCAATGTATAGAAAGATTTTGTGCAGACAACAAATTCCTGGTATTTTTATGGCCTGGGCAGAAATTTAACTGATGCTCCCCACTGAAGTGTTGGTCATAAGTCAGGATTTTCTAGTGCACTGGCCCAAAATGTTCTAATAGAAGAAAGATAATTAAACTCCCAAACAGTTTATTGCCTGCTGCTCTGAAATGTGACCCTAATATACAGCAACCAAGAACCTGGCAATAAGGAAGTATGAATTTAATACTCAAGGAAAAAAGGAAAAAAAAAAAGACAAACTAAATTTAATGTGATATTGTAGTGTCACTTTAGCTTGGGAAATTTGGGTGGCATTTTTGAGTTATTCTGGCCACTTTCAGTCATACAGACATATATGGTCAGATAATTCCTTGGCACCCTCTGTGTTGTCCAAAATATTTGGCTAGTGATAAAAAATCTACTTCAAGAAATGATGTCAGGAAACAAGTAATGTCTAATAAGAAGAAAGGCATTTTCAAGCAGGGTTTTTTATAACCCTACTGCCAGGAATGGGCTCTTTTGGTTCCTCCCCTCTGCCCGACACTGAAGGATTTATATTATTTATTTTCTTAAACTAAAAGTTCAAGACCATTAAGGAACTGCAGTTCATCTTTAAGATGAATTGCAAACCAGCTGTGCAGTATTTCACATTAATGATCCCGTGCCTACTGAACAGCATGCAGAGAAGCAGGATACTAGTTCTCTCTTTGCTAAACACAGCAAAATAGTGCAATCTAGAATCCAATTAGCATTGATAGAAATGTACAGTGATTCCAGGTGTCTAAACTATAAACCACAAAGAACTTAATCAAGAAATTTAAACCTTTCCAGACTGCAGCTGAGTTCTACACAAATCGCAACTTAGAAGGCTTACCAGTCAGAGTTCAGTTACAGGTCTGCTGTAAACAGTTACCTAATGAAATAGTGAACATTTAAAACTCCTGCTACTTGAGTTTTACAGGAGACCACATCTATCACTAGGTAGTTATGTTTTCCAGGAAAAGATATCTGCTATGATAGGAATTATTTCAACCTTTAATGAATTTCTTATTTGAATTATTAATGTGCACCCAGTGTGGATTGTAGCATCATGTGTAACAGATGAAATATGGCTTTTAAATGATCAGTGGTTAACAAATAGCTTTTAGACTGATTAATGAGAGCTAAGGAAAGTATTGTGTCTTGCCCTGTGTCTAGTGGGAGGTGGGATGAAATAGGCTGAAGAGCATATCCTCGTGCCAGGCACAGAACTTTGGCTGCTAAAGCAAGATGATACTGGTCAGGGACTGAAGAAATGCCTTTACAGTGTGATCATAGTGATGTTAAGATCAGAATTACATTTTCATCTTGTTTTGTTTCCAATTAAAAGTGGCTAAGAACCTCCACAAGATGCTAAGATAAAGTGAGAGAAGTCTCTTACTTTTTTAAAAAATGTAGACAAGGAAAAAGAAAACTACCCTGGTTTTCTATTCCTTCTGAGCTGAACTATTATGTTTAACAGGAAATGCATCTGTAAAGCATCGAGCAATTCTTTATTGTGCATATGTGGTTAGAAGGTCATATAACAATACTGAGTCTGTAAGTCATTCAAAAGAATGAATACAAGGAGGTAACTCCTGTGGATATGTCTGTCCATGAGGGAATATAAGGAGGGGAAAGTAGGTTTCCTGTTAAGTGCCCCTTATCCTTGTACTTCTGTTTCTTGAAGTTCACTGAGAACTGAGCTGCAACCATCTGCCAAGAATAACAGCATGACTCTCAGACAACTATTTCTTTTAAGGGTAATAAAAGACAAAGATTTTTGTCTTTTAGACAAGACTCTAGTAAAAGACTCTTGATTTTGCAACACAATTGCTTATTAGTACTTCTAGCATATATAGCAGACCAGACAGTTAACCAGACATTTGACTTCCCTGTTATTAACATCAGCTTCTTCCTGCTTCAAATCCTTTTTGGCCCTCTAATAAAAATTTTCTCTCAGAATACAGTGAGAAAATCCCTGACTCTTTCAGATGTATGAGATCTTTTTTCTAAGAAGGATGGTTAACTGGGAGTCAGAAGGAAATCAGCCATCACTAACAAGGAAGTGTTGCTTATGAAATTGTCAATATTTGGTTGTTTCCACTATTTAACCAGATCATGCTATTGATAAACATAAGGGAAAATCTGTAGCAAAAGAGATGTTTTGGAAGAGATGAAGGGTGATACACAGATACAGCCACCAAAACCATTCTGACCAGTACATCCATTTCAAGTGAGGAGCAGTTCACCATGTCTCAGCACTCTACCAGACCAGGAAAAGGTTGTGATGCTGGTTAGACTTTCCTGGTGACCTCTGTGGACAGCCAAGATACTCCGTTCACCTTCAATAGGAACAGCTTGGTTCTGTGCAAGACTTCTTTGAGGTCTCCATGCCCACATCCCCTACGCGCAGCAGGATGCTCTGCAGGCAAACTTTGTCACTTGTACACAACAGCCATCTGGCAGCTGAAGCTTCCATTCCCCATATAGACTGTTTTAAAGGGAAATTAGTAACTTAAAATTGGAAATGCTTTCTTCGGAGAAAATTGCAGAGAAATGTCAACCAGTTTGTGATCACTAGATTGTGGGGAAAACATAACTAAAACAAATAATAGTTTCTCTAAAAGTTTTTTAAATCATCTAGTGCCTGCATTGATTCCTGCTTTCATCACACTGCTTTAGCTGCAATAGGTTTGCTTTTCAGTGATTAAATCTCACAACCCTTTTATTTGACTCTGCTGAGGTTCTGGGAAGCTCAGGGACTGTTCAGTAACAGCTCTCATGCATTCCTTAGCAGTGGCCCACGTCCCTCCTTGCCGTATCTCTGACTGTGTCCCCTAAGACCAATACTCTTAACACCCTCTTACCTGAAATGCCCAGCATGCTAAAAAATTTAACCTTCTAAAAAGGGATTTACAAGCATTTTCTGAGCTTGGCTCTCCTACAGTAGGAAATGTCTCAACATCATCAGGCCAACAGAAGTGTCCTGAATGCCCTAATTGAACCAAGAGATGTACCTCTTTGAAGACCCCCAAAAGAGGTATTTACAGAACTTGCACCACTGCAAGTGTCCCTGGAAAGCAGCGCTACCTGTGCTGCTGGTGTTCGTTGGTATTTATTCTTCAGTAAACCTAATTTTTCAACTCTCTCTCTCTTCTGACATGCACTTGCGCAGCCTCCCTGCCCCTTCCTCTGGGATGCATGAAGGGCAGACGTGAGACCAGAGGGCATCTGAGCCTGTGCCAAAGCAGGAACATGAGCCCTGTTCAGAGTCCAGACATGATCACCCGCTCATCACCTGGGGAGCCATCACTCTCCACCAACCGAGCTGACTTTAAACTGCTCCTGACAGTTTAATTTCTCCAAGGGATGTCTTTAATGGACAGCCTCTGCATATCTCCTATTGACTTTTATGAAGGGCATCACACTCCTGTTCTTTTTCTCAGGGAGTGAGAAGCTATAATGGAGGGACAAAACTATTCAGACAAAGAAAACATGAAGAATCTTCTGTAGATAACTAGGTTTTTGTCATTTAAAAAAAAAAATGAGAGAATGTGTACAAGCCACACAAAAAAACACTTGAAGCAACTCAGTGGTAAATCAGCATAGTCCCCATTTACATGTCAATATTTTCTTTGGAATTCTGGTGACACAACAGGGATGAAGCTGACACTCAAAAAAACCAGTGAAACATGGAACATGGTAAAAGGGATGCTCTGTAGAGCAAAGCAAGAGGGAAGTGTCATGTTTGGTTGATTTGAAAGAGGTGTAGCAGGAAGAGTGTAGAGCAGATTTCAGTAACCCAAATGAAGATGTGTAGAGCTTATATAAAATACTAAAGAGTCTGAAAAGTGTCTCCCACAGGGAAATAAAGATACCATCGAGAGAGTGTACCACATTAAAGCTTGACACAGAAAAGTAATGGATTTCTTCATAGGCTTTAATTAACTGTTTAAGAAATTACAATGATTATACTCCCTCTTTCCCTTTTTTGTGTCTGCTTCATCTCTGGGGTCATGTATTGTCCACTCCATTGTGTTTTACTTACTTTATCAGGCCCTGTTTCTCCTGGGGAGAAACACTCCAAATAAAGGGCGTTTTACGTGGGAAAAATGTTAACTCTCAGCAAAACATGAACATGATGTTTTGGTGTGGAAGGGAATATTTTTCTTTCTGCAGTCAAAGGTTCATCTATGTACCTGCCATGCAACTACCATGCAGGAAGAGAACAACACAAGCAATGAAGCTCACTTTTTTGGCCATGCTCCTCACCTAGGCTCACCTGTCAACAGCTTCGAAAGGAGGGGCTGCGTTTCATGAGATCCTTTTTTTAGATGATGAGTAAGTTCTCTTTACTTTGTAGTTTCACAGATATTTAGTCTTCAGACAAAATGTTCCAGAAATGTGGAAGTCCAAGAAAATATTTGAGATCAAACTAAGACAAGTGAGTAGGATTCAATTTAAGTTCAACTTGACTTCCCATAGCAGAGTCAAGAGAGGTAATGGAGGAAAAATGTAAAATGCAGAGAAGCTTTTTTCATGCCATGAACAGAAGAATATAATCAGAACATTACTCTTACATTTTCTCTTGAGGATCTGTGTTGATTGGCATTATCTAGCACAAGTAGCAGCCATGCTCAACTATGTATGGAATTGTAACATCTGAGGATTTTTAGATGCTTCAGTGAAAGATGGGCTGGAAGGATTGAGGATAAGACAAGGAGGAGCACAAAACTGGTGGCGATGCAAGTCATTACACAGTTGCTATTGACTTCTCTGTCAGATTAAATCTGTTACACAGCAGACGCAAAACCAGTCCTGTCATACTGCATATTTTTAACTGAACAAAAACCTTACAGTAAGATAGTACGGGCTGTTCTGATTCCATGTTCATCTGAAGAATAGCAGGAGAATTTGTGAATTTGAGGCTACTCTTCATGACATTCACTTGATCTTGGATGTGAAGAAAAAGTAGTCATTAGTCTGGACTCCATGACCTCTGTGTAGGTTTGGAATTTGCAAAACAGCTCATCGATCCACAGAGTGTGTAGTTTCCTTCCTACAGCAAACATCTCCTATTCCAAACGAGTGGGAATCCATAAAAATTTCAGTAAACTCTATAGGTACTTCATACTGTAAGCACCATTTGTTTTCTGGTCCTGGAAAAGCAGTTGATTAAATTATCCTTTAAATGTGTTGCGGTTCCTTGAAAAGAAATTTTAGTGGGTGCTGCATTAGCTCCTGAGGGACTAATAAGCATAAAAGATGCAATGCTGATTTGCATGGGAAAGAGGTTGTCCAGGTGGATGAGTGTCATTTTATCATACGACCAGCGATCTGTGTACGGCATCAATCCACGGCAGCAAGATGGCTGTAGGAGGCAAGAAGGGGGGACTACCACCCCTCTTACCTTGCCAACTGTAACTACAAATAAGGTTTTCCAGACTGATTTTAATGATATCTTGGGCCAAACAGTCCTTACCTAGTTAGCATTCAGACAAACCTCTCCCTCAAATCGGAGGAAGCTCTAGATAAGAAACTGCGAAGTCAGGGTGAAGAGCCAATTGCCTTTTAACCACATTTTCTCATTGAAATCGACTCCACACTCCACTTGTGTGACAGATGGCTTTTGGCACTCGTGTCAGCACACAGCAGGAAAGACAGCTGGAAGTTTGCAGGACGCGTTCTTGTCTTCCTCGGTCCCTCATGCGTGGGAGACAGATGTGTTTGCAACGCTGAATCCTGTACCAAAGGCAGGTGGTACAACCCTGGGTACAGGCTGCAGGGTTTGACCTGCCAGTCTCCTCTCAACTGGTTAAAAGATCCATGAAGGCATCACCTGTGAGAGCTGGGCAGATGGTAAATTTTACTATTTCAATTTGTCTTATATTTCATTATCCCCTTAACTTTTTAATTTGACTGCTCTAATATAATAATCAAATTTTATGAAGCTTGTTTTTCTGCTGGGTAGGCAAACATCACAGATATCAAAATGGAATACAAAGGCAAATACTTGGGATCATCAAGACACCCTGTATCCATAGTGATTCATTTATAATGCATTAAAGTTATAGTGCTTTAGGCTAGTTTAACTGTTCAAACACATTAGGAGGAGTGTTTCAGATAACTCCATCTTGGGAATGAGAGATATTTCAGAAAGTGATGTGCTCAGGGAACATAAAAAGCAAAATATGTTGTCATGAATGGTTTTAATAGGTGATCTGAGATTTAGGCATCCTGGAGGCAACATTAATTTAGTCTTCCAGACATTTTGTCATATTTACTGCTCAAATTTCTTGAAAAAAAATATGAAAAATAATATGAGGGAGCACATTTCTTACTAAAGTCAGTGCCTTTTTGTTTTTCAACTTACAAACTTAAGAGAGAAAAGGAAAAAAATCTTTGCCTTTATGCTCTCTGAAATAAGAAAAATTGTTTTGCAGTAATTTTTGCTCCCTTATTTTGGTGGCAATGTTTATGAACAGGCTCAGAGCCCTGATGGACCCAGGCAAAGCTTAATAATGTCTGACAAGCCATTCACAGTAAAACTGGTTAATGTCACCTTTGCTTAGCTGAGATGATTTAACTTCACTTGCCCCTTAGCCCATTATGTCAAAGAGGTAACAAGAAATGCTTGGGAAATAAAAATTAGCTTTACTGCTGTGTTCAAATGGGAGCAATACTATAAACAAAACCAGTTTGTTTTATATACACTGTTAATGCAGGAAATCTTCTTTTTCCTACAAAACTCCATATTGGCTAGATAACCTAATCCCATGGCATTTACTCAGGAAAACTGCCCACAGGGCTGGAGATCCCTAATGCACAGGAAAAGTCACGTACAATTCTCTCTTCTAAATGACTCTGGAAAGTCTTTGCAGGTTCAATGAATCTATTTCTGTCACATAGGATTCACTGTCAGATATATAAGGAAATTGCAACTAAAGACAGCAAAAAATGTCCCAAATTATTAGTCTTAACTGTGTTGTCTTCACAGAGGCAAGTGGGGAAGAAAGAAAAGAGAAAAACAGTGAATGAACAACAGAGACTATAAACTTTAGCTTCTCATTTTTCTGCCTACCATTATGGTGAGAGCTTCCAAAGGAAATTGCCCTTTTAAAAATTAGTCCATATTTTATACCACCATGTATTGTAAACAACTGAAAGAGATTGTAAGATACCAAAATTATTGTAACAAAGAACATATTAGGCATCCCATGTTTACCATGGATAATTTCAATATTAATAAATGGCAAAAGAAAGCAATTATTATGATAATTAAGTAATTAGTGTAATATTAAATTCAGATGCATACAAGAGAAAGCATCCTAAGACTATTATGGATTTAAAGCCTGTATTAATTATTATTTTTCTTTGATTACCAGAATTACACTATTCCTCTGCACGGGAAAACATCCTCTAAATAAACAGGCTGTGGTTTTCAACCAAAGACACCATTATCTTCAATCAAAATACCCAATTACAGGAAAAAACATAAATAAAATTCCCTTCCAGTATTATGTTGCCTTTCCAGGAATGCAGTGCAAACACTGTGGCCTAAATGTGAGGCTTATTTCCCCCAGACTTTGATGTGTGGTTATTTTCCCACATATTATATACTTGTAGCTGAGCTGAGAAGAGAACTGAGTCTGTGATGGCAAGATAAAATTCACAAGGAAACAAAGGGCTTTTTCCACTTACAGGCTTTTATAAATCTTTTTCTGCACCATTATGGGAAAAGGAAAACTTAACTTTTAAGGCTTTGCCACATTTGTGACCTGTTCAGTTGTAGAGCTTTTTCCCAGCTCATCTTACTAACTGCTTTATGTGAATTAATAACACATACACATCAGAGATGGAATCCAACTTTTGTCTTTGTGGCAGGAATTTGTCAGAATGCAATTTTTTTATATCTAACCCACTTCTCTGAGGTATTCCATTAGTATTCCCAGGGGCTTATATAAGGTGAAACTCTTTCAAACATGTCAAATACCTTTATTGATATCTATACCTGTTGATACCTATATGTCTATAACTACTTTTAATCTTGTTTCTGCACAATTTTATGTAAGCAGTCCTTGAGGATGATATGAATTTTTATCAGAGGCTTTCTTTTCTGAAGTTGTGTCTGTAACGAAGAAAAGTTTCCAAATTAATATCCATGTTTATTTCTAAAGCAGTTACATGAGTAACTCTTTATTACATTATGACTGTGCTATATGTATATAAACCATTGAATATTCACTTTAATAATAGGAAATAAAGATATATAGCACTTTTGAGGGCACAGCTCAGAAAAGAAGCTTAAAAGTTCTTAAAAATCACTAAACTTCCCACCTCTGTGAGGACACATAAGATGATGGAATTAACCAATTGAAAAGAACCCTTCCTCATGACTCTCTGGGTGTAAAGGTTTAAGCTCTTTAAAATTAATAATTTTTTACAAGTATTTTAGGTGTTTGCACTGCTTCAAGAAATGAGCTTGCACTGGGATCTCAGCTTCCACTTGGCTGCTTCCAGCACCCAAACTCATTTGTCCTGACCCATTGTAATGTAGACTGCACTTCAAATATAATAATAGACAAGGGTAAAGGAGCAGTTTTATTACTTGTTTTCATGGCTAGTAGTAATATTCATTACCCAGAAGCCCCTCTGAAGCATCTTGACTGAAGTCCATAAATATTCTAATTTTTCTTTGGTAGTAGATCTCCAAAACAATTTTTCTCCCCCCAAAAATAAGATCATATCTATGATATCTTCTGCCTGTGTGATGAAATTTGTCTTATTTTTTGATAAAACCAAGCAACAACTTGCTTTGTTTGCATCCTGACCAAATATATCAGGATTTATGAGCTGACACTTGCAGACTATTTGCAACCTTGAAACTAACAGTTTCTATTACAGATTTTACATAAACCACAAAACATAAAAATGTTTACATGCGTTTTTCAAAATATGTAATGAAAAAATAGTAAAGAAAGTTAGAGCAGAGTTGGATTCTATAAAAACTGTTTTTTAGAGTCTTTCCTCAGCACAGTTTTTTGTAATAAATATCATTTTATGACCCTTCCAGGGTCATATAATAAATATAATAAATAAATTTTCTGTAATAAATATTATATTATGGCCCTTCTAGGCATTTAGATTTTTCCTGTGACATAGTTATTTGAAAACTTTTAGAATATCTCAACAGTTAATGAAACAAGCAACCAAACATTACAAGCATGAAAGTTACTCAGTTTTCAAACATTGCATTTTTACTTTTTTTTTTTTTTTACATGGCATAAAAGTTCCAGTGAGACTGCAATGACCTAACAAGTAAGACCAAATCATAATAGGATAATTAATTGGGTTTTTTGTGATGTAATTAAGTTCCTGGGAGATGAATCATTCCAAAGAAACTTTTTCATTGAAATTCTTTCCTTGCAGATGTGAAACAGAAAAAGACTCAAAGGGATTTGTATCTTTATGTTATTGTCAATGATAGAAGCAGCAGAGAGTGAAATTATCATGCAGTCCATGGGATAAGTGGGAAGCTGAACGAGGTCAGAGTACAAGGTTGTTCCAGGGCTGGGACCTCTGTGGCAAGACTTGGTTGACTGAATGTATTTGGAGACTGTTCTCTCCTCTTTGCTGAGATAATCTAAAGAGTCATATTGCCAAAAATGTTCCTTGCCTGTGAATAAAGAAAGGTGTCTTGCCCAGGGCTGTCAGTCCAGTGCTTTTTGTGAATATGGTGTGTGACTGCTTTGCAATAACAAAGAATTGAATTTGGGCTTCACCACATACTTTCATATTTCCTGTAACACATTTTTAAACACGAATCAGCTGCTTGGTTCCGTCTTTCTTTCCACCCTTATCTCTTCTAGAGGTGCAGTCACATGCAATAAGACAATAGAACTTCCATGAGGGCTGGTGGATCACAGCAGTCATTCTCAGTGCACACTCGTGGACTTGACTTGAACTGAAAGAGTCGAATGAGCCATTTGTCAGTCAATAGAGCAAATGACTAAGCAGAGACAGGATGATTTATTCTACCAACCTATTGTAGCCATTTCTCTCACTCTATATGGGGCGATTCCACAACATAAAGAAAAAAGGGAAAACAGAAGACTGATCTCATAATTGTTTGATGCATGCTGTAAGCAGAAGCTACAACACAGAGATGTCTTAGCTAAGTTTTAGGGAGGGAAAAATGTAATATACCCAAATAAGAGACATCAACACTGATTTGAGGGAGAGTAACTGAGTCCGACCAGGGGAAAATATATTTTGGAGCTATTTGAAGGTGTGAATCCAAACAATTTGTCAAGATCTGCTGCCTTTCTGTGATGAACTAGAATTTGAGGGCAAGTCCATCTGTTCTGATGTCCATGAGGTAAAGGTTCAATCCCATAGCTGGATGTCAGATGAAGGTAGGATTTATATTGCTACTGCAGATAGTAAATGATTTGGTTGTTTTGGTGCAGGCTCAGTTTGCAGCTGGCAAAGACCCCTCAGCATTGCTGCAGAATCTCTAATGTGTTCTCAGGTGTGTTTTGCAATGGTGAATGTTATATCAATTAGGAGGCACTGGACTGTGGTATAACAAGAATTCAGAAAGTGTTGCTGAATTTATGGCTGCAGGAGCTTTTAAAGGATGCAGCCATCTCATTTGGTACCAGGCCAGACTTATCCCTGTATTACTCCATTGACTGAAACCCCCATACACATTTGACTCACTGTTAATGAGACTGGTTTTTTTCTGGAATATTTAGTTCTGAGATTATCCTCTGAGGCCCAGGAGGAACGTGTCTGGTGTTGGGAATATGTTGGGTTTGGCCAGGATGACTGTGTTGGCTGCTCACTGAGTGTTCTCATGTCTCCTTGTTCTTGTGTTCAGCTTCGGCCCTTGGGAGTTGTGACTTTAGTGGGTGTTTTTATAGACATTCAAAAGAAATCTGTAGCTGGGTATTCAAAGATTTCTTACATAGGTTATATAAAAAGCCCAAACAAGAGTCATGAAGAAACTTGGCAAAATATGTTTTTCTGACAAGATTTTTCTTCTTGGGAAAATGACAAATCATCTCTAGTGTTTTATAAGATGTTGACCTCAGCAATGATGTTGCACAGTCACTTTTCTCCTCATTCAGTAAGGAAGTCATCATTCCATTTATTGCTGTTATTAGCATAATATGTTATTATTTTAAAAAACCCAATGTATAAAGCTTTCTAATTCTCTTAATTTTAGAGTTGGCATAAAAGCGTGAAAACCAAGGGCCACAGGACCAAAAGAAAACTTCTAAGAGGGAAAAAAAAAAGACAGAAGAGAAATGTTACACAAGAGTAACTTAACTTTACCAAATAAACCACAGGGACTAGATGATTTTCAGATATCATCCAGACAGATTTCGAGTCCCCACAATTCACACATGAAGAGAGAATGAGAACCCACAGTGGTGTGCACAACTTGAGACTCTTTCCCAAATGGAGTTATGGGTTTGTCCTGACTTGTTCTGACAAAACCTGCCCTAATGTGTGGAGGAGAGCATCCCCCTGGCTGATTCATCTGCCTCCATCCACAATTCACATTTTTGAGAAATCATGTGAAGGACAGAGGGACTTCAGAGTCATTGCCCATTGTATAGAAGCAAACTTTGATAGGAGGTAGTAAGACAGTAATGATGATGGGTGTTGATGATAATAAAGACAACACTTAAAAATTAGCACATCTCCGTGGAATCTACTGAGCTCTTGGGCACCTAAAGCCTAGGAGCTGCTTTCTGTCATGAGGGGGGTTTAGAAACTCATGTTTGGCTAACCAAGAGATTTGATTAATTCATCATCCCTGTTGTACAAGAAGCCCAGAAGAAATTAATGAGCAGTGCAGAAGCTGAAAAGCCAGCAGCTGAGCTCAGAAAAGCATCATCTGCCTAAATTACACCACAAAAGACCCTAAACTACTGTTAACTTCCAAAGCAGTACATTAAGTTTTCCAATCCTTTCTCAGCTCCAGTTGTTCCTTTAAATTCTGTTCACCATGTGGAAAATGATGAAGATATGGACATTTTTACATATCAAGCATCTTCCAATTTCTGATTATGGCTTTTGCAGAGAGACTCAGTTCACCCTAGTTTCTGAAAATTACTTTTAATGGAACAAAATCATTACTCCAGGACTTTCATCATAATCCAAGTTTAGGATAACAGTTTTTTTGGCTGTGTGAGTACAGCTTTATCTATCAGGCTGAATAGAGAGGCAAGCTCTTGTGCAAAGAACATCTCACAGCATGGCACCCTTGCCCAAACTTCAGGGCAAGAGTTCAAAATTTATACTCAATTCTGTCTCTCATTTTTATTCAAATAATGAATAGGAAATCAACACCATATCCTCTGCTTCAGGGTGTCTTCATCATAAGACTATTTGTATCCAGAAGTGCAGATAAACTAAACCTCAATTAACCATATCTGGTTATAATCCATCCCTATGGGCACTCAACATATTTAAAAAGAAGTAGCACTGTAACTTGTTAATTTAGCTAAAAAAGAGCAATAAAGCTGTCTGCTTATGAAGACAAAGCACGTCTAACGATCTCTGCCTGCTAGATTCTTGAAATCTTCTGCACTACCATAAGCCTTTACTGCTTCAGCCCCACTCATTTCATACTCCAAGGTTGGTCTTTAGACCTAGATATTCCATATATTTGCACAGTTCACAACTGAACATCTGGTTTTGCTTTCATTGACCTGTTTCCTGTATTTCACTTCCTTTTGTGCAAGTCAATGTAAAAGATTTCAAAATAAGATATATTTCAAATGAGTACTGTCAGCTTCTGAGTGTGAACTCACTTCTATAAATGTAGTACTCTCTATGTTTTAAGAAAAGATGTTTCCATGATTTATATTTTCTTTATGGAGCACAGTGATCAGAATAGACCTGTAGATATCAGTATGCCTTAAGAATGCACAATAGCCTTTACAACAGCTGTGAAACAAGATAGAAATAGGACTCTTCGGGTTACACAGCTTTATTCCAAGCATCCCTAAAGTCCCATTTTGAACCTCAGTAATGTCCTTGCTTCCCCTGTTACTTAAGACTATCACTTCTATTAGTGTAGCAGTAGTATTATAGGTCATGAACTCATAACACTTTAAAGTATACCGAAAATTGTCCCCCAGTCCTAGCACAAAGCCAGAGGAAAGCAATTGCGCTCTTTGTTTGTTATTTGGTTGTTTCCTACCAAGTCTTTCTAAAACTAAGTTATTTCAGAAGCAATTTCAAGCAGCATTATTTGTGTCAGCACTTGTTAGAAAGTTTCCTCATTTATGGGTTTATACATGATTTATACATGATTTATACATGATGTTGCTGGATTCAGAAGGAGCCCTAATCCTCGGCTACACAGTGGTAGTCAATAGGATTAATAAAGGATCTGGTCAAGTAAATTAATGCCTCATGCCAACTATTTCCTCTAATTTTATTGTGATTTCCATCCATACAAATATGTGTTGTATACACATATTTAAACACTTCTTTAAATGATTTCTACTTCAAAGAAAAAAGGTTTACCAAATTTCCACTTGGAAATCAAACACCTGATAAAGTATCATATTTCAAGTACCTAACTGTTGTCTCAAATCAGTTTTTTGCTGTGAATAATAAAGTCCCAAGGAGATTTAACTTTAACATTATACCTGTCAATTTGAAGTTCACTTGCCTGAAGGTCTATGACAGATGCTGTTATATCTCACTGAATCCTGAGCTTTTATGAGTGATTTCTGAGTTAAAAAAAAAAACCTGAAGCAACTATTTTAAGCACCAGTTGGGTTTTTCTCAGACTGCCCTTTATAGGGGAAAAAAATCATGAATTTTGATTATTTAAAAAATATATTTTTAAAAATAGCTGTCAGTGTAATACAGATAGACTTGCATTTTAGAGTTGCACTGCAGTAAACGTTCTTGATCTTTCTCTGCTGTAGTTTTGGGTGTTAAAGTTGTTTATGAGATGATGCTAACACTGTGGAGAGAGAGACGAGTTCCCAGCCTCATCCTGAGCCAACATAAACCAAAAGCAACTCTTGGTAAAGCTCATTATGAGATTGGTGAAACAGAGAGCATATTCCAGCCCAGTATAACTTCTCTTAAACAATGGTTTGTGTGAAGTGTGGAAGCATTTTTAATGGCTTTGGATAACCATTCATCTGAGCAGTGTGATTCATGGCTCTGTCAAACTTGGTGTGATGCCATCCTTCCCTAAATTTATTTCCATTTTGTTATTTTTCTTTTTTAAAGAACAATGTAGCATTTTAATGAGAATTAGCTCATAATTTAGAAAGGATAGATGTGAGGATATTTAGGTGAAAGTTAGGGACAAATTCTTGTCTGAGTCAACTAGTTCAGCCCACACCAGCTATAAATGAGCATGAGAGCTGTCGTTGGGTGAATATGAATTTACTCAACAGCTTGCATGGTCTGGAGGTTACATGCAGTTGCACCTACCTGTCCATGGGATATTCTGCAAATACTGAAAAAGAAAATGTTTTGTAGTCCAGCCTTTCAACCTTTTAAAATTCTCTGAAGGAAGGAGAGTTCTTCAGAAGCTGTCAGAAGACCAGGTATTTGGCTGACACCAAGGGGGACTGCACTGAAGTCTGGTCTCCTTGATTTAGTATAAGAAAAAGAATTTCTCCTGATAGGAATTGTAAGCATAAGAATAATTTCTATTCTCTGATTAATTTCTAACATGACTACAAGTTTTGTCCTGGAGTAGAGAAAATTTTTTTCCAAAAAAAGTTCTGTTTAAATCAGTCCAGTTCCCGAAAGATGGGGTTTCTTTGTTATAAAGGCATTTTGTTTGAAAGTTGCTGAGCAGCTGCAGTTTGGGATACCCAATCAGAACCAACAATTTCCAAAGGAGATAGGAGATTTTTATCTTCATTGATCTAGGTGATGGGAAAGAGAGCATGCTCAGCAAATTTGCAGATAGCACAACCTGGAAGCAGAAGCTAATAACGCTGGAGGGTTGTGTTGTCATCCAGAGGGGCCTCAACAGGCTGCAGAAATAACCCAACAGGAACTTCAACAAGTTCAACAAGGAGAACTGCAGTGCCTTTTACTCAAGGAAGAACAACCCCATGCACCAATATATGCTGGGATTCACTAAGCTTGACCAAAAAGGTGGGGGTCCTGGTGGACACCAAATTGACCGTGAGCCAGCAGTGTGCCTTTGATGCAGAGGTCAGTCGTATCGTTGGCTGCAGTGCTCATGGATCGAGGGGAATGTTCCTTCCCTCTACTCAGCACTGGAGAGGCCACACCTGGAGTGCTGTGTCCAGTTCTGGGCTCCTCAGTACCAGAGAGACTTGGACATATTGGAGAAATTCCAGCAAAGGGAATTGATGGAGAGACTGGATGATGGAGAGACTGGATGATGGAGAGACTGGAGCATCTCTCCCGCGAGAAGAGGCTGAAAAAGCTAGGACTGTTCAGTCAGGAGAAGGCTCAAAGAGGATCTGATCAATATATAAAAACACTTGCAGGGAGGGTACCAAGAAGAAAGGCCAGACCCTTTTCAGTGCTGCCCGATGATTAGACCAGAGGCAATGGGCACAAACTGGAACAGAGATTCCTTCTGGACATCAGGACACATTTTTGCTGGGAGCGAGAAACGGACTGCCCAGGGATGTTATGGACTCTCCATCCTTGTAGATAGTCATAAGCTGTCTGAATGTGGTCCTAGGAAACTCTCTTGTGTGGCCCTGTTTGAGCAGGTTCACTGGACAAGGTGACCTCGGGGGGTCCTTTCCAACTTAATCCATTCTGCTAATTATAAGATCTGAATGTCTAATAGGTCAAGGGCAACACACTGTGCTGAAGCAGGTGACACATGGTGGGGCTTCAGTGTCACAGGTGTCCAGCACTGTCACCCTGCATATGGCACAAAGTGCTCTTCCCACTGCTGTACAAGTCTGTAGGTGATTTCCATTACAGCAAGCAGAAAAGAGAGAAGAGACTGCATGCATGGATATGACCTGCTGTTCCTAGAAAGCTGCAGGACCACTTGATGTGAAAACAGGCCCTTCAGCCAGATGCTTGGGTGAATCAAACCAAATGGAGATGATCGCAAACACTTCAAGTTCTGGAATGGTGGATGTAATTTATTGTTTACAGCTGTACAAACTCTAGTTTCCTTGTCACTGGGCTTTTATGTCCATTTCCCTCTAGAGCCTATCCACAGAGGCTCAGACAAATAGCAATTTAATATATTCCATGAATATTAATATATTCCAGTGTTGGGATTACATCTATTAATTTCCTTGTTTTCCCAGGCTCCAACTGTCCTTCCTCAGTTGCCCAGAAGGACAACTATTGCCCTTCTGTTGTGTCTCCTGCTGGGAAAGTTTTGGATTCCTCTGATAGTCCAATTTTAAATCAGATCAATGGTCTATTTTGACCAATTGTGTTTATATCTGTGGGCAGCACAAGAAGTTTCCATCAGATCTCCTAATTCCTCCATATTCCTTCATCAGGTTAATTCTACATGGTCCTGGACAGCAGACAAATATGTCATTCAGTCAGAAGCAGTTACATTTACAGGACAGTTTTTCACTCAGCAGAAGATACACAGTCAACTAAATTTACAGAAGCTGAAGTAAAACAAGCTTCTCATTCATGCAAAAACTTACTGTTTAATCAGTTTTAAACTTCGTGTTACAGAACTATCTCAAATTAATGGAAGGATTGGATTCTAATCCTTTCAAATATTTCTATAAACACATTATGTGTTGCATCCATAGACTTTTTGATTTGAGGCTGAATAAAAATATTTGAAGAAATTGTCTGTTTTTTCTAAAAAAACATTCTATTTTCAGCAGAAAACTAGTAGTTTATGACAAGTAATTTATATTTTTTAGTTTTAATAAAGAAAATGCTTAAAGCGTTGATGAAAACCATCCAAAGGAAAATACTTTTATTTTTATAGCAGATAAGGTATTGTGGGGCTCAGTTTATACCTTCCAAATCTCAGTCAGCTGAGTTAGTCAGTAACATTTGCTTGGTAGGCAGTAGAGAAAGATTATCTCCTCCACAGTTTGTCCTGTTTAGAGACAGCTGGAGGATAATGGTGAGGCTCACTCTGGATGCACCTCTTTTTCCAGAGATGACAGAGGCAAGCTGGGTGACTTATAAACTAGACCCCAAATTTTTAGATGTCTTAAAGTAAGTGAAGAAAATTCTACTATTAAGTGTGCTATATTTAAAGTCTACATTGTATTAGTAATGTTTTACAGTCTTTTCTATGACTTAATTATACTTATTTTCCAAGGGAAACTAAACGAGACTAGATTATTGTAAGATCCTGATAACAATGGAACAATGTTCCTGCCCTTCTGTCTTTTATCCACCCCCAAAGGCAACAACAGTAAAATTTCTGTTGCAGTCAGAAGCTAAACATGCATAAACTCAATATGGCTGCGTAAACATGACAACTTGCAGAATTATAATGAGTAAACATCAATATATGTGAGTTAATTTTCTTTTTTTTTTTTTTTTAACTATGCAAGGTAACTGTGTTTTGCTGATCTTAGAGCCTTATACAATGCAATGTCCTTTTTGCTTCTTGTCAGTGTTAATGGAGAAACTGGAAAATGCTTTGCCTACCAGTAAACAGTCCTTGCAAGCACATTTCTGTCTTTACAATTATGTAACAGTCTTTGCCTTTTATACGTAATTGTCATCTCATAAGTATTATAGCCATCAGCTCTCACCTAAAGCTTGCTGCTTTATCCAGCCTTATTTTCCAGACTGGGATCAAACCGCCCCAGGAGGGTCTTCAGCCTAAGCAGCCACACAAGCCAAGTTGTGCCCATAGAACAGCTCAGCAACCTGGCAAGGCTGGAGAGGGGAAAGGGCAGTCAGATGATGTAACAGCTATAGAGATACCCATTTAAATTAATAGAATGTTCTGGGGAACCCGCAAGGCTCATCAAAGTCCAGCTGCTGGCCCTGCACAGGATTACCCTAAGAGTCACACCATGTGCCTGAGAGTGTTGTCCAAATGCTCCTTGAACTCTATCAGAAGTGGTGCCATGACCACTTTCATGGGGAGCCTGTTCCAGTGCCCAACCACCCTCTGGGTAAAAAACCTTTTCCTAATATCTACCCTAAACCTCCCCTAACTCAGCTTCATGCTGTTCCCTCTCATCCAGTCACTGGTCACCAGAGAGAAGAGATTGGTACCTGTCCCTCAGTTTCCCCTTCTGAGGAAGCTGCAGACTGTGATGAGGTCTCCTCACAGTCTCCTCTGCTCTCAACAGGCCAAGTGACCTCAGCCCCTCCTTGTATTCCTTCCCCTCTAGGCCCTTCACTATCTTTGTCTCACTTTTGCCAAAAGGGCAGTTTTGCATATTGATGTGGTGTAAGGCAAAAAGGTAAGAACTGCTGCATCTTCAGCTTTAGACTTAGAGGGCTCATTCCTCAAGATTTTAGAATGAAGAGAACCCCATGCCAGGGGTTAAATGATTCTCTGTTACAAACTAAGAGGACACAGTCTTGCTTTGTATGCAATACAACCACTGACATATGGCCCAGATACCCATTCCCAGTGCCCTACTTCTCCCAGACTTTTACATGGTCTTGTATGAGAGATAAGGAGGAGAAGAGAAACTGTTGGCTAATGACTGGGAAAACAACTTGGCATACTGTGTGAGTTCCTACCTTCCCCATCCTCCCCTCTGCTTTTCATACTAAAGAAAGGCTGATTATGTTAACTCAGCTATGCATATGAAATTGTCCATCGAGTTCTCACATGCAGGGGTTTTTTTGTGGAGGAAGGAGCCTATAAATAGAACAGCTCTGAGCTGCTGCTGTAAACAGCCTCGTAAAACACAGGCTGTTTGTAAAGCAGTGCAGAGCAGTCTGTGCAAATGTGATGCCTGAGTGTTGTCTGTGCTGACTGGGGAATTCACTCTATCCCTTCATTATAAACAGTCCAGCCTCATATAAAAGTCCTCTTCCCTGTTTATGGGGTCTTTCACTACATACCAACTACAGTGTTACCCAGGCTATGCAACATTGGCATTAGCTCATGTTGATCCCAAAAAATTATAAAACCTGCCATTTTCGAGCAACTAGTGCTCTTAATCTAGTTGGAGATAGATTAAAAGTAAACTCTAAATAATCTTTTTCCATACACTTGGAATTCCATTTAATGTGATGGCTATTGATCACACCTTAATTCTCTACTAAGTCTTCCTAGCAATTTTTAAGAGACATTCCAAGTAGAGGATATTTCATTGTTTAAAAATCCAAATATCTGTTAGTGTTTTCCTTCCCTCTCCTTTCATTTTGTTCTTCAGAACAACTCCACCATAGATTGTTTGGGGTTTTCATTTTTCAGTTTCAGGAAACATTTTTCTGGTTCAAATTTTTAAAAGTAAACAAATAATTAAAAAAAACAAAACACTAAAGTCTGGGAAAGCATATTCATGTTTTCCTAAAGAACCTTAATTTCATCTTTTATGACTGCAGAAAAGTACGTAATTTTACAGTTCACTTACAGTAGAATGGCATTTTAAACACTTAATGTACTTTTAAAGCAGCTGTTACATCTAAAACAAAATATCTGTAATCTAAAAAAAATCCTTTAATACAATAAAAATTTCCTCTGGAAATACTACTACACTGGCCAGCTTAGAAAAAAGATCCTTAATTCTGTACCATGTTTCTTTTCTGTAGAGGATTATCCTTGAGACTTTTCTTGCAAATATTTCATAATGTTTTTTCATGCAAAAAAATCCAAAAAACCTTCTGACTGTACTTCATGATATTCAACCTGCCATTTTTGTCTTAATTTTAGTGCCAAAATTTCTGTTTATATCATGCTACGATGACGTTTTTTGTATACTACACACATTCCTTGCTTTTCAGTTTTTGCCAAGCACTTTGTCTCTTCCAGGTTTTGCTGTCATGTACAAGTCCATAAGTTCAGAAGTCACTATACCTAAAAAAATCATCTAGATTTCTGTGAGCAGCAAAACCTTTCTCAGAAGAGTCTAATTTCCTTCAGCTCTCAACCATCCCAAAATATGGTCCCATAAATTTCCTCCTTTGGACGTATTGGTGCAATCACTTGTGGGGCCAATCCTGGACTCTTGGACAAGAAAACAGAGCTGGTTCAAAAGATGTTTCTATTAAATGAAGAGAGGTTGTAATTTTTTTTCTAAATTCATAGTTTCAGCGATCTGGTCTTCAATATGGCCTTATCAACAGCACTGGCAGACCTGAGGGAGCAGGAACCTGCTGCATGAGGAAAAAAATAAACAATCAGAGGTTGTGAGGGTGGTATGAGTGAATTAAGCAGCTTTGCCATCAAAGAAAACCAAGGTTGTGTAAGGGCACCCTTAGGAGTGTGTAAGCATTCTCATAAGTCACTCCTCCCCATCTTTAATCACTGCCAGCACTTTATTCTCAACTCAGTGCAATTTTTCAGCACATTTTTCAATGAAGAGAAAGGCAGATGGCACATGCTTTCACTGTAGTAGTGCACAGAAGAGGATTTTTAGCTCATTCAACAGAAAATACATAGATACTTAGATAACAATATCCTTAAGTGACAAGACCCTGCATGGAAGAAAAAGAACACAGGCTTCTTGATTTTTGTATTTAACAATAGTGTCATGCTACAAACTCATGTTGAACTCACTGCCTTCTACATCATCTAAATCCCTTTGCAAAAGATTGCATTGCCAAGTTTTGCTCTCTGCTTGAATAGTCCTATTTAATATTTTTGCATGTACATATGTACACTTGAGAACAGTATTCTCTATTTTCCCCCTCCCTTTTCTTTTTTCTTTTTTTTTGAGACCTCATGTTGACCTTTTTGGGTGTGTCCATCTTAATTTGCTGTTTTCCTGGGTATTCGTGACACTTCTTACTGCAGCATTGCCTGCATATTTCATCCCTTTGCAGCTGTTTGTTCACGCTTCCATTCCACTGCAGCTGTTAAAAGCAGTCACAGAGCACAGCCCCTCTTCTTCCACTATCTTGTTAATAGGATTTGCTGCTGATCTCCCTGGTAGGCCAAGGTATCTGGGTTTATGTTTGAACAATGAAATTTCATGGATTTATTAGTTTTCCCAAATTCATCCTCTTATTGAAAACCCTGATTAAAGCCTTCTATTTCCAATCTTTGTCTTTTAATTTTTATTGTAAACTAAGCATATAACCAGATTTTTCAAGGACTTATTTCTTCTTGGAATAATGTATCACACAAAGGGACAAAAGAGAGGAAAGGTGAAAGGATACAAATACAGGAATGTCCCCCAAAAGCAGTAATAAACTTTATTGTATTCCTATATTTGCTATTGAGAAAGAAGTGGATTGAGGATCATGTTTATTCAGAAAATTTAAAGTGAGAAATAGGGTTTAAATACACATTTGGAGGTTGAAGTAATTTGGTCACATAATGTAGTTTGATTTAGTTTTGTGGAAAGTGAGAAGCTCACTTCCCACATGTTGGTTCTAATACCTGGTGACTTTTCATTCCCTCAGCTATTTTTTTCTCCTATTCTTACTTTATTCAATCTAGACAAAAATAACAAACCAACAAAAAGGAAAAACAATTAAACAAACAAAAACAAACAAGGAAGTACTGTAAATATTGGTGAAGAGATTTTTTTTTTAATTTAAAAAAACTCAGGAAAAAAATGGTTGAGAAAATTTTTAAAAAAAAGCAACAGGAGGATTTCACATAAAAAAACCTGAATCTTTTTACTTATATTCTGATTAAAATTATTTAAAATGTGTCTAAAAGTAACTGGGTAACAGGAGGTCCCCATAAAAATATAGTATAACAAATCTTACCTTGCAAATTAAGATTAAGATATTTTTTAGGAGTTTTAGTACAGCAATAAATCAGCCTAAGGCTGAAGAAATTCCCTCACCTGTTTGCAGAACCGAGAATCGTAAGGACTTCTTCTTTTCTCCATTTCCTTTCCATGATCTCTGTTTCTTCCATAGCTGGCAAGTCAAAGAACTATCCCAGATGTTTGCTCTGTGCATCTTTTAGTTATTTTCAGTCTTTAAAAACAGAAAACCAAATATTGCAATGATCATGTTCTGACAAAGAGCAGTAACCCAAACACTGTACTTAAAAGGTAACCAACCTTCCATCTGCGGAGTAGTCCTCACTCCTGAGTGTATTTAGCTAAGGTGAGATATTTAGTTAATGCTCCTAGCCTTGATCACACTCATCTGAGTGCTTCAGAATACGGATAGAGAAAGGTTTAGTTTTCTGCATTGCTACTCTAGATTTGTAGCTTGTTGGTCCATCTCACGGTTGGGAAAATTTCAGTTGCTTTGAAAAGAGGCCTTGCTTGATTTTTTTTTTCTTCGAAGTTTCAGTTCATTTCATGCAAGAATGGTTTTAGTCTTATGATCAAAACAAGTAAAATACTGTAGTAAAACATAAATTGTCATGACTTAAACAGATTTAGACTTGACAGACTGTGTAGTATCCAAGTCGTTCAAGTATAAAGGATTCTGCCTATCACAGGAAATGTGGCTGTCAACTGTAATCGCTTCTGTAGCATTTTGGAAACAAGGACAATTCAAATCTTCAAGTCACAAAGTATCTGCTTCTGTATTGCTTTTTTCCTTCTCTGGTGTTTACCACTGAACTACTTTTATTACTAGTGTTTTTGATATCTCTCTGTAACTTTCATCATTTGCCTCGAAATGTAATATTTATCATTGTGTAGCCAAAATAATAATTTCTATATAATTAGAATTGCATTTACACAGAGGAATAATAATAGGGGACAATAATAGTGGAAAATTCCTTGTAAAACCACAGCAGAGTAAACTGGTAGAAGGGCAGACATCAGACCTGTCATGAGAGTAACCAGAAGGGGAGTTAGAAAGCCTGTAGGAGCCCAGCATTTCTGCCTATCAATCCCTGCAGAAATACCATTAACGGGAACAGAGTGTGTGACAGCAAGCTTACAGGGCACAGGGTGCTGTACATCCTTACATTTCAGTGAGCATCCTGAATTTTCAGCACGGTGTTGCTTACTGGAAATAGTGTTAGTGGAGACAGATGGAAGATGTGGTGATCAGTCCCTTTTCAGATGTGTGCACACTGAGGAGCTGCTGCTGACTTAATGATTGTCCTGTGCTTGAAAAGCAGAGTAACACCATGCAGCTGTGCCGTGGACCTGCAGGCCAGCTCCTTGCTCAGTTCAAGTAGCTCTTGGAGAAGGGATTGGCTTCACCCATGTCTTCTGGAGCAGCAGCTGTTCCTTCAGTAATTGAAATCATTCCCTGCCTGGCTTGTGCCGAGTCCAGCAGAAGCTGAGGCTGGCTCCTGGCCAGGGGAGCAGGAACAGAGCCCTGCTCCCCAGGCCCTGTGTGCTGTGGGGAGAACAGCCCCATCCTTAGACTTGGATGCTGACCTTCTTTGTGTCATGTGAGTTAACATTAGCTAAGGCATAATCCAAGGAGAACAGCAGGATGGCTTTGATGTTCTGTGCTTGTGTTCCATGTCCAGCAGTGCCTCCCTGCCCACGGCCCTGTGACAAACCCCCAGTGCACATCGTCTCCGGCTGAAGGCAGTGGAAGTCTGTGTAGTGAAGCAATTACAGACGTCATTCCTCAAACTTTGGCGTATGTTGTATTTTGGATAACACTGTTTTTTCTTTTTCAATAGGCCATTTACCAGGCAGTAGCCTTGCCCCCTCTTCACCCAAGGAACAATCTCTATCCTCTCAATGTGATTACAGCCCATTTCATTCTGTAATAGGTTTCTTTTATTATTCCCTCAGGCATGTAAATCAAATTTTACTCAGTACCAAAATCTTTGTTCTACAAAGAATGCTGGCATCGGGTGCAGCGAAAAAATAGCTTTGCTATTGAATACAGTCCATGTTAATAGAACTCCACTATCTTTTTTACTTTGAAAGTAAACATCTGTCAAAGTTTATTTTCTCTGTCAGAAAGACAGGAGTGTCTTAAGGGAAAGCACACAATAAAAGCAGATAGATTATTCTGCAATTATACCTTTCTCTGTCTAAATGTTTAATTGGATAAGCTGCCAGAGAGACAGAGATTACTTTGGCATCCATCTGTCCCATTTACCAATGTTACAAATGCAATGGAAGTCTTGGCAGGTTTGATCACAGCAGCCACAGTGAAAGCAGGGAGCTGGAGGTCTCAAACAAGGGCAATTTCAAACAACTTTTCAGCCCAGCTGGGTGGCTCCTTTTGGTAGAACTGCTGCCAGAGGTTGATCTTGTGCTCTCAGAGTTTGGGGTGTACCAACTTGAGCACATATCATGGAATCATAGAATGCTTTGAGTTGGAAGGGACCTTAAAGATCATCTAGTTCCAAAGACCATCTAGTGGTGACACCTCCCACTGGACCAGGTTTCTCAAAGCCTCTTCCAGCCTGGCCTTGAACACATCCAGGGATGGGGCCACAACAGCTTCTCTGGGCAACCTGTTCCAGTGCCTCACCACTCTCCTAGTACAGGATTTCTTCCTAATTTCCAATACCTAAATATAATATTTGAAGACACAGCATCTTTCACCCCTCTGCAGTTACTGCTCTTAAATGGGTTTTTATGCTTGATTTCAAAAGTCTCTAAATAGTTATATGTGTCCATCACAATATTAGACTGATTACAGATATTTCAGCTGCAATTGTAATACAGGTTTCTGTTGCAGGCCTTGCTTCATGTTGGGTTCAGAAAAAGTATAAAAGAGAGGACATGATTTCCACCACACAGAGCCTGCAAGCTCAGGCAGTGCATGATATTATGAAGAACATAAAAAGAGAATGAGGTATATAAGCTTGCAAAAATTGCAATATATAAGAGTTTTGCCACTTGATCTGCAAGTCTAGGACAAGACCATAAAGACACAGAAACATTCAGACATGGGGTAGGAAAGATTTTGATTTCTGAATAAGAGGGCTGCCCAGTCCTGTGGTTACTGAGGGCTTTCCTGTGCAGAAATAAAAGTGCTGCTTTGTGTTTTGTAAAATTGCAGTCAATAAATATTTAAGTTTAAAGGCCCCATTGCCATTAAAGCTCATGATATTAAAAGTATTTATTTTCATGACATCTCATAAGGATACTTTATGACTGGTATTAAGCCCACGTGAAGCCCACCTAGATGACTTGCGCTAAAGTATGAAAGTTAATAACTCGAAATGGAATTTGTATGGCCAAACATAAAGTAAGATTCAACTTTAAATTAAGAAATCTAAATTTAAATGTTTACCTGAGTGTCTAAACTTCCATTAACAGTGCAGTCCACAGATTCAGATGCCTGTGAGTGATGAGCTGAATCATGTGCTCTGTATCGACACCCAAGACCTTATGATATACTCTAAGTATTCCTGCGGAGCTTCATCTTCAGAAAAAGCACATTCCACAGGTAGTCTTGCAGGTTATCTGGCAGCCCAGTGTGGATATCTTGGGTATTTCGGGCATCTCAAATGGAGAAGAGGAGTTTCTGGGATATAACTAATATCCTTCCTTTTTGAAAAGATCAGTAGGATCTAAGTAGTTAATATTTCTTAATAACTCACTTTATGTCTGACTCCCAAAGTGAATTAAAGCAATGGTACAGGAAGAATTCCAGCTTATTACGTGGTTATTTTGCGTAGTAGATTTTTATTCTCTGCTCTTCTTTGGAATTATAACAGTTTATTGTTGTATTTTTGAGAAACTCTTCTGGATTTTGAAAATATATTAAATTCTTCTGGATTTTGAAAAGATATTAAACAGAACATGTCAATTGCTTTTAAAAGAGGTAAGAAATGCTAAAATGTAGTGGGGGACATTTCACCTTTGGCAAAGAAAGAAGAGACAGTGAATAATGAGTTAGAAGGGGAGGAGTCACATTTCATTCTTTTCCTGGTTTACCAGTTTTAGATTATTGTTTAATGATTCTTCCAGTATTGTCATGGAAGTCAGATATTTTATTTTTTCATACTGTTTTGAAGTTATTTGGTGAAGAGTTTTGTATAGGAAAAATAGAGGAGAAGATACGAGACCTTCACAATGAAAGAATAAAGAATGTAAAATACAGCTGACTTCGGTTTTGGCTGCAGACTTGAACTGAGGCCATAAGTGCTGATACATTTGCTAATAAATCTCATCCAGTTTATACAATGTATCAAAACCAGTAGCATCCACTAGTTTTACTTCAATTATACTTCGGGGTACATTTTGAACAAAAAAGTGGGATGTGCAGTTTGCATGTTATTATTTCTATTTGCTTAACACACCAAAATCAAATGCTGTTGTGTTTGTAGTGTTCCATAATCTTTATTTATGTGCCTACAGCCACTACACAGGAAATTCAGAAATATAATCCTTTCTTTGAAATAGTCATCACAGTTATGTTCCTTCATGCCATACAGGGAAAAAGCACTTATTTTTTTTAAATCAGAGAGATGGAGAGATTAATGCTTCTCCATCATCTGTTTTTGCAGATGTTACCGAAACACTTTACAAGAGACAAATATCATTGTAAATCAATATTTGCAATTGCAGGGCAGAATGATCTGTTTCCAATGGCTGAGGAACAGCTAAATGCAGACCAAATTACAAAGCTATAATATAGCAAACAAGCAAACGTGCCCTCTGAAATGGGTATTTTACTTGCCACAGATTAATTTTCTGTAATGTAAGAACACTACTGAAGTTCTCTTTTTGTTCTCCCCATAAAAACACACTTTACTGCATTCATATTCAACCACATCATCCTCATCTGAACACCAATACTAAGTACATAATATCCCCAAACCATTTTTTTTCTCTGTGTCTCTGTTCTTGACCTTGTTTTTATTCATCAGTATTATTATTGTAGTATTTGTGTCCTCACCTCTCCCTTTCCTCCCCCAAACCCATGGATGTTGTGATTTGGATCACTGGAATTCTACTTCTGGATAAAAAGCAAAGCAAGTTCATAAGACCTAAACCTTTACCAACACAGATAAACCATAAAATATGCTTTACTCATGGGTCCAAGACATTCTGGTTCCAATTACCTGTAGTGGTTACTATAACAATACATCTGTAGACATGCTCTTAAGGTGACCTCTGGGGAGGTGACAGAAATTTTTGGTCCAAAAATACTAAGTATTCATAAGCAATAGCATCCATAAGAGCAGCAAAGCACTTCAGGGTGAACCATCAGGTTCAATGATGTGTTAAATGCCAACCAGAACTACTAAGGAAAAAAATATGAATTTTAGTGATCTATTTTCTTGTAGAGGGTATCTGAAGTCAACAAGCTCAACAAGACAAAGTATTTGATTGCCTTGGAATCTGCCAGCAAAATGGTCTTTAAAAAGCTGCTTGGCATTAAAAAAAAGGTATTTTACAACTGGAGAAAGTATTTTACCAACACATTATGCAATTCTCAAAGATATGATTCCTTCATGAGCTGATGAAAAATTATTCTATACTTTAATTGACATTATTCAGAATGAACTTATGCATTCTGATATCAAATATGGCCAATGGTCACTGTGTTCTCACTGTTGCTGGTTCTCAGGATTTTTTTCTATTTGTTTAAAAAGAGAAAGAAGGAAAAGCTCTAATTTCAGCCCGGTTTGGGTCAAAGCAAGTTCAGAACACTTAATTTTAATTTATTTTCTGGAAAATTGTTTGTTAAATGTGACCATTTTATTTTAATGTGAGGAGAAAGGCTTTTCCTCTTTGTGACAAATGTAGGAGTTTCACTCTTTATTTTTTCCTTCATGGAAACAATTTCTCTAGAACTAATTTTAAAACTCCTTCAGTCAACGCATTTAGATTGCATTTCAACTTTATTTTAATTTTTAAGTAGCAGTATATTGTTTTTAAAGTGTTAATGTAAATGTGTTACGTTATATTTTCAACTAATAAAAATATAAAATATTTATACTATTCTATCATTACTACTCAGACACTAGTGGATTGTCAGTTTCTGAATCAATAACAACTAATGCAGTTGAAATACTGAAATGACAAAGTTAAAAAAAGGAAAATAATAAAAAAAAATAAATCAAATGCAACATTTGAAATTAATTGCATATAAAAGCTGAGAATCAAAACCTTCCACTCAGGATTTTTTAGAATACTTTTGTCAAAATACAGTCCAATTAACTTTGTCTCATCTGCAGTTACCAAATTCCTGATCTCTATTAATTCTCACTGGGACAAAATGAGTTTGAGAGAGTATTATTATGAGAGTCACTCTATTTTTGCAGTGCTCCTATGACTTTTTCTTATATTCCCTATAGATATCTACTGTTAGCAGCGGCTGGAAGCAGGATGGTGGGGAAAATGTATCTTCTTTGTTTTTTAATCTGATACAGTGTCTTTCAGGGTCTTAAGTTAACCAGCAGCAACAGACATCCTTAAGATTTAATAAAATGAGTGATGAAGATTATTAAGAAGAAAAGATATTATTAGTTCATCTGTGCTATTTGTAGCGGACTGAGCAGAGCACCACGTTGCAACTGTCTGTGCAGAAACCCTCATTTTCTGTCAGAAGCCCATTTGCTCTGGCAGGTAATACACTTTTATGTGGTCAGAGAGATCTCTTTTGGGGCTTTTTCAGTCAGGTTTGTTGGTTGTCCTGGGTCAGCCTGAGGTGTGAGGTATCCCCTGGACTCCTCTTGGTGCAGCTGATGCACGCACACACACACACACACACACACACACACAGAGCATTTGGAAACGATGTGTCTGGACTCACAAATATGAGCCATGTCCTGGTTTGTGGCATCCCTGGTACACCTGAACTAACATCTGAGTTAAAATCACCCATGGAGTATATTTGCAGCTGGGAGGTAACTCAGACTGACACAAGGACAGCATTGTGTTTCCTTTTTTTTTCCTGAGTACTACGCTTGTTTTATCCAGCAGAAGTCTCGGCTGGAAAGGAACAGAAAAGGAGGATCAAATCCATCAACAAGGAAAAACTGTCTCTTCACTTTCTTCCCAGAGTACTTGCCTAACATTCCAGATCTCTCCACAGAAACAATCTTCTCTTTCATTCCCCAAACTCAGCCATCTGATCCACCTTTTCTGGCCCACCAGCTGTTTCAGCATAGTAGCTTCATAATCCTGCAAAGGACTCTGAACCACGGTACAGATGACATGTATAGTTGCTTTAGCATCTAGTGTCTCTGGAGAAAATATCTTGGATTTCTGAGACAGCTTCCTGGTGTGGGAGCTATGAGTGACTGATATCCATCCAGAGCAGAAGCTCCCAGGTGGGCTGTCCTGTAGCCTCAGACATCGAGGGGCAGAGCAAAACTCAGTCACTGTTTCTTCTGATTTAATGCTCTCATGCCTTCTGCTGTCTCTCTGGTACCTGCACCTTGATTATTTTTTCCTTTGTTTATACCTAGTCTTGTAGAACACTTGTTCAAGAGCTCTGAGTTCATGCATCTGTTTGATCTTATTGATTCCTCTGAACTGCAGGAGAGAAAGAGAAGGGTCAGTTTAGCTTTGTTCCACTTAGCCAAAGTGACTCAGAAATCTGGTCTGTAAAGTTAAGTGAGCATGCTTGCATTTGCAGACTTAAGAGTTTTAGACCAAATTCTCCCGAGGAAGGGAGGAGTGCAAGAACTTCAAAAGTGCGGTATAAATACATGTTCTAGTGTTAAATAGGTATTTTTGAAAATTCCCCTTCTGCCATCTTTATTTTGTGCAGTTTCCCACAAGCTTTTTTGTATTACTAGTATTGTAAAAGTTCATGCAATGATAGGGAAAGTCTTGGATTTTCTGAACATATTGAGCAGACTTGGAGCTGTTTCCAAGTCAAACATTGCAAATAAAGATTTTGCTTGTAGTGACATAGACATCCTGACTGATTCTCTAGAATTTGAGAAAGTGGGGATTAGTTGTCCGGGTTCCCTCTCCAGTTAATGACAATGAAGAGAGAACTGAGAAAGATTGAATTTCCCTCTTACCTGATACCAGCCTTGAGGTGCAGTGAATTTGTGCTTTCAACTGGTCTTATTAACCATCGACAAAGTGAGTTTGGACAAGATTAGATTAATCTAGATTACAAAATTTGCCTTTAGACAGATAAAATTAGGCAACATAAACCCAATCTTAGTTTACCAGGGGACAGATAATGAGAAGGACAATCTTTATGTGTTCACTGAAAAATAGTCAACTTAAATTTTATGCTGGGCCATGGAGAAGATGTTGAGATGTTACCACAGGGGCTCTCAGCAGTGCACTGACTCCTACAGTCAGTGCAATGAGACAGTCACGTTTCCCCTTTTTGCATTTTTATGCCGCCACAAGATGAGGAAAAGGTGACTTTTGCTGAAATCCCTGATATTCCTGAGAGAAATTGCAATAAAATTTTGTGTGGATTCCCCAGCAGGTAGGGTGAAAGCTGTGTGCAAGGAAAATAGATGATTTGCGACAGGGTTGCACAAATGTCAGAATCTACTTATCAAGATGCAGTAGTCCAGGGAAATTATTTGCTTTTATAAATGCTTGTACCTCTAGAGACTTGTGGATTAGACATAGCCAAAGAAAAATTCTTGACTACCTTTGTTGGATTCAGTAATGTAGTTCAGTAAAAAGGAATTTAACTTGAAATCTGAACAAGGCAGTGTGTGAGAAGGAAGGAATGTTAAGTCTGTGGTAGACTGCCTGTTAAATATCTTGAAAAACAGGATTTTCCTTTGTCTCACCATAGTCCTGTTAACTGAAAACACTGTGAAAGCCTGGACATTGCTTTCCAGCTGCCCAGAAGGAAATAAATTCATCCAAGCTGTACCAGATAAAGTAGAAATCTCTGCAAATACACAAAGATTGCACATTCCTTCAATAAGCTGTAATAGCATTCTTAAATGACAAGTTCAAAGCTTTCACAACAATTCACACAAAGGTCTCAAAGAGTGCAAAAATGTGTTTCCATGGTTGGACAGGGCCTTGAGTAAGCTGATCTAGTGGAAGATGTCCCTGCCCATGGCAGGGGAGTTGGGACGAGATGATCTTTAAGGTCCCTTCCAACTCAAACTATTCAATGATTCTATGATATATACAAATATATACACATGAAGCTAGACTTAAAAAGTTATTGGTATAAGAGAAAACTGTGACATTTAGCTTCGAAATGCAATCGTTTAGAAAACAAAAACTAAACTTCCCAGGGAAATTAATTCTCTTTCTAAATGCGTATAATAAAAAGAGACATAACAATTATGATAACAGTTTATTCAACCATATGATGTTTCCTCTGTGGAGGAAAGCCAGCAGCATTTTTGGCAAATAACGTCTTTTCTAAGGGCAGAGGTGGTCTGGCTTTCTGTGAGAGCAGAAGAGACTGACATTTTGAACAAACACCACTTCATGGGAGTGTATCCTGCAGGAAAAAGTAAATTACTTCTAGGGAAGAAATGTTCAAAAACAAAAAAAAACCAAAAAAAACCAAAAAGAAACCAAAAAAAAAAAACAAACAAAAAAAAAACAAAAAACAAAACAAAACAAAACAAAAAACAAAAAAACAAAAAAAAAAAACAACAAAAAAAAACAAACAAAAAAAAAAAAGAAAAAAGGTTAAAAATTGGCCATTAATCCCATTAGAACAGAAAAACACATTTCTCACCAAATCCCATTTTCAACAAGCCTATTCAGAGAAGAAGCCAAGAAAGAGGAATCTCCAGAGGTGCTGAGAAGACAAAGGTACTATGGAGGGAAGGAGGAAGAGACTAATAAGAGTGGGATAGAAAGGTCAGTGTGAGGTGGGGAAGTAAAAGAGAGGAGTCTCTGTCTGTTGCCTGCTGTTTTGACAAGTTTCTCATTGAGCAGGAGTCACAGAAAATTGTTAGAAACTGGTTTTAAGAGGAAAACAGATCTTCATCTGCTTTTCTGGAGTACAGTGACTCAGCCTGAACAAATCTGCAAACCCGAAATCTCCAAAGTTAATCTTAAACTTGCAAAAATGAAAAGGTGGTACTCCATACCTTTGAGCCCTTGGATGATTTGTATGGCAATGTTTCTTTGTTTGTGGCACCTGAAGGAAAATTTACCTTGAGGTTTCTTTTTCTAAAGTGTCTTTTTATGTTGCTCAGGTATAAGGGTCTAGCTATGAAAAACAAAGGAGGTTTCTACATTGAAAAATTACATTAAATTAGAATTACATTTTGGGAGAACACTTTAATAACTGCAGATATTCTGGGAAAATTGCAGAATTATTATTACCTAATAAATAAGTTTTGAAAATCAAGAGAATGCAGAGACATAATTAAACCTAAAATAAACATATTTTGGAAATAGAATTTTGTGGTTCAGTTATCTCAACAGCCTTATTTCATGCCCGGGAGAGTACATTGAAGAAGCTATGTAAAAAATGCACTCAGTGCTAAAAGATTTGTCATGTTTGTTATATATGGGCTACTTTATTAAGCTTAATCATCTTGTTATGGTCCATGTCATGATGGGACAGAGCAAGGATTTTTACAAGTCCTTGGTCCCCCTCTCAAAAGAATCTGAAATACAAATCTTTAGCCAAGTGCATATCCAGTATTAAGGATGGAAATTTTGTGTTTCTGTTGTTCATGTGGCCAACAATGTTTTGGCTGTTTCACTTTGTGCGTTCAGTCTCACAGACCTGTCAAGTTCCTCACTGCAGAGACTTCAATACAGCTCTCTTGTAACCACAAATTACAGAATAGTGCATAGAAGTATATAAAATCATAGAATCATTAAGGTTGGAAAAGACTTCTAAAATCATCGAGACCAGCTGTTAACCCAACATTGTCAAGTCCACCACTAAACCATACATGTGTTTGTCTGTGTAATTAGAGACTATACTTACAAAAAAAAAGCCAGGGTAAGACAACCTGAACTGTACTTTATTAACTTTTGGATGTTTGACTTAGCAGCCTTCAAAATGCTCCTTGGACAAAGTCATTATTTTCATGCGTCCATGCAAAACATTGCTGGGAAATAACATTTTCTTTTTCTAAGCAGAGGTTAGGTAATTAAGCAATCTCCTAGTGATTTTTGTCTTTTTTGGATCAATATTTCAGCTGGCTTTTAGGCATACAGTGTATGTGCTGTTATTCCTACAGCTATATTTATCAGCAAGAATCGAGGTTTATCAGACTAACAACACTGAAGGGTTAGATGTGGGAGCAGAGGTGAACAAAGAACAGAATCAAGATGGGACTGGTTCATAAACTCGTCTCTCACCGTGGACTCACTGTTCTTTATACCAGAGAAAGTGTCTGAATGCCAATTTGCCTCTTGTTCATTAGGCAAGTATCAAAGATACTGAATTGCTTTCCCTGCTGGTTGATTTCTTTCTGATTTTCAAGTTAGCGGAAGGAAGTCATCACCAAACGGGGAAAATGGCCTAATAATGGTTCAGTAGTTAAGGATTTCGGAGACTATGATGTGAGGACCCCTTCCATCCCTGACCTGAAAGCTAACATTGGCTCTGAAGGTCTCCTGTCCCATCTTCTATCTGTAAACTGGAGTGACCTTGAAGGCATGTAAGGAGGTAAAGGCCTTAGGCCAGTACTGTAAGGAAAAAAATGTGCTTTGGGCATCTCTAGATTTGAGAGCAGAAAACCTGATCAGTTGAATCTGCTCTAGGTAACTTGCAAAAATCTCTTTTAGATCCGAAAACACCATAAATATGTCTTTCTCTGAGGAAAACCAGACATGGGTATGCTCGATGGCGCTTCCCGGACAATGCTGGAAAACCACACTAGAAGTGTCCAACCTCTTTCAGCAGGTGGAAAAGACTGAACTCTTTGTGGTGTTCTCTTCTCCTTCCCTCTTCTCTGAAACCATGCATGGGTCAATGACACACTGCCTGAAAGATCTGTTTTCCTTGGAGTCAATTTTCCAACTGCTGAGAGTTTTAGGTATTTGTAACTACTACCTTTTTTTCCCCCCTTACAACATGATACAGGACAGATAACTCCAAGGCCACCAGGAGAGAAGTGCTGAGGGCTTCTCGTTCAAAGAGCAGGGCTGTGAAGGCTTCTCTGAACAATTCTTCTATTCTATCTGCTTCATGATCTCTCTGCTCTATCTAAATTAGACCTTATTTTTAATCAGTTTGGGAAAAACAATGAACTAACAAAATTTGCTGATAATACTAAGATATTTGAGGTAATAAAGGAAAAGCTCTGTGCTATGTCCCCCACCTACCACAGAAGTCAGTGACTGGCAAGTGAAACTCAGTGGAGGTAAACATAAAGTGACACATGAGATAAAAATCAGTGCCACTTCCCTGTATAACATGGCAGATTCTGAACTGACCATTACCATTCATGTGTGAGAGCTTGGAGTTGTGACAGTATGATGAAAACATCAACTTGGTGCACTTCAGCTGCCAAGAAAGCAAGTGAAATGTTAGCAATTATTAGAAGAGGGCTAGAGAAGGAAGGAAAGAAAGAGCATTACTATGTTACTGGGTAAATCCATATCCTGCCCACGCTTCACATGCTCTGTATGGTTCTGATATTCCCATCCTGCAGGATTTATATAAGGCTTTAAAAGATTCAGAGAAGCATCTCAGGTACAATCGATGTGAGAAACTGCTTCTATACCAGGAGTGCCTAAGCTGAAAGTCTTTACTCTGGACAAGAGACAACTTAGGATAAGTGCAACGATAGGGAAAAGAAGGGGAGTTACAGGTGAAGCCTGTAAAAGTTGTTGGCATGGAAAGGTTTTTTAGGATAGATAGTTTACAACTTCTGCCAGTAAAGGAATTATGGGCATCAAATTAAACTGAAGAGAAGGAGACTGAGAAGAAACAAAAAGTATTTTTTCATCATGTTGCATGTAGTTAATCTGTGGACCTCCTTCTGCATGATACAGCAGATGACAAGGTTTCCACAGATGAGAGGAAATGTTAGTCGACTTAATGAAGGACAAGGTTATTCAGCATTCATAAATTGTTAAAAATTATGTTGAAAAAGAAAAGATAAAAGGAAACTAAAAGAAAAAAAAAGGAAAATAGCAGAAATTGTCCCATAAACATCTAGAAAAAATATTTTAAAAATTAATTTCTTTTTAAATATTTCTTTGTGGGCTGTCCTTGTCATGCTCATGAATATCTGTACCTTTACCCTTTAGACAATGGCAAGACAGCTATCTTTGCTGATACAAAGAGTTTTTTGGTATTCTTCTGATAAAAAGCTTCTGTAAAACAGGTCATGTAGAGGACCTGTCTCCTTAGAAGACTGAACTTCATGGTTGCTCTACCATAATTGCATAGGCAAACAAGCAGTCAGTACAGGGTGGCAGAAATGAGAAGTAACAGAAATTGAGGAGAAAGCAGCTGGGTAAGGAACGATTGATAAAGAGAGAAAACAACTTTTTTTTTAATTTGCTGTGGATGTTGAAAATCTTTGCCCTTGGAGTGAAACTGTAGCACAGTCAGGTAAGCTCTTTAGCCAAGAATAAGTGCAGAATAATGACGGGACTTTGTGGATTTCAAAAGGCAGCTGTTACCATGCCTCTACTGCCACTGCAATGATTTGAGACTGCAAACAGATGGGAAGGTAGTCAGCATAACAACAGGGGAGGCATCCACAAAAGCACACATTTCTTGATACGTGACCATGGCTTAAAGTAAAAAAAACTGTGAGAGCTGGTGGGCTGTGGTTCTCCAGTTTCTGTCAGAACAGTATAAGCAGAAAGAGAAAATATTCACTCTGACAAGAAAAACTAAGGTTAAAATATAAAAAGACTTCTCAATCTCCTGTAACCTGGCTCATCTTCATATCTCTGCCAGCACTACGGGATCAGATTCTCTTTCAGCTCTGAAAGCCCACAAGACCCTTTGGCTGGAGGCCCTGGATGCAAGCTCAGTTTCAGGGTGTACCTTGTGCAAATGCCTTTGATGAGATCAGGTATTTGGCAAGTTACTTTGAAAATATCTGAAGGACTACAGTGGGCTTAGCACATATAAAAATCCTGCTAACACCAGGGCCAGCAGGGGATATTGCTGCAGAGCTGGTGAGAATTATTTTAAACTGAGGTTAAACTAGACAACTTTTGTTTTTTTGGGCTTTTCCATTAAATCTCCAAGTAGAACCACAGTGTGATCACAGCATGTCACCTGGCCCAGAACAGCATCTCCTGGACATGCTGCATTGAAACCTGTTGGGTCCAGTGTGCCAGCTAAAGAACTTGAGAGGTGTGTTGTACCTCCACAATGTCGAGACTGCTGGAGGCTGTTTTTCTGAGCCTCAGTGTCTTCCAGCTTACCCTCTGAGTTTGGCAGTGGCACACCACTCCACACCACTCCACCTGCAGTGCCATGACACCAGCCTTGTGCTTAACATGACTTTTCCATAAAGATAAGTCAACACAACGGGTGCATGGGGTCAGAATGAGTTCCCTCTACTCTCGTTACCTTTCTCATCCACCTTTTGCAAGATGAAGGATTTTCTTCTACCAATATATGTGGAATAATACAGCAGGCAATGGTCAACAGCAATGGCTCAGGCCATGTCCCAGGGATTGGCCATGCTCCTGGCATGGATAAGGCAGGAATACATGTGGGATTACTTTCAGAAACCTTGAAGCAACCTTTGTGGCTCACAGACCTTTAGCCAGGAGCTGTCTCTGTGGCCCTGGGAAGTTCAGTCTTGGAGCAGTCACTCCATACACTTGGCTGCAACACCTTCCAAACCTTACCATGATCTCTCCTTGGAGCACATTCTCAGACAGTGGCCCCACAGTCACCAGATGAACATCTTAGCATCCACACTTGTCTGCTGCGGCATGAACTGTGTGTGAAAAGGGCACATTAACAGTAAGGCTTTGAACTCAAGTTCATAAAGATGATGTTGCAATTATTTTTGTGCTAGGCACTCACTGTGTATTATTTCCTTCATAAAACATCCTGAGATCAAACAGCAAAAAATAAAGGCTAAAAATTACCATTGGAAGGATGAAAGAGACTTGTTTCTTGTCTGAAGAGCATTGTCTAAAGCATATCATTATAAGATTATATGTATTTTACAGGTAAAATCACAGAAAATAATAACCTTAAAGACTTTTAGACAGAATAACTCATTATGACCTTATACAAGACAAAGTAACAGCTCTTCTTCTAGTGACCACTAAAAATCTGGGACTGGAATATTTCAAAGAGTGGTGCTTTACCAGCTGAGTGTTGTACAAGCATGAGGAAAATGGAGCAAATTTTTTAGAATTAACTCTGTGGTTCAAGAGCCTAAGTCCCATTTTCAGAAGGAGTAACTACTTAGAAGACAGATGCTAAGGAAACTGATCTGAAAATGAAGTTTTAGGTTCTATACCACTTAAGAGATCTCTTGAAAATACTGACAGAGAGTCTGGACTTGAATGCGTTCAGATTCCAATATGTGGTGGGAGAGAACAAACTTTTTTTCCTTTTTTATGAAACAGAAAAAAGACAAATTTGCCCATGATACTATGAATACAAAGTTTTCTGCATTGGTCCAGTTCTCGATCACATGAGCGAGGCATTGATTTTCACCTGCACACACCCCACTGCTATCCTCTGACCTTAATCAAGCTACATTTTTACACAGGAATGAGGGGGAGAAATAGACTATTCCTCTCTGGAATTACTGATTTCTTCAACAGCAGCATCCGGGGAAATAAACTGTAGGCACTTCTGTAATATCAAAGGCAGCAACTAATAAATGTACTTATTCAATCCATGAGTCTGGAAATTCATTGGGCACAGGGTGAAATCTGGTCACTGCTATCAAAGTATATTGTCTACTCTGAGAACAGAATTTTGGATGTGGACCAGGGCTTTCTTGAGGGAGACAAGCTTGTTATTCAGACAGTAAAATGTTATGATTAACACCTGATGAAGCATTAAAGAACCATAAAAATTCTGCTACCTGGGAAAGATTACTTAGCAGGAGGCTGCCTGTGCTTTGGCAAGTGTGTAGCAGCTGAACTTCGTCTCTCAGCTTTCAGTGCAAGAGTAGATTTAAGCAGTCATTTTGCAGTGCAAAGAAAGCAGAACCACCCAGTTGACATGAACAGGCAAATTCTACTTCTGTTCACACTGAAATATCCCAGGTTACAGGAATTCTTGCTCTGCCTATGACTCGTGAGTACAAAAGAAGGTAAGTGCGAGTTAGGTGCTATTTATGTTTGCTTTCACAGCTTCTCAGGCATTGCTTTTTTAACTCTGCCTATTTCTTTCATTGTGTTGAGTAATAGGGTTAATTTGTTCCTCCCACTCCCGATGGCATTGCTCGCTGTGGAAGACAGAGTGCATGCCCAGGTCTCATCCCAACACGTATCTGGAATTCAGCAGATCCAGTAAAGTGCTAAAGTGGGTGCCTTGATGAAAATCCAGACCTATGTACATGCTGAAGCCTGTGAATGGGTTCCATTAGGACCAATCCCTAGCACTGATGCCCTGTGGATGCTGCTGAACTGAAGCCTGACGGGACATCTTCAGATTTCCATATAGTTATGCTCTTTGAAGTTCCTAGTTTAGTCTGAAATGACAGAGGTTACAATAGGGGCTGCTTATGTAAAATTAAAAAGAGTCTTGAGGGGTGCTGACCAGCCTTATAAACAGGTTCTGCTGAACATCAGCTGCTGAGCCACAGACTTGCATTTTTTCAAAGTGAATAGTGATGCTGAGTCATGCTGAGTTATTATTTTTGCATGTTCAGTTCAAAAAATCTTCAAAAATTTTAAGATGCCTAGATATTTTTTTCATTTTTCTTTTGAAATGAGGCTTCAGATGAGAATGAAAATTAACAGCCAACCCTAGAAAATCCAGGTCTTTGGTCCTGAAGTGAGACTAAAATGGAGTAATGGCTTTGTTCCAGGTTCATGAGTCAAACTGAAGGTTTCGTTCAAGCACATGAGTCAAACTGAACCCAAATGCAGCACACAGACAGATTTACACCTGTACAAAGTGAGATCGAGTGTCCCCCACCCTGTTCTGAGCAGATGGGCAATTAAGGTAGTGGATTAAGATGGACGATTGGGTTACAGAGCATGACTCTGCATATGTGATAACAGGCAGGAACTGTGCAAATTTGTCAGTAAATCAAAACTCTGTGCCTACTGTCCCTATCTATCAACAAAAGTGATAATAGTATGTTTCACACACCCTGTTTACATAATAAACTGTTCACTGCTGTGCCAGACCGAGTCTCATTATGCATAACTAATGTAATGGTTTTCAGCCTCACTTGGGACCTCCAGCAAAGCTGTAATCCAAATAATGCCGAGTTGTCTTGTGCAGGGGCGAGTGATTTGACAACATGGGAGGCAGGGAGGAATCACCCCCCACATAAGAGCTTCAGGGCAAGCACTAAGCAAGGAGGTCCTGGCACCTCCATGCATCCTTTACATGTGCCATGCTGGTTTGATCAAACGGGCAAGTTTGCCCATGAACTTCACTAACATATTCTTTAATTCTCATGTTTCCTGGTTGCCAGCTTGGCTGATTTCATGCTTCTGTAATTTCATTTGACCGACTTTATGTGCCACGAATATTTGTACACATAAAAAAAGTAATAATTTTGTTTAATGCCAGTTGCAGGCTTATGTTTATGGGTTAAGGAGAAGAAAACGGGATTTTAAATGAAAAATAAGTGATACCCAAAGCCTTGATATCTGCTTTATGCTGATTGAGGATAACAGAAAGGAAAGGAACTGAGACAGCATATCTGCCAGTAAATAGAGACTGGATTTGGGTTATAGTAGTGAAATCCTGGGCTGTCCTTCATGCCACATCAGCAAGTCAGCAGTCTCATGGATTGGCTTCACTGGATTTTTTCATATGATCGAAGTTTATCTCTTGTTTGCTATTTTGGAAAGGACTTCCTTGTTCATAGGAACATTACAGCATAGAAATACTTTATTATCTTACAGCAAATATTTTTACCTATTCTATAGTGGAAGTGCCTACCCACCAAATGCAGGACGGATGACAACACAGGATGTTGGCAAGTGAATAAGCTTGTGGCAAGGGAAAAGTTGTGACAACTTTGAGAGAAGTTGTCTAAACAATGGCTCCTCATTCAAACCCTTTCTATTAAATTTCTTCTGATGTTTTGGGGTGGAATAATGGAGGATATAACTCTGTAGAAGAAGGAATACTCGTAGGTTCAAAAGTTGCTTAAAACCAGAAAATAATAAAGAATGGTATGCCAGGGGAAAGATCCTCAAAGGAAACCTACTACAATTTACAAAGAAAAGTAAGATTTACAGTAGTACATGTGTGCATTGAATCACAAGAAATAACAAATACCTAGGAAAAGAAAATGACTGTTGAGTATACTAATATACCTTTTAGGGTTTGGGGTTTGGGGTCTCTTGAAGGGGGGGAGGAGTTGTTATTTGCTTTGTTGTGGGTTTTTTAGCAACCTGATGCAGTTCACTCATACCATGGACCTACATCTCTGTCCAGTGATATCTCTAGGAGCAAACACTTACATTGTTAGTCACTCTGGGCAATATATATTCTGTATTCTCACCATCTTTTTTGTTTAATTCAGGGAGGTAAGCTTTGTTTCTCCTGAGTGTAAATGGGAAACTCAGAGATTTACTTCTGTGACTTTATACCTTGTCAAACTGCATACATCAAGAGTCCACAAGAGCCCTCAAATTTCATCCAAAGGAAATCTGTATATGGTCCAACAATGGGCCTGAGAACCAGCTTGAGCTCTTCAGATGATTCTCTCCATGACTTTGGATGAGTCACAAAAACTGCTTACATTCCTGCCTGTACATGTGGTAATTTATTCTTGCCCTGCTGGTTTGTAGTTAGTCTCTGACTACAGAATTAGTAGTAACTGGGCCTTTACATACTACATGTGGCATTGTATATAAGAATTAAATAGCCACTGGTAAAACACAATCCTGATCAATAAAAATTATTTGCTCTGAAAGCTGATTTTTATTATTTTTTTTTTACATGTAATTTCATAAGTAGATAATTCTTAAAGATTAATTGGAATATTTTTTTCCAGGACCTGTGTTCACATGTTTGAACTCTCATTTTAGAAATGTATTGGAAGCAGAAATATATTGACATTTTTTTTTCAAATCAATTGAATGCTTGTCAAAGTTCCCATTTTCCAATTCATTGTGTAATACGTGGAGAGGAGACACATAAGGCAATGAGGAATGTACATTGTGTTCATCTCCAATTCTCATATGAGCTTCATGGGTGAACTTCCAGGGACACGGGCATGCTTTTAAAGCTAAGCCAGCACTGCAGGTGCTGACAGATCAGAAACCTACTGGATGCTTCATAAATCTGGCACAAGTTGTTTGAGAGAAGTGTGTATCAGCCAGCATGGAGGTATGACTACACACACATACTGAGTTCTTTCCCACTTCATATAAATCAGTTCTATTGCTGTTTGCGTGTCTGTCCTCTTCTGGGCTTGTTTGTCATAGAGGCATTGAAGGGTCTGATAGTTGTCAGTGAGATAAATCAAAAGACACACTCTAACTGTTGTGCTGCCGTATATTCCACTACAGCCTCTAAAGCTGGATATAATCAGCACTAAATTTCCAAGTCTATTTACAACATCAGAGGTTAAGAAAGCAATGGCATATTTTTTTATGTTGTCTGATATTTTCCAGCTGTTTTTAATATGTGCATCTCTTGAAGAGCTCCATGTGAGTCATAAGCTCAGCACACAATGCTTACTTTTCATTGTTAACCTCTCATAATTCACCTTAGCAGTGCCTGCTGCACTTCTCGAACCGAGGCGATGCTAACAAATCCATTATGTTAAGAGACAATGTAGTGCACTGCTGCTGGAAGATACGGGCTTGGAATTATGTTTATTTTACACGGTTCAACATATTCTTCTGTTTGGAGAGATGGCTATGCTTATCACTTGACAGCCACTGCCATAGTGAAGGTCACAGCAGGGGACAGGGAATAGTTTTCAAGACATTTAGGCAGCAGAGACAGGGCAAATCCCCTAAAATAGGGTTGTCCATTGTTTTAGGTGGGAGGCTGGAGGCTGTAAATGGCACTTTCCTCTTGTCTCTTTTCTCCCTAACTCCTTTGAGAAGCATTCTCAGGCTCTTCCCTCACAGATGAAGCACAGCAGTAGCTGAGCATGAAGCAGCTCTTTCTCCTCTAAGACGGGACAGTGAGAGAAAGTGAATAATAGAAAAGTCTCATTTAAAAGGGGAGATTATATGGATGAATCTTTCAGGTAGTACCTTAGGTTAGGTTATCCAGGGCCTTGTCATGCCAGATCTTGAATCTGGATTGTTTTGATTGCTGCAAGGATACATTACTCCTTCATGTTCAGCTTATTGCCTGCCCAGATTTTCTGAAGAAAATAGTAGGGTCTTTATGGGCAAATCCAGTAAATGAGTTGCTATCTGATCAACACTGGTGGTCACACTGTTGGTGTTAATGACTCAATGCTCTTCCAGAGTATAAGGTTGTTTCATGCAAGTGTTGCTGCACTATGTAATTTATAAACTAAAGAAGATCCTTGTGGTGGCAAAGTCAAACCCTCAAACACTAAGCAGCAGGTAAGTTTTGAACTACACAGTTCTGTCCCTGCCTGGGTCTATCTTCTCCATGCTTAAGGCAGGGATCCTGTGCAAAAATTATACTACAGGCATATAATTAAGGATTAAGCACTGCTGGGTACTGGTGAAATTATGTGACAATAAGTTAGTTATGCTTTATTTTCTTTTCTAAGCCTTTAATCATTGCCTTTTAGCTTAATTGAAAGACCTCTTGTTGTCTGACTGACCTTTTCAGTATTCATTGTTTTATAAAAGTCCCCCATTTTCTGCCTCCCATCCACACTGAGTGGGCTGGGCCTTTCAGATCTCCATCTGGAATATCTGCTTTGAGATTTTTCACTGTGTCAGATGTTTGACTGTATACCTAGATCACTATCTTTTATTGGATCTTCTGTGTTACTTCCTGCCCTGTTTCCCCTACTGTTAAACACCATCTTTGCTTTCCTCTTTGCAATCAAGCTTTCTGAAATTATCAGCTGTATACAGTGACACTCCTCACTTCCTCTTAAGTATTTAAAATGAATTTAAGTGTTATAATTAAGAATAGCATTTAAGAACCTTTAATGGGGATGGGTATTTCAATATAGAACAACTTTTACTGTATTTCCCTCTGAGAGAAAATGACTTTGACTTTCACTCCCTATAAGGGTTTTGACTGATTGAGGAAGCTGTACTTCCCTGCTGCACTGAAAGGACATTTTGATGGCTATGAAGTGGTGGGGGACAAAAGTAAAAATAACTTTCCATGCTGGAAATAAAACTGTCTTTTGCTATTTCTGCCATCATACGTGTTGCCTTACAATTCAGAGTCAAGGTAGAACCAGGAAACAGATGTAGTTTTAGGAGCAACACTATTGTTTACCTCATAGTTTTTCACCAGATTTTCTCAATATTCTTGCCAACACTAGAGGCACCCACACTTGTGTATCTCCCAAGCTGTGTTGCTAAGGGATAGACTGTAGACACATGCTGTGATCTGCCACAAATAAAGCTTAAAATGCTAATTTGGTCTAGTTATTAGCACATTGATAATACAAAATCACAATGCAATTTGGCAATGAAAAAATGTAATTTGTATTTTAATCCCAAATAAAAGTTTTAGGATTATTGATTTTAGAGTACCATGAAATTTTAATAATGAAACATCAGTTTGTGCTGCAAGATGCTGTTGAGAATTCAAGTGCAGTGCCTGTAATTTCAGGAGATAATTATTTCTCTGGTAAGATCTTTCATGTAGGAGACCTTGTATGGCTATTTTTATTGGTTTCCTGTACAGAAAAATAGGTTTAATATTATTCTATATTTATAAAGTATTGCAGCTTGCAATATAGTTGTGGTTTGACACATAGTTCATATGCATCATAGTCCTATATGCCTCATAGTGAAATAACTTAGGTGCAAAGTAAATAACAAAGACAAATTGGTGGAAAGAAGAGAAGAACCTAGACAGTTGAAAACAGGTGAACTCCCTGAATTTAATCAGAGAAATAAGGTCTGAAGGCCTTCAGAAGGTAAGGGCTACCTGGAACAAGGAAATGATGCCAGCAAATGATTCTGTGATTTCACAAAGCTCTGCATGTGGGAAGGCAACTTGAAGTTGCAACAGGTTCATTCACATGTGAATAGAGCAGCTGAAGCTAAGGAGTGCAGCAGATGGCAAAATATTACCCATCAGTTGTTGTTATTCTCATGTCTGTGTAGCCCTTGGGGTCTGAAACTCAGATGAGCAAGAACTCTTTGCCACCATCTACTGATGAACTGGGGGAAGAGACATAGTTAATTTTCACAGATAATGTTCATGACTGAATGGACATTTCTGAAGTTTTGCTCACAACTCATTCTAGGACAGGAATAAAAGGGAAAGAGACTTTTATTGTGTTCACAACACTTCTAAGAATCAGAAAATTGTCTCTTGTGTCAATGGATTACATAGAACAGAGACTGTGACATGGGGGGAAAAATGAATAAAAGATCTTGATTTTCAGCCTATACCTTCTATTTTGTAATTAATTGAACTCCTCAAAGTGAGATTGGAGAATGAAGCTGACCTGGATGTAGAGAGATGATAAAGAGGTGACAAGATATCTTTATTCAGTGCCAAAGGACCTTTAATTACTTCAGGAGAGGGAAAAGGCTGAAGATCCTGATCCTGCAGTGCACCAAAATGTCACTGTATCCTGGGCCAGAGCCAGTGCCAGCAAGGTGCTGGGAGGTGAGAGAGAAGGCAGCAGTGGAACAAAGAGAGCGCTATCCCAAAAAGATACAACAGCACAGGGGTGACCAAGGGACTACAGGATGTCTCCTTAGGAGGCATCTTTCCTCCCCAGCCAGAGTCAACCCCACCTAAGTGCTCTCCCACTTTGAGACATCATCAGAGCAAATATCTCCTGTTGAGTTCACCCAGGAAAACACCTTAGCTTCATGGGGAGCATCCAAAGAACATGTTTATTTAGTGGAATCCTACTACTCCACTTGATATCTGGATTTCTGGATGCCAGCAATTTCACACAGAAAAAAAAAAGTCACTTTATAAATATGTCATCATGCTACCTTATTGAGGTGTCCAATATATAATATTAGATAGCAGATTCTGGAGGCATTCTCAGAGAAGAAAGAAACTCATCTGTTTCTAGTAATAATTAGGCAAGTATTTCTAGGAAATGTGCCTCTTTTTGTTTGAAGGTACAATGCGCTGCTTTTCAGGAACTAAGAAGCAGGAGGTAGAAGTTAGAAACAAGCATGAGGTCTCTTAGTAGTCTCTTGTAAATAGATATGAATGTGCCATTTATGTGCTCCAAGCCATCCAGAAGTGTGTAAACATGATTAACCCACAACTGGGTCTGAATAAATATGACCCATCTCTCCACACAGTCTCCTGATGGTTTGAAATTAAAACCCTTGCTTGCCTGCCAGAGGCAGGGAAGAGAGGCAACAAGGCAGCTTCATTACAAACAGGATGGGAAGATGTGGGGTAGGGCCAAATAGAGCTCTTTTGCTTACTTCTAGACTTTCCTACCACTCTTTTGTGAAGTCTCCTTGAGAAAAATCACATAATCAGGGAATATGCTTTTTGACTTTTTTTTTTTTTTTTTTAAGGGTTGGACTTGGCATTAGTTGCAGAGGCCTTGATGGACTGGCTTCTCTCTCCCCCTTTTTTTAACCCTTTAGCAAAGGCCAACAATTGGGAAATCAGTGTCAGAGCCTGTGGTGCTGCAGATTCCAAGGAAAACATTTGTTTAGATTTTCATAGAATCATAGAATGCTTTAAGTTGGAAGGGATCTTAAACATCATTTATGTCTAACCCCCCTGCCATGGGCAAGGGCACGTTCCAGGGATGGGGCATCCACAGCTTCTCTGGGCAACCTGATCCAGCGTCTCAGCATCCTCACAGTAAAAGAATTTCTTCGGAATATGTAATATAAACCTGCCCTCTCTCAGTTTAAATCTATTCCCCCTTGTCCTATTACTGCATGTCCTTGTAAAAAGGGTATTAGAAATGCAAAGATAATCATAAATGTAAAGATAACTATAAATGCAAATAAAATTCTCCTGTGCAGCAGGAACATCAGCTTCCCCAAACATGTCCCACTGAAATCCAGGAGAGACTCTGCACATGATGTTTTCCTCTCACTCACCACACTTTGCCTTCTCACTCTTTCATTGAGCTGATGCAGAAATAAAATGAACCCTGATTCATTGTGGCTTTCCTAAGGTGAAATTATCTGTGTTCTGGTTGTTTTACAACAGAGATGTCTGTAAACACATCTCACTCTCTTTCCTGTTGTATAAAAACTTGCTGCTTACAGTTCTGTTCCCTGCATCCTCAGCTTCTATCCAGGAGCACAGGATTAAGAGGTACGGTCTTTGCTATCTTACCTTCCTTTAACAATTCAGCACTTTGTATTTTTCCAAATAGTGGAAAATCCTTAAAAGTAATGTAAGAATCTTGAAGTCCTAAAGAGGTCCAAAAAGGGAAAATAGTAAAAAAACCTAATTAACAGAAACTTTCCAATCTCAGCAATTTAAATGAGATAGTGCTAAGTTGTGGAAGAGACTTGGACAGGCTTGTGGTTCTGTTCTTGTTCTTTTCCTTATTGATTGAAATTCGAGGGCCCTTGAAAACGTTTTGTCCCTCTGAACTCCAAGCACTTATGGAAAATGTGAAAGTGCACTCCAAACCATGTGAACCAATATTCAACAGCTGAAAGATATTTCCACCTCCTCTCCATGCACCTGCTCAAGCTGATATTTTCAGTCTGTCTCAGTCCTCCATTTCACTTTTCCCATTGCCAAAAAGTGAGCTAATGTGTTTTGGTGTTCCAGGGCAGGAAGAGAAAAGTGAGTCAACTCTGCATGTCCACATTATTTGATGATGACATTTCTTTTTTACCTGTGCTCATCTATGTTGCCTGCCTAAGGAAATGCAGGATGACAGAAATGCATTTCATGCCCAGCCAAGGGCCACTGAAAATTCCAACAGTCCTGAACCAAACAGGTTAATACTTTGGAACAAAAATAAATCCTCATGTCCAAACTTTCCTGTCCGAACCCTCCAGCAGGAAGATTCATATGTAGGATTGGATCTGGTTTGGCTTCTTGCTGCAGTGAGGAGTATATTGAACAAAATCTTCAACCCATGGAAAGTGGTGTGTCACATTTCCTTCACTTGAAGAGAAGCTTTGTGTCATAACTTCCCCAATGATTCAGGCTTCTCAGAAAGGTTGGACTGTCTTTGCTGATTAGATGTCCATTAGAATTTGCCGCTGGCCAAAACTAAGTAGCTGAAAATATTCATATGATGTATTAATCAATTTAATTTAGTATGGTCTATTTGTATGCCATAATGACTTCCTAAAAGCCTTGCCTGGTGTCAGAAATTTCAGAGGTAATACTACTGTGCAGAGGCAGGAAGGGCATTTCTAATTATAAGAACAACTTTCTAAATGCCATTTTCCTAACTCAGCACTCTTATGATTGGTACAGAGAAAAAAGACTTGTAATTCCTAGTAACCCTATTATTTTTCTTTTCTCATGACTTTCTGCCTCAACCATTCTGATTTTTCTTTCCCCAAAATGAAATATATTATAACCTCACCTTTACTTGACCCCTAAAATGTAGCAAATTAAAACAATAGGAAGAATATTTTGTAACTTCCCAATTTTATTACCACTAAATGCATCATTAAGTATAAATTGATCACAGCAGAGAGCACATTAATTGTGACCACAGTACAAAGTCCTGACTTTCTGCTAGTACTGCACTGCTTTCAGAATGACTGCAGCATTACTTCCCAACAGAATCTAACACTTTTGTGATGGTCCACCAGTGTGAAAATCCAAGAGCCCCAAGAGTCCTAAAGTACAGTGAGATTTTACTTGGCAAGTCCATGAAGTCAAATTTAGCATTTCTCCCTCAACAATTTCTGACACCCACACAGACTCTCTCATTTCCTTGTTACCCAAATTCCCATTTCTGCAGTTTTGGACAATTCCATGACATTTCCTGGAATCATCTAGAGAGTGTTATTTTGCTGTAAGTTGTCTTGTGATGGACAACAATCATGTCTTCCATGAAGATTTGACAACCAGCACATCCTCTCACAGCATAGGTGGTACCAGTAGAGACATACCCAAGGTAGCTTTTAGCCGGTATATTCCAGCACTACAAGCACTAGTTCTATGGCCACTTGGACAAAAGCCCAATTCAGAGGCTATCCCAAATCCACCCCACACCTCTACGCAGCCCCAGGATTCTCAGGGCCAGACAGGGACATGATGACAATGACAAAGAAATGCTGCTGGACCATGTCCTGTTAAATCCCACATGTAGAAGAAAAAGAGAAGAGGGAATGTCATCTTGTCCCTCTTAGAGATGGAAGAGAAACTAAAGGAGTAGCAATACATCCACTCTCAGTAGCAAAACACCTTTCTTTTGAGAAGATTCTAAGGTTGCAACTAGAGTCAGATGATGTCCCTGATATCTTTTCCCAACCTGACCACTCTCAGTGACATCCCAATCTGAAGTGGCACTTTCTTTATATGTTAAACTAAGCAGGTTACCAACCAGGTTGAGAAGAAAAGGAATCATTCCCCTCCTCAGTAAAAGCCAGCTCTCAGGACTGAGCTGATGATTACTGATGTGCACATGGGAAGAGTAGACTACCTGCTACCAGAATACCAGAGAAGACTTTGTCAGAAACCTGTAGTGTTGTCTATCAACAGCATAGAAGAGATGACTCAAGCAGCAGGAGGAGATACACTTATTTACTAAACTAAAAAGATGCAATTTGAAGTCAGTTCATTTTCTGGCTTTAGTTTAGAGATCATACTCAGGCTAAGCCATTGTCCAATACTGTAGGGTGTCAAGAAATAGTAAAAACAGCTGGCAACAACCCCCCCAAAGTCAACTCTAACATTTTCTGTGACCATGAACTGGTCCCTACGCTCATATTTTTCCTTTGACAGTGGAGTTCCACTGCTCAGAGTCATATTTGGATTTATGCAATCCATCAGACCTGGAGTAATACTTGAGAAAATCAACAATTCTGCTGTTCTCCAGACAGCAAACACCACACCAATGAGTAACATTTTCATCTCTCCAGGAACAAACACATAGCTCAGACCTTCAGTTTTGTCTTGTGAGAGCTGACTTCTCTGAGCTGATGGCTTTTGACCAGGAACATCCCTGTGTTTGTACTGTGCCTGTGCACACATATCCTTTCACAGTGTCCTAAAATAGGGTCTAAAATAGATCTTAGAAAATTGACAAAGCATCTCCATAAAAAGTAAATAGATCTATGTTTTTTTTCAGGCTAAGTTTCTGTAAAGAATATATTATGGTGGTGCCTTAACTTCTTTATATTGATATGATAATACTGTTTTTAAACATGTAAAAATTAAACTGTCTCAGAAGAGGTTTCTGCAGGAATAAACTGTGCTAGTAATAGAAACTTGGAATATTTTATACGTATATATTTACATATATAAATAAAACAAACTAGTGGTAGAAATAAAATTTATTGTGTAGATCCAAACCCTTTCTGAGATCAGTTTTACCTAAGCATTTGAACAGAGGTCTGGGCTTTGCTGTAACCTTCCAGTTAACTGTTTGGAAGGTTCTCTCATAATTCCATGTTCTGTGTGAATACTGAAACTATAGGGTTTTTTGGTTACTATCTTGGAATGCAGCATTTCTGTTTTCCTCACAGAGGAGAGAAAAACTACTTCAAGAAAAGACTTTTTTCCATTGAAAATTCTTTCCAAAATGTAATTATTGACCATCTCTAAAATTGAAACCACCTTTACAATGTTCTTTGAAATCTACCAAGGAAAAGTAGTGTTTCTGTCTCAAAGTTAAGAAACACTTTGAATTCAAGATTTATAGAGAACCATAAAAACTTTTTACACCGAATTGTAAATCCTTCTGCTTTACTGCAGTAAACATAAGGGTCTGACTTTTTTGGCATAGGTAGTTTTATTGCATCTATTACTAACAACAGATGTCAGCTAGTGAAAGCAGAACCATTGGGAGGGAAAGGTTATATAATTTTCAGTGGGTTTTTCTAAAAGCTGAGTGTTTGAGAAGCTCAGAGACTATGGTAAATGATCCTTCTATATAGAGAGAGAAAAAAAGAGGTATTCTCTCTCTTTCAATCTTCTATTAAGTCTTTCTTGAAAAGAACTTTTTTGTGTTTTCCAATACTAGATCTGACATCAAATTACTTCTTTTTTTTTTTATCTTAAGTACTTAAGTCTATCCAACAAAAACTTACTGAGGTTTTCATGGTTCTACCTACACAATTTTTTTCAGCTTTGTATTAAAGAAAGAAAAGGAAGTAAAGAATCACAGTGTGTAAGTACGTAACAATTGACAATACTTCTTTGTTGAGAAAGTGGCATAAATAGGATTGAACACAAACCAAAATGGATTTTGATACTGCAGATTTTGTGTCTGTCTTTTTAGTCTGGGATATGTTTCTGACCTGTGTGGGGAATGAACTCCTTCAGTTCGAATTTCCTCCAAGACGAGACTCACTCATGAATGAACACACCCTATACCTCCATTCTCAGACACCACCAGCCTGTAAATCAGGACCTCCCTCCTTAAGACTTCAACAGGAAATGAGTTTAGTTTCTGCTGTCAGCTTTGCACCGATCTGGGAATAACCTTAAAACCAGGCTTACCTCACAGACAGGGTGAATACTAAAGCACAAACAACTACGTTACTTCAGATAATCTTTGATTTCTTTGGTGTTGTGTTTAGATTTGGGGTGTGGTGTGGTCCACTCACTGGAGGGAAGGGATGGCATCCAGAGGGATCTGGACAGGCTTGAGAGGTGGGGCTGTGCAAACCTCATGAAGTTCAGCAAGACCAAGTGCAGGGTCCTGCACCTGGGTCAGGACAATACAAAACACAAATACAGCCTGGGAGGAGAATGGATTGAGAGAAGGTCTGAGGAGAAGAACTTGAGGGCGTTGGTTGATGAGAAGCTCAACATGTCCCAGCAATGTGCACTGGCAGTCCAGAAAACAACCGAACTACATCCAAAGCAGTGTAGGCAGCAGGTCGAGGGAGGGGATTCTGCCCCTCTGGTCCACTGTTGTGAGACCCCACATGGAGAACTGCATCCAGCTCTGGGGCCCCCAGCAGAAGAAGGACGTCAACCTGTTGGAGAGAGTCCATATGAGGCCTCAAAGATGATCAGAGGGCTGGAGCACCTCTGCCATGGAGACAGGATATTGCCATGGAGACAACATGATTGTTGTGCCTAGAGAAGAGAAGGCTCTGGAGAGACCTTATAGCACCTTCCAGTACCTGAAAGGGGCTACAAGAGACCCAGAGAGGGACTTTTTACAAAGGCATGGAGTGATAGGACAAGGGGTAATGGCTTTAAAGTAAAAAAGGGTGAGTTTCAATTAGATATTGGGAAAAACACTTTTACTGTGAGGGTGGTGAGGCACTGGAGCAAGTTTCCCAGAGAAACTGTGGATGCCCCAACCCTGGAAGTGTTGAAGGCCAGGTTGGATGGGGCAACCTGGTCTAGTGGAAGATGTCCCTGCCCATGGCAGGGGAGTTGCAACTATACAGTGTTTAAGGTCCCCCCCAATGCAAACCATTCTGTGATTCTGTGGTTCTGTCATCTTCTCAGTATATTCAGAGGAGAACCATGAGCAATGCAGCTAATAGGGACCTACTTCAGTGGAGCTAAAATCTCCCAGAGTTACATAAAATAAATCCTATTCAAGAATAGAGTCCAGATGGTCTAGAAAAGAGATGAAGGGGTTAGTTCCATGGGTCCCCTGTCTCTGCATGGTCATTTGAAATCCAGTCAATTCCAAACCCTGAATAGCAGTCTCAATTAATAGGCTTTCAAGTGTATCTGTGCCTTTTTTTTTCAGTTTGGGTGCTCTTTTCCCATAGTACTACACATCTGTAAGATGTTCAATGCAGACTCCTCAGCCGCTTGTTATCTGTCTGTTAAAGAAGAAATAGAAGGCAAAATTGTTCCTAACCCTGTAGTTCAGAGATCTCTGCCTTTTCAAACACCAAGAAAGAAATAGGCTGTAAATTACATACTGTAGTGGCCAAAAAGAACATGCAGTCATATAATCAGCCACAATAGGACTGTAAGAAGGCATTGGACTGCATCTAACTTTTATTGAAACACCAAAGTCATCTAAAGCCTCATATCGCCAGGGGTATCTTTCAGACCAAATACATGCTACAGCCTGTAAAAATTAAGCTAGCCATTATAAACTTAATCTGTGGTCTGAATGGCAAAATTGAAAAGCACTCAAGCATTAAACTGCTCTTCTTGAAGGAAAAATAATAAAGCAATATGGGTAATATATAAATAGCTTTAAAGATTGTTGGCAGCAGGATAACTGGGCTGAACATTCAGTGAAAATTGTAATGTATTACGGCTCTCAGTGAAGTTAAATATCTTCAATATGCTGCTTTTACCACTAACAGGTTTGCAACCATTGTTGGCTTTGTGGACAACCCAATACACCCTTTTCACTTTTTTTTTTTTTCATATATTTAAGAAAGTTTGGTAGCTTTGTCAATGTGAAGTGCTGCTTGGAATCCTATTAACTTCTCCTTAAAACACATAGCCTGCCTGACTGCAAGGTTAGTTAATTCTTAGTAATAAATATTTTTTGTTGTTGTTTAATAGTAAAAGATCTTTATTAGGTTAACTCTATTCTAACTGGTTCTATTAATAAAGGTAACCTTGCCTACAGGGCTCATAAATAGTCATGTATTGTGACTACACTGAGTGTATACACTGAGAATAAAAATAAGAACACCTGTATTTGTCCATGTACCAGACTCTGAAATTTGACACAGTACAATAGCTTGGAGAAATTAAACGCTATCTTGCTCCACTATATCTAGAAAACTAAATCTCCAAATTCTTTCATCATGGTTGATAATGTGTACACCATTGTCTGTGGCACCTTGACTTTTAATATACAAGACTTCATCATATGATCAGTTGTTAATTTTAGTGACACTTTCTTATGCTAAACTATACTTAAAATGGCACAGTCTGAGGGTAGCTGTGGAGCCGGCTGTAGGCTGGGCTGTGGAGTATTTACTCAGCTGAAATCTACCTTACCCTCAGTGAGACTTCATGGATTTCAAGCAGTAGGATCACCCGTTTACTGAAGGTACTTTGCACAATGAATTATCTGCACATATTATTTTTTTAGATGATTTTTTGAGATGATTTATTCTGCAAACAGTTCTTCAGCATGAATGAGATCAACATTGAAGTTCTTTGTTGAATAGTGAGGACATGAAAAAAAAATCAGAATCTGGTTGTTGCCATTTTTCTCAATGGAAAAGTTTGGTAACTGTTTGCATTTACAAAATATGGATACACTTTATGCCCCAAACCTTGCACTAGAGAAAATGCTGCAGATGAGGAAAATGGTATATCAAGATCTGAGCAACTAAGACCATAGAGAGATTACAATACAGCTGGGGTTATAACTCATGTCTTCTCAGATCCAATGATCAATAAGATTCTTGAGCTCAGAGACAAAACCCAACAGAAACAAAGTGACAGTTGTTTGTCATTATTGAGACAGTTTTCCTGCACAACTCTCTGGCTTTGCAAATAACATGGTTCCACTCTCACCCTCTGAGTATTTCCAGAGAGATGCACAGTGCTGTATCACTGTAGTTGAATCTTCTGCCTGCAAAGACAGATTAACTGACTGTGTGCTTGTTCCTGCCATGTTGCAAATGGCTTGTAACTTAAGAAGAATATCTCTCTTCCAGTTACCCACATTTTTCTTTCAAAGGACAAGAGAAACTGCTTCCCATGTTTAAGTTGTTTCCGCAGCTCTGGATACTCAGTCTATCTGTAACTGGTGCAAACTAAGTGAATGCTTTTGCAGGTGTAAGCTTCACTGATGTGACAGCTGAAACCTGCAGGGGAAATCCAACTAGGCTAAACTTCAACTAGAAGATCCAGATAGAGGATTTTATTGTGTCTAGTTCTGGGTTCCTCAGTACAAAAGAGGTATGGAGCTCCTGGAGCAGGTCCAGCAGAGAACTACAAAGATGACTAAGAGTCTGGAGCATCTCTCTTATGACAAAAGGCTGAGGGAGTTGGGTTTGTTCAGCCTTGAGAAAAGACAACTGAGAGGGGACCTAATCAATGTATACAAGTCTCTGAAGGGAGGGTGTCAGAGGATAGACTGGGCTCTGCTCAGTGGTGCCCAGCAATGGGACAAGAGGCAATGGGCCGAAACTGATGCACAGGAAATTCCACTTGAATATGAGGAAGAACTTCTTTCCTGTGCAGGTGACTGTGCACCGAAACAGGTTGCCCAGAGAGGTTGTGGAGTCTCCCTTGGTGGAGATATTCAAGAACTTTCTGGACACGGTCCTGTGCCACGTTCTCTAGGATGACCTTGCTTGAGCAGGGAGGTTGGACTGGATGACCCACTGTGGTCCTTTCCAACCTTACCCGTTCTGGGATTCTGTGATTGTTTTCCTTTTTCCTCTTAGTTTTGATCATGTTTGCACCTTCCCAATATGTGTTGAAATAAACCCAGAAATTCCCACCTGAAGTTCTTTTAATTTCTGTGCTTCACCTGCTAGCACATCTCACCATGTGCAGTTATGAGTAGTGCTGTTGCTTGCCTGTGATGTGAAACTCAGACCAGGTTTGCTCAAACATCTTGTTATCCTGGGTCAGGATAAGCTCCTCTGAACTTAAAGCTTTTACAAAATTCCCAAATAAGGCAAAGTTGCATGTCATTTGGTCTTTTGGGAACAATAATTTTTTTTCTTTTTATTAATTACTGACATTTCCCCCCATAATCTGCAATTTATTTAAATTTTGGCCTAATTAAGCAATGGTCACTTACTGTTCACTATCATTAGGTTCAATTGGTTCCATGGAGGGTGGAATGACCTGGCATTGCAATTAAGCAGAGTTCACTGCAGTATATTCAACTTGAATGGAGGCAAAAGAGGACAATGGGTGAGGATATATTTCCCAAAATGTTGCTGAAAACCACTTAATCTATTTTTTTCAAGATGGGCATTGCAACTTTCTTCCTCCAAGTTCCATAATGCTTCTGACATTATTATTTGTGAGGCAATAGTTGTTGAGGTGACATTCTGCGGTGGATGTGCTGTCTCTCAAATCTCTTAGCAGAGGTTTTGTGTTCTCCCTTGAAGGGGGAGTAGACATCAAGGCTTAGCAGAGTCCTTAAAGAAGTCTGACAAGAAAGTAGCTGATGGATGAGATAACAGGACTGCATTCTGATATATGCAGAGAAAAGTGAGATGAAGTCACAAAGTATTTCAGCAAAACTCTTCTTAAATTCTACTTAAAATGCCTTTGTATGTTTGCTTCTCTGAGTTCAGCTCCAGCTGAAACCATTTTAAAAGACCAAAACCACAAACAGGTTCAACATGATGCCAATATGAGATGATGCCTGTATGTGCTGCCTAAATGCATTTCTATGAAAACCACTGTGACAGACAGTGCCTTACAGTCCCATCAAATTCTAGACACATGACAGAGCATCTTCCTCAGAATTAACAAATAACTCAGACAGTTCTATTGAAACTTGGAAGAGAAACAGTGGGAAGATACATGTTGAATATAGAATCACCAAAGAAAACATTGGAAAGGAATTCTTTAGGTCATCTACCTGCTCCTGCTCAAATCCAGGGCAACTTCAACTGTTACAAAAGGTTTCTGAGGGCTTTGTCCACTGAGTTTCAAGTTACTCCAAGGCTGGAGATGCTGCAACCTCTCTGTGCCCCTGTTCCAGTGTTTATAGTTCCTGTCCTAAAACCTGTGCTAGTTATCCAGTTATCTTTTTGGTTCACCTCTGACAAGTTCTGTCTCAGTCTGCTTACAGCTATCCAAAAGACAAAGGACATTAGGTCCCTCCTTAGCCTTTTCTGTAAGATATAACCCTGCTACATCAGGTGTTGTGTCCCCTTAACCAACCTGGCTTCTCTCCACTAGACTCTCCTGTGTTTTTCAGACTCTCTTCTGTACTGAGGTCCCAAAATGGAATTAATTTTACCAGAGGGATCCTCTCATTAACCTGAATTTCTCTGTTTGTTCTTTAACATAGTCTCCGAGTACAGAGAGTCAGTAAGTTGATCTTTATCAATGATCTTTCAATGAGAAGATTTAACTGAGAAACAGAATATTTTCAAATTATAAGATAAATCTCAATGAAATCAATGACAGCTGAATCAGAGCCTTGTTTCACTACTCCAGTGTTATAGCAGACAGAGACAAAACATGAAATAGGACAATATTCTCCACCACTTCCCTGTTGCTAATGACCATTCTCGAATTCAAAAACCAATAAAATCTCTTATTGGTTTCATCAGGACTATTTAAATTCCCTGAGGCTGAGTGCAATATCAGGTCCAGCAAAGGGGGCACAATTTTCCACAATTTTCAAAAATGCTCCAAAGCACAAAATTCAGCTTCTGCGTCATGACTAACTGTCTAGGCATCCTTTCTCACAGGTTATTGTGAAGGTGCTGATGCATCCTGTTTGCTCATTCCACACAGCCCTTAGCAAATCTGGACACAAGAGACCCTGGGAATTATTCAGTGACAGAGAGAAAGAACATATGACAGAAGAATTTATGCCTAGGACAGGGCAAGAGCCAGCAGCGTGCTTTCCATTCCTCCCAGGAATAATGAACAGTAGCTCTTGGATACTGCAGCTCAGAGAAAACTACTTCACCTGCTGACTGTGGATCCACTCTCAGCAATGTCTCACTGATGTACTGAGAGCCGCAGGACAGAGATTTCAGGGCTGGAAATGATTCAGCATCAGTGAGTCAAGAGAGGTAGAGTGGATTTGCACAATATCCAGGGCAAGAACTCGCCCCTGAACCATCAGATATATATTCCAGGAGGTGACAGGGCATTTGTTGCCACATCCACCCTGGTTCATTCATCTTTTTACTGAGAGAACATTATCCATGTTAATATGGACTTCTGTTCAACTATCAATAATTTAGAGCCAGACCTTTCTCACATAAGTTTCTCATCATGTGTCTTTGTGTGATGGCAAGCCCTGGGTGTGGGGAGGCTTCATCTCTATTTAACAGCAGGAACAACTTTATATATCTCTCTGCATTGGATAGCATTAGGTAGCTGCTGTGCTAATTTGGGATCCATCAGTTTGGGGGTACTGGCCCATGCTATGCCTGCTAGAGGGTAGTACTGGCCATGAAAAGGATGTTAGGAGTGGTTATATTCTGGCCTGACTGATTCTTCAGTGGATTTAGATTCATAACTTATAACTTTATTATTCCTAAAATAGGAGGTAATGGACACTAGGTTTTCTGCTCTCCTTCAGACTGTTAACATTGGTATGTTGGGTGTCTTGAAACCAAAACCAATTTTATTTGGGAAAACTGTTTTCTTTGTCACTCTAACTTTCAAATTACAATGCAGTATGGTAAGGTCTCATTAGCGTGTTCTCTGGTTGAGGGAGAATGGCCAGGGGATTTCACAGTGAAATTCTAACTCATTTTAAGTGGACAATATGATAAAAATCTTTTTAATAGTGTCATCAAACTAGGTTTTTCTTAATTATTATGAGACTGTGGAGACGACACTACCTAAGGCTAAAACAAGAGCTGGATTCTTCTACAATAGGAGCTCCTAAGGACTTTTCGTAATGTAGCATAAGAATAAAGTGTTTTTCTTCTTCCATTCAACACTGTAATTCTCTGGTGCCCATTGTGGAGTGGTCCTATTCCAAGCTGAAGGAAGCACACTCTCTCTCCCTGAAGAAGTTGATTAATTTACCAGCAACCAAGGCACATTAAAAAAAAAAGAAAGGAAAGAAATATTTTGATTTGCAGAGATGCTTACAGAGGGGAATTTGATGCTTCTTTTTCTTAAAGATGTCTTCTTCACCTAAAGCTCTCATAGATTTGAGCTTGCTTCCAAATTGTGTAAGACATGGATGCATGGAAATTTTGAAAAACTCGTAGATGCTGATCAGTTTAGAGCACAGGACTTAAACTGACAAAAGACATTATCAGTTCCAATATTTTTCAGGACTTTCTATGTGACCTTATCCTCTCTCTGCCTCAATCCTGTAAGATCAGGATGATTTCACTGCCTCTATTTTTTGAGTCTCTTTTCTATCGAGGTCTTCAGAGCAGATGCTGTTTCTTTCTCTATATTTACACAATACCCTAGAAAACAATACCCTGACCTCAACTCATCCCATTAAACAAATCACAGCAACCATTTTCCATCCAGCCATTAATACACAGCATTATTTTTCCTCCTTATTAACTGACTGCCTTCCATTCTGATCTAAGAACTCTTTTCTTCATTTTTCTCCTGCAACAGTTTGCAGATAATGCAGTTTGAATATTTTTTCTAAAATGGATAGGCAAAGAAAATTTGTTTCCATACCTCAGCAAGACTCTATTTAAGAACTTGATGATACAAACAAACCAGAAAGAAAAATGTAAATATTGTTCCAATTAAATGGAACCCAGGATATCTCCATGGGTACATTACAGGTTTCAGTGGAGGTGGTAATGTTGAGGAGGTAGCCAGGAATAGCCTTCAGCATTAAAAATTTAAGCCTGCAACTTGTTCACAGCTGTGACTGTGCATGCACTGGGAGAGAAATGGCACAATTGAAAACAGAATCGGCATATGTCTGCCAAACTTATCCCAAGGAAGAGGAAATTTAACCCCTGTGTTCCCAGTAAGAGTGAGAGTTTGCTGCAAAGTTTGTCACACCTGTGTAATGGCAAAGAAAGAAAGAGCAGAGGCTGATAGAGGAACATTACACAGTAACTACCACTCAGTGCTGCACAGTAAGGCTGTGAAAATCAGAGCATGACCTCTTTGAAGGTCAGAGTTACTAGTGCTCTAACTCTGGGTGATTGTCAGTCATACTTGTGCATAGCTGCTTGTGGGTGGTAGTCCATTGGAGGCCCTCCGGGGTTAAAACAAAAATGAAATAATAAAATTTTGTGGCTTGGATAATTGTGTGACAAAACCTCGTTTTGCTAGGAGAAGATTTCAGAGCAATCAATCATCCCAGCTTTAAGATCAGATATTGAATCTCATCACTTGCAAGACCTTCTGCATGAAATCAAACAAGTGATCTAAATTCTTGTTCTATGCTTTGCTAGAGTCTACTCTTCTGGGAGAAAAACACTGTTCCTGATCTTATTCATAATTATCCATTGTTTCTTGCATTTTTTCCCTATGTATGCCATTTAGTCTAGATGACCTTCTTTTATTTGTGTTTAGTTTGTATGGTAGAGGTGGTCATATCCTGCAGGTTACTATCTTATTCTGTAATCTTCACGTAGAATGTTTGTCTTTCCAGAAGAATATCAGAACCATTGTATTTGTAGCCCATATTTGTCTTACTTCTTAACAGGAAAGAGTCACCAATCATTCCTTGAAAAGGGGAAAGAGGTCCAGCAATTTCTTTGGTCAGATCAGACACATCTTTTCTAAAACTGAGATATGGATCAGCTCCAGACTTGATGTGAAAGGAGGGGAAAAGGGCACAGGCTCACCTGCCTCTTCTTAAGCTGACAGCCATTGCTAAGGACTGTTATAATTAAGGAGAAAGTTATCTGTAGGACTGTGCAGTCTCCAGGAACACTAACCCTTCAAGGCATGTGTCAACAGTCTTGTTATGTGGACAGGAAATCCTGCTGGGTAGGATGCTCTGAAATACCTGATATGGGAACAGTGTTGGAGAGCCATCCTGCTGTTCCTCCTCTGAAAGGCAGAGAAGCCACACCTGTAGCCCCAATAGCTGATGAGGCAACGGGTTACTCATTTGTGCTAGAAGACCCCATCACTAAGAAGGGAAGATCAACCCTAATGAGGGAAAGGGCTATCGCTTTGCAGGGACAAGCCTGGGCAGCCAAAGAGAGAGAAAGCAGCAGGACCAAGAGGCAGTATTTGGGTGTGGGGGACATGGACTGGGCCTGCCTCCAAAGGCTGCTTGTCAAACCAACTCTTTATAGGGTGTCCTAAGACTCATCTCTCTGTGAAATCTCCTTAAAAGACATGTATTCATTTATGACTTTGCCTTCCCCTGGGCTATGTTTACACATACATTTACTGAAAAAGGAAGGCCAGAATCAATATTTGTGAGCAAAAAGAGAGACATTGTCTATGTGTGAGTATGAGGAGAACGAATCTCTGAAATCTTCACATGGAATGAAAGTCTGAAGGAGGTTTAAAGGATTTCACATTCACAAGCCCACAAAAAGCTTTGAAGTATTATATTTACTTTCACAGAAATCTTACAATTTTTGCAGGTGAGGTACATATTCACATTTTTGGTGCCTCATCAGACAGTTGTAACCTCCAGAATTAACAAAAAGAGGTGAGAAGGCTCCCTGCCTTTACAGACACAAATATCAACCCACAGGCATGTCCTATGCCCTCAGTGCAAACACTGGCCTATGTTTCAGGTGTGCTGCTTTTACCTATAAATGTAGATCTATTAATGTATATAGGAAAATTCAAACCAAGAAAGATGTAAAAGGTGGCTAATGCTCTTCAGCCGGTTACTATTACAAAGTGCCAGGGAATGACTTTGATTTTGGTTTAGTTATTTTTGGATTTATAGCATTGAAGGGCAAAGAAAAATCGGGGAGAAAATAGCTCTTTTAAACATGGTAAAGTGGCCTGGATCCATTTGCCGAGACTTCACCAGGTGGGAACACTTCTAATCTTTTATACCAGGCCTTACATGATTGTTGCTTTGACTTCAGTACAGATACTTCTGACTTTGAAGAAAATAAGACCAGAATTAGATCCCTGATGTTCCCCAGGCTAGCAACAACCCATGCAGCATGAATAGTGTATTCTTGTTCATAAAGATTCCTCCCTCCTCTAGCCTGTGCTTTGACAATGCTTTGTTTAAGCAGTTCTCTGGTTAACATTACTTAGCTTTCTTCCTTAAAGCTGGCTACATTTCAGTGGATTCCTGAGCTTGGATATCATGAAAAGGGCTTCATCCTTTCCTAGAGGAAAGCTGCAGATGAAGTCCCATGAGTGACAGTTGCAGCATTTGTTCCTTAGTAAAAGAAAAAAAAAAAAAAAGGCAGCAGGTAAATTAAATTATTCATTAAGGGACACAATCCTGATTCCATGGGTTTTGCTACAGTGGCTTTTTGATGGCCACTGCACAAGACTTCTCTTCATGCAAGGCTACTATTTTATAAAGTGCTCTGCACAGCACTGGAGTGAGGTAAAGATCCTTCTTTACGATCTAAAGGCCTCAATGTCCTTTCCCTGCGTATTCAGAAATGCTTTTGACTGATGCAAGTGTTCCTGAGTATATGTGGTTTGACTATTTTTTTCCCCTGATGACTGCTGGGGGTCACATTCTCAACACAATTACCAGTCCAGACTGAAATCTGCCCTTCCATCAGCTGCAAGAGCCTTCCCAGTGCACAACCAAAAGCTTTTCAACACTGTGGTTTTATTTCTAAATTTGTTGCAATTGCTATAGCCATTTGAAACACACTCTCTATAATGCAGATAAATCCTTTTCTCCAAGATAGCTGAGGAGGAACACGGACTCCATGTCAAAACTAAGAGGACAGAAGATAAATCATAGTCTGTTTGCTTGAGCTTAAAAGCCAAAGAGAGAGAGGTGAACATTATATTCACCATCACTTCTAATACATCAAAATTATATTTGAGCTATCTTGTTTGCTTTAATACCTATTTCAAATAAAATCAATCTTCTTCAACTTGAAAACATTATTTGTTTTTAACAAGATTATTTATGGACTGGTTTTGTGTGTTTTCTGCTGTATTGTGCTTGTGAAACTGCCCTGTGAAACTGGTATTTTACTTTGCAGAAACATCCCTCAGGAAATGACATAGACCAGTGAACTTCTAGCACTTGACTAACCAAAGCAACTGAGTAAAAATAAAATACAGATAAAACAAAACATTGTTTACACAGAATGATCAATGTCAGCTGGTCTCAAAGTTACTCTACTAAATGAATATTATGGCTTTATAAACAATCGATTAAATGCTGCAATAGCAGTTAAATATGGTTCCTCCCTAAAGCCCATGATGGTGACAATAAGGTATTGATCATATTACAGCACTATTACATACCTTCTTTGTAGTGTAACTGTGACAAACATGTCAAAATAGATGCTCACTGGCCTGAAGAGAAGGACAGGAAAGGAACTGGAGAGGGGAAGAGATTTATCCAGCAGATAGGTGGAAAATCCAGCTTTCTGGGGACTGCTGGAGATGGTACTGTAATCCTAAGAACTTTAGCACTCTGGTGAGAAAAGTAGAAATATCATAGTTTTATGACTGATAATTTTGAGGCTGAAACAGTAATTTCTCTTGGAAAGAGAAATTTAATGTATAATGTAAGTTACAGAGTCTTTTCAGCTGTACCAGATGTTCGTTTGGTTTTGAGAGGAAGCTTGGTTTTGAGATAGACTTGGGGGATTAGAGAGAAAATAAAACAGACATCTATTAAAAATTTGGTTTAGAGGTTTTATGAGGCTGACATTTTCTTCATGTAATACAGGGTCATGTGTGGAAATGTTTTAAATATTTATTGTTTTAATATTCAAGAAACATTGTCTCTTAGAAAGCTGTTCAGCTTTAACAGAAACTGTTCAGCTTTGAAAGAAAAGGATGATTAAACTGGGTGTGAGATTGAACTAGAGGTATCCTTGATTGTTGTAACAGCTCCAAAATTATAATTTTCAAGGGAGGGAGGAATGTTTCCCCATTGTCACCTTGCCCAACTTTCCAAGAGTCCTAGGAATGAAAATCAGGATTTTTTTCAGCAGTCCTTGAGTTTACGATGAGGCATCCGGAGATGGAAATTGCTCCATCTAAATATCCAGCAATTTCCTATATCTTACTCTAAAGGATGTGTTTCTGGCTTGTGTCAATAACAAGTAACTAGAGGAAATGACCAGGGTCTAGGGTTGCAGTTCCCCTGTCCCACACCAGAAATAGGGAAAATGGATGTGATGGTTCTAAGGGGAGCCAGCTAAGCGTGAAATGGTTCAGCTGACATGGAGTGAAGCCAAGGAAAGTCTTTCTATGTCTTTGCTGAAATCTTTGCCAACCTCAAATTGTGAGACATACTTGGGACATTGTTCCACAGATATCCCTAGTAAATTGCCCACTGACTTCCCCAGAGTGAAATAGTTGGGGCCTATTTCTACCAATAAGCCAGTAGAACTCTATGGCTTCATTTGTTGTTAAAAATTAAACATGATCACGACAGTTCTCTGGAGCTGAGGCAGAATTGTGAGGAAAGGTGCACATCTGAAGCTCTCTTATTCCCCAGGAGCAGACTGACTTATTGGAAAAACATGCTGACTTCCTACTGGAAATGGTCCCTGGCTTGTGTTTTGTCCAAGAATTATCTGGGAGAGTGAATACACTGGTCAGGTGGGTCAACTTTAAAAGCTGAGTAAGATCTGTGCTTCTCCATCCTGGAAAGCATCTGAGGCAAACATTGGCTGAAAAGGGCTCAGCGTGAGCTCTCCATGCTCCACAGAGGACAAGAAAGCATCACTCTGCTGCTCAGCACTGACCTGTCAAGGGCAGAAGGGATATTTATTCCACAACAGAGATCATTCACTGCCACACACCTCCAATGCATTGTGGCGTCTTGTGGTTCCCACTATGTGCCTGTGTGATGTGAAGAAATTGGATTCTCTGAAACAGGTTCATTCCACTTTGACAAGGAGAACACATTGCACAATCAGTATCTTGGTCTCTCTGCTTGTCACAGTGGCTTTTCACACTCTTCAGTTGCTGTCTGCACTGCAAAGTGCTGCAGGTGGCTCCTCACAGATGTCTGTGACAGTGACAGATTAGAAGCTTCTTCACTGTTTTGTTATCAAATGAGCCTTGCATATGCCTCCTGTTAAACATGAACCTAAACAGCAGGATTAATAACAGTAGCAATTGAGACACTCATCTGTGTATGATTTTATTTCAGTCATGATCCTGTTAGTGTTGAAATAAATCAGATGTGTCAGCTAAGTTCAGATGAAATTCAGGAAAACTGTGTAGTAGCATAACTAGTGATATTTGAAAGCTGTTTTTGAGGCTATCTCTGAGAAAACTATAAGCACAGACAGAGGGGAGTAGGTAAAACTTAGGTGTTTGAATCTAAACCTCTCCCACTCAAGGCTGCTTTATTCGTGGCTTTCACCACTCAGATACCTTTGTTGTATTTCTGTGTTTCATTCTGTGCAGGAATGACCAGATTCACAGACTACACACCACCTTGCCTACCTGCCCTGAAGCATCTGACAAGACACCTTCTCTGAGAGTCTGACTTCAGATTTCATATGGATTTAGCTGCAGTATCCTGTTTCTCAGGTAGATATGTGGATCTGCTGCCTAGCAATTGGGAAAAGAAGGAAAAGAGGTAAATCCATAAAGTATGGACATGGGGGAAAACATATGAACAGTTCTTAGGAGACACAGAAGTCTTCCACAGGGAGAGCCCTAACTTTTAGGATGCAAGGAAACTCTCATGTGTTTCTTTCTCGAGAGTATTTTACATGTAATTCTAGAATCATGGACTTACACAAGTCTGAAAGGGACATTGGGATTTCATTTAGTTCATCCTCTGCTCAAAGCAGTGTCAATTTCCAAGTTAGTTCAGGTTGCTCAGGGCATTGTCCAGTTGAGGTTGCAGTATCTCCAAATACAACGATACCATGACTTCTTTGGATTTTTTCCTGCAAGAAAGAACAGCTTCAGCAGAAGGAATGAAATCCTTCCTCCTCCCCCAACCCCCAAACAGCTGAACTATTTTCTTGGAGGTGACTTTGAATCACTCTATGAAGCTGTGAGACTGGGACTACCTCTCCCACATCAGTACTCAGCATATAAAGGGAGGTCACCAAGACTGTATAAGAGACTTTCCATTGGTAAATCATAACTTCCCATTAGAAAATCAGAAGAGGTATTGATATGGTGAAAGAAGACTTGAGTCATAGAATCACAGAATCATGAATCAACCTGTTTGGAAAAGACCTCCGAGATCACCAAGTCCAACCCTTGATCCAACAGTGCCATGGTTACCAGACCATGGCACTGAGTGCCACATCCAGTCTCATCTTAAAAACCTCCAGGGATGGTGAATCCACCACTTCACTGGGCAGCCCATTCCAATGTCTGATTACCCCCTCTGTAAAAAATTTCTTCCTAATATTCAACCTCAACCTCCTCTGGCACAACTTGAGACCATGCTCTCTTGTCCTACTGCTGATTGCCTGGGAGAAGAGACCAACCCCCACCTGGATACAACCTCCTGTCAGAGAGTTGTAGAGAGTGATGAGGTCTCCCCTGAGCCTCCTCTTCTCCAGGCTGAACAATTCCAGCTCCCTCAGCCTCCCCTCATAGGACTTGTGCTCGAGTCCTTTCACCAGCCTCATTGCTCTTCTCTGGACCTGCTCCAGCTCCTCAATATCCTTCCTGAACTGAGTGGCCCAGAACTGGACACAGTACTCGAGGTGTGGCCTCACCAGCACTGAGTACAGGGAAAGAATGTTGGCCACACTGTTTCTGAACCAGGCCAGGATCCATTGGCCTTCTTGGCCACCTGGGCATACTCTGGTTCATGTTCAGCTTCCTGTCAATCCAAACTCCCAGGTCCCTTTCTACCTGGTTGCTCTCCAGACACTCTGTGCCCAGCCTGTAGCACTGCAGGGGGTTGTTGTGGCCAAAGTGCAGGACCCGGCACTTGGCCTTGTTGAACCTCATCCTGTTGGAATCAGCCCAACTCTCCAGCCTGTCCAGGTCCCTCTGCAGAGCCCTCCCACCTTCCAGTAGATCAGCACGCCCCCCCAACCTGGTGTCATCTGCAAATTTGCTAATGGTGGACTCAATCTGCTCATCCAGATCATCAATAAAGATATTAAACAGGACTGGGCCCAACACTGATCCCCGGGGGACACCACCAGTGACTGACTGTCAAATGGATGCAGCACCGTTCACCACCACTCTCTGGGTCCAGCCCTCCAGTCAATTCTTAACTCAGCATTTAGCAGGGAGTGAATATAGTTTGGATAAGCATCCACATCTGGAGGAGAGGCAGGAGTTAGTTAGTATGTGTCCTTTTCTCCAGTGTTTTACTCACTATAGAGATGAATCGACATAACAGTTGCTCCCCACAGGATGCAATGTGAAGGGACGAGACACCTGTCCCCAGGCTCTGAATTGCAGTCTAGTAGCCAAACCCTGGAAAGAGGAATGTCTCTCATTCAGTTTTATAGTCTTCAACTCTTTGGGCCTAATCCTAAGAGATTAGCTCACTGTGCTGTGAATTGATTGCAGAGCTAGAAATAAAATGCACAAGCTCTGTCTTTTCAGTGCCGAGCACTGAACCATTACTCCTCTGGGTCAGGCAATGAACTGGCTGGAAAAGCCTTCAAATCTCTGAGCATGATTAATAGACCTAAAGCTCCAAACTGGAGCCACATGGAGAACATATATGCTTCTGCTTTTTCTGTTTGCATATGTACAGGTGTTGCTCTCAGGCACTTGTCAGCTGCCCGCATTCAGGAAGCTGACAGATCCTGCAGCCCTGTTCAACTAAATGTGCAAACATAAAGTGGAGATTAACCAAGATAGCCCTTTAATAACACCATAAGTGGAGTGATCACACTGACTGACAGCAGGGACTGGGCAGGGTTAATTATGTATGCAAAGAGAATTTTTATTGCATCCTTTGCAGATGCTTCTATTCACAGAAATATATGCAGGTGCACCCTGTGCTGCCCAACCACACATTTCTGACAAAGACCTGACTACCTATCAGACACCGTGCATGAATTCCTGGCAGCTGACTAACTGCTAGTGCCAACCTCCTCACAATTTACTGCATATTTCGAAACCTTCATCTCCTCTGCTTTGTCAAGGCTGTCCTGACAAATCCTGTAGCAGACTGAGTACTGAAATACCTTAACTTGTGTGGTGGGTTGGCCTTGGCTGGACACCAGCTGCCCACCAAAGCCACTCTGACACTACCCTCCTCAGCTGGACAGGGAAGAAAAAACATAATGAAAGGATCATCAAGATAAGGGCATGGAGAGATCACTCATCAGTTAGCATTATGGGTAAAACAGACTCAACTCAGGGAAATTAGTTTAATTTATTGCCAATCAAATCAGAATAGGGTAATGAGAAATAAAACCAAATCTTAAATCTCTTTCCCCATGCCCCCCACTTCTTCCTGGGCTCAGCTTTGCTCCTGTGTTTTCTGCCTTCTCTCCCTCAGCAATGCAGGAGGACAGGGAATGGGGGCTGCAGTCAGTTCATTGTCTCAACTGCTCCTTCCTCCTCAGGAGGAGGACTCCTCATACTCCTCCCCTACTCCAGTGTGGGTTCCCTCCCATGGGACACAGTCCAACATGAACTTTTCCAACATAAGTCCTTTACATGGGCTGCAGTTCTTCACAAACTGCCCCAGTGCGTGTTCCTCCCCTGGGATGCAGTCCTTCAGGACCAGGATGATCCAGAGTGGATCACCCTCAGGGTCACGCATCCAGGCAGCCAACTTGATACATTACGGGATCCTCTTTCCATGGGTCCACAGGTCCTGCCAGGAGTCTGCCAGTCACAGGCTTCCCATGGGGTCACAGCCACCTTGAGGCATCCACTGTGGGATCCTTCATGGGCTGCAGGTGGACCTCTGCTTTCCTATGGACCTACATGAGCTGCAGGGGCACAGCTGCCTCACCATGGCCTGCACCACAGGCTGCAGGGGAAACTCTCCTCCAGCACCTGGAGCACCTCCTGCCCCTCCTGCCCCTCCTGCCCCTGCTTCTTCACTGACCTTGGTGTCTGCACAAAGGTTCCTCACACGTACTTTCACTCTCTGCAGCTGCAGTTCTGCCACAAAGTGGTGTTCCTTGCCCCCCACCCCGAGTCCAAAGTAGAGGGAGAGGGAGGAAAAACCTGCTGGTGGGAGAGCTGTTGCAGTCTGGTCAAAAGTGGTGATTGCAGTCCAGTTTGAGGGGGTGGTCTCAGTCTGTTTGAGAGCGGTGAGCTGCAGTTTTCCTCTGGATCCCATGAGTGGTGGAAAAGTTCTGAAACTCCAGGTTTATATATTCTCCAGTTCAGGCAGGAATGGTCAGTCCTCCCCTCAGAGCGGGGAATTCCATAAAAGGGTGTTTAGTCCTTCCCTCAGAGTGGGGAATTCCATAAAAGGGTATGAGGCTGCTCAGTCCATAAAAGGGTATGAGGGGGCTCAGGAACATCCCCCCCCACCTCGCAGGCCTCTACTGACAACAGTTTCTGGGCAAATGGCATGGGAGGCTATAGAATACACAGTTTTGGGCTACACCCATCCAGTGATGAATCGGTCCCAGCTGTTCTAACTAGGACACCCCCCTTCTTAAATACATTATCCCAGAGTTGCTACTGCCATCACTAATGGGCTCAGCCTTGGCAAGCAGCGGGTCTGTCTTGGACCTGGCTGGCATGGGCTCCGTCAGACATGGGGGAAGCTTCTGACAGCTTCTCACAGAAGCCACCCCTGTAGCCCCTCTGCTACCAAAACCTGGCCATGCAAACCCAATACAACATGTTCTTTAATAGGCAAAGATTCTTCAGTGCTTCCCATTAAATTACTAGGCTGTTCATTTTAACTCTCCATGGCCTTGACAGCTCTTACTAGACATATTTGGAAAAATACAAGGCAGTCTGTCAGACTATCAAAGTCCCAGAAAATTTTGAGCAATATAAACCCTTTCATGAAAGCCAGAGGGAGGGATCTGACAGGGAAGATACATGCCTTCTAATGGCAGATGTTTGAGACAAATTAGCAGATATCAGAAAGCTGCTTTGATCAAATGAAACGATAAAGTAAAATTTTCCGTAGTTTGTTTATTAAACTGAAGTACAAAATCTAAAGCATTGCTGAAAGAGGGGAAAATATTTGAATTAATGTTGTTGGGTGTGATATTCCTCTCCTCTGTGGAAATGTTGGCTTGTCTGCACTTAACAGCAGGATAATTATTAACTTTCTTGTTTATTAATAAAATAGAAATTAATAGAACAGAACACAATAGAGTATTTTCACTTGGATGAGACTTCCAACGATGATCTAGTCCAACAGCCTGATCAATTTAGGGCTGATCAAAAGCTAAAGCAGACCAAGTATTGCTCTGTGGTGTTAAATAAGGGGTTTTTTGGAATCCCAAATGAGTTAATGAGGTGTACATAGGTGTGTCTGAAAGGGTGATTCAGTGGCCAAAATACCGTCCCCTCTCCATGGTCACCCTAAAGCCAGTCTCAGCTCTGCTAATAACCTACTCTGGGACTTTAGGAAGAACTGCAGCTTTCTTAGTTGTTTATTACCAACCTTTTCTTTTCTGCTAAGAAACTAATGATGCATAAACCTTCTGTGTTTGTGCAGGATTTCTTGCTGTGTGCCTGTATAAGACCCAGCAGCGCTGCCATTGAGGTGCATCTCAATTGCACCTCTGAGTGCTGCTGTGAAAAGAGAAAAGGTGGTAAGCCATCCAATGAAAAGTCCCAGAGTTCACTGGCATCACTTGAAATAAAGGGATCTGGGGAGAAGAAAGGTGATTTCTAGCAGAGCCTTACTTTACTACTATAGCTGCTGAATTAATTGCTCAATGTGCTTTCATATGTTGCCTTTAGATAAGGTGAAATACTTTCAAAAAGTCATGGCATTTTTAATAATTAACAGTATCTTCTATTGAATTAGCTTGCTGTCTTTTATTTTTCTTCAAGGGTAAAGCTTGATGTCTTTGCTGATATGAAGCTTATATGCATATACCTATGCATATTATACATATGTAAGTATGTCAATATATGGATATATACCAGGGCAATAAGACAAGAGGGAATAGGGAGCAAAATTATATACCAGGGAATAAAACAAATTTAAAAATAGGCAAAATACTTTCCAGATTTTTTTTTTACTCTTTTCTTCATTACACTTCACTCAAAGAGGAAGCCAGACTTCCTGGAGTATCATCACTTCAAGAATTTTTCAGAAGGAAAGCTTTGGGTTTTATTTGTGAGATTTTCTTCTTTTGTCTAGATACTTCCTTTTGTCTACTCTGTAGTGGTGCTCTCAGCTTACTGCCACTGGGGAACCTTTCCCATCACACACAAGAGAGAACTGTGACAGCAGTTTTGGTACTTGCATGGGGCCGTGCTCAGAGCCTGCATAGGTTTTGAGGAAGATGATATTTGGGCAGCTCTGGTGACTCAGAGCCATGATGGCAGGGTACAACCACTGTAACAGGTAGTGCTGGACCAGCCCCATCCCCACTGAGTAAACCCGGATGGTGCTGTTTGGACTCCTGCACAGCTGGAGGTGGAATCCAGGGGAAGGAGGCACCAAACTGCCTTGGCTCTCCCCTCTCCTTCCCTTTAAATCTCTGCCTGCTGCCTTCCAGTGATGTAGAGAAATTAAGCTGACATTCAAGCATCTGGAGAGCAGTGGATAAAAGGTGCTCTACAAGAACATATTCTTGCAGACGTTCCTCTCCTCATTGCTACAGCAAGTCAAGATGGAAACACTGCATAAACTGCAACATGCCTGAAATCTAATGCAAATTGCTCCTTTTCAAGCAAGCAGCAAAATCCAGGAAGCTCAATCTGTGTCCTGCAGGCAGCAGAGGAAGAGAAATGCTCTTTTTTTTTTTTTAATTAATATTATATTATTATAGATAAAATTGTGCTTGAGGGCATTCCAACAATGTGGTGCTGAAGAGTGTGCATGAAGCAGATAACACTATTGCCCTCCACTAGAAGGAAAATATATATAATAACAGGAACTTTATTCATTAACTTGAAGAAAATGATGATTATATTAGTGAGGCTAAAGGATGGGAAACACCTTCTGCCATCCAATAAACTATGGTCCAGCCAATGCTAGAATTAAGCTTTGCAAGTTCCTACTTGAAGAAATAGCAGATGAAGGCAGGAGCAAGAGGAGGGAAGAAATTCCCAGATGGTAACACTTTAATTTTTAATTTGGAAAAGTTAATATTATTCCAAGTTTTATGCCCTAAAGAAGAAACCAGTTGAGGCAATGCCACATTCTTGACTCCTTGGTGGATTAAATAAACTTGTAGTCACAATGTTTTTTTATTTATTTAAGGGTCAGCTTGTACCTTGGACTGAATGTCTGCTCAGGAGTAGTATAATGCTGATCCCCTTAGGCTTCCTATTTGATCTGGTATGTGATCTGGTATGTGCCTGCTCCTTTCCCAATCCCTTTGTTTGTAGATGTACAGGAAACAATCAATCAGAGTTGTCCCACATTTCAGAAATGTTGGAACCAACAGGAATTGACCAGAGCAGGCATATCATGGTAATATACTGCAATAATTTTTCCAACTAAAACAAACGTTTTCTTGACACATGGGGGGAAGCAGGGCTGAGCTATACCTCACCAAGGATTTCATAGGAGAATAAATCCTATCTGTAGCTACAGTTCTGCCTGAATTCAGAACACTGCACCATGTGGGATTCATTACACACCATGACATTTTTTCCTTTATTTAAGCCTGGACCCTGTTTCTTACTGAGGCTCCACTTGGAAGGCTGAAAGGGATAGTGTGTTACTTGACATACCACTCAGGCTGGAAGGTGAAAGTCTGGAAAGGAAGAGAAAAGCTCACAAATTGTCAGTTCTCATTTAGCTCATAACAAAAGCACTCGGATTCATTAAAAAAAAAAAAAGGTATCTGTAATGAGTGTCAAATGAGCAGAGGGAATGGATATATACTCTGTAGAATTGAGTTGTACTTGGAAATTGAACAATTTTTCATTGGAGCAGTGGATAATAGATGATTACTCCTGCTTCTTACCACACTTGCTCCAATGCAGGTGGATAATAAGACAACAGAAGGCCTGAGAACTAAGCAAAGATGCACTATTGAAGCAGCGGCTCAAAGCCTCGACATTTTCCTGGTATCTACTTGACCATGGCTGTAAGAGGATTCCCATAAGTGCTCCTGGATTGAGTTTCCAGGCATGGCTGGTACTCAGAGGGAAGATCTCATGCAAATTTCAAGCAATGTGGAATAAGTCAAGCAACAGGCCTTTATGAGACTCTAAAACCCAGGAAAGCTGGAAAACTGTGTTCCAGCCCTATTGTGACTGTAGATGAGGCACAAGGAGGTTACACACTCATACAGCTATGGAGGAAACTGGAATTCAATCCCAGGTGTAATTCATATAAAGGATTCAGCTTTTCTATGCTGAAAAATGACATCACCGGTGAATTTTTTTTACTGTGCAGAGTTGCGATGAGGGGAGTCCCCAGACTTAATGCTGATTTAAGGGACAAAGCAACAACCTAAGCATGGATGCAGTCTACTTTGGATCCCTGAAAGGGAAGTCCTGTCACCAGTTGTGACACATGAACCATGCTGTTGCTCTGCCATTTATGGATCAAAATGGCTCTTGGGAAAAAAAAAAAGGAAAACAAAATAAAACAAACAAACAAACAAAAACCCCCCACAAAACTCCCCAAACCTTTTTGAAGCAAGTTTTATGGATAGTTTATTCAGAGATCTACAGTCTCTGCGAATCTTCAACGGCCAAACTGGCTGCACATCCATGCCCTGAAATAATAATTCCCTTATTTTTTCCCCAACATTACTGTGAGCTGCATGTCCTCTTTGCTGCCTCTTTTCCCATGCCCAGGAGCTCAGTGTAACTCATTCAAGATCTCTATTTATCATCCATTCTCACACCATGTGCCACAGTTTTCTTCCCCTCCCTTCTTCCCTTTTTCCAGGCAATTCCTCCTATCCATTGACTTTTTCCCTGCTTCCTTTACAAATCCTTCAGAATGGCTTTCACACAGAACACTAAGATTAGTGCTGAAGGTTTGGGGATGGAGAGACTGATACAGTATCACCTCAGGTGAGTATATGAGTAAGTCTGAATTGCAGATCCCAATTCGTATTCCCACAGTAACTAAATATAATTCTGGACAGGGAGACTGGAGAGATTAAGGCATTGTTATCCACTAAAAGTGAACAAAGTTTCCAAAGTCTACTTCCCAGACCCCAAAATCAGTCTCCAGATAAACCCACTCAGTTTTTCTTTGAGTGTACTGGTGTTTTCAATCTCCTGGAATGATGAGATGGAAGAAGGGAATATTACTTGGATAAATTTAATGGATACCAACATGCAAGGTATTTGCTTGTAAAACAGAGATTCTCAAACTAGGGCCATTATTAATAAAGGAACAGGAAGGATAACCTGGCAGTAATGCCAGTAGCTGTTTTCAACTTGGTATCTCTGCATTCTTTAGTTTGCTCTGTGGAAGTCACTGCTGGAGATGCACAGGGCTCTGTCGGAACAAGCAGATCCTTGAAGAAATTTGCATGTGCTTAACCTCAAGTACATTAAAGGTCCTTCTGCAGCTAGTAGGATTTGTACCCTTGCTGCATTAAATCCTCAGTTTCAGTATCCATTTCTTCAGCTACTGCACAGGGTCAGTAAACTGTGTGCAGCTTTGGTGAATCACATAGACACCACACGAATAGTAGAAGGAATATAAACAGGTCTCCTCCTTCTATATTATGTGTCTATGCATCCTTAAACTGATCCATGTATTGTGTTGCTCTTTGGAAGACAAACAACATGAGGACTGAGTCTGTAGTTGCATGTCTTCTATGGAGCATCCTCTCCTGAAAAAGAACATTTGAGGGCTGCAGTCCTCAAATATACCTGAGTCAAAAGCCTACCCCACCTGGAGTCACTACAGTTCCCTGGGAACCTCAGCAGAACAGGGAAAGATGTTTCTTTATCAAAAGGATTTTCTCCACTGCATTGCTGCCAGGCTATAGCCGTGCAACAACATTCTGTGCCCAGTCTAATGTTCGTATTTTGATTCTACTAAAAGACAAGTTTCCTGTATTTGACCACAACATTCAAGAGTCCGAGTGCAATTAAATTCCTCCTCCATACACTTCTTTCTGTAGATTGGGTGCTCCATAAAGATATAGGGATTTTAGTTCTCTGAACTGTAACTGAATCAAATATTTGTTCTGTGCCCTAAAGGTTCAAGTGTTTATTTCATTTTACTCCTAGCTGACATATTGGAAACCTTTCGCTCCATATCAGCAACCCCGTCACTTTTCTCTCCTACAAAAAACACATTTTCTTTCACTCTTGCAGTGCTCTGAGACTATATTTCTGTGCCAGAGGCAATGCTGCTTTTTTGTGTGACCCTGGGGCTGTGGGTATGTGGCACACTGTCCCACCTAGTCTTGAGTGTCACATATTGTATCCCAGTGGCAGGAATGACTGTGTGCTGGGCACTCTGGATTGGAAGGGGCTTTCATAGTTACCAAATCCAACCCTCCAGTGTTGCAGAGAACTATAAGCCTCCCACAGAATTGATCAAGCTCCCTCTTGAATAACAGCTACCTATTTTTGTCTCAGCAATACAAAACTTCCCTACTCCACTGATTTGTTAGAAAGTTTCTTTTAGTTACCATTATCCAAGGTTAATTTCTTCCCAGTTGTCCTTGCACAAAGACTTCTGGTCAAAACATTTTCTTCTCTTTCTGGTGTTCACAATTTTACATAAGTTACTAGCAATATTTATCCTACGTCCTGTCTCTGTAATGGACAACATTCTACTTCTGTCACAAGAGTGTAGAGAACTTGATGTTATTTAATCTATCACTTCATTATGAGCTGTGCCCAATTACACAACAGCTAGAGCAGGGAACAGGACAACACATCAAGGGAAAGTTTTTATTTATGGTGTCATAGAAATGCCATCCATGATTCACTGGGTGGAATTGTCCTAGAACAGGAAACAAAAAAATAGTGCATAGAAAACAGTGATAAACATCAAGTTGACAAATGTTTCTAATTACTTTAGAATGGCTTGCCTTTTTCCCCATTAGCCTGCTCCCTAACCTTTTTGTTCCATAAATAATTTTCCATGAATAACAACCATATCATTATAATGAGTGCAAGGAAACATCAGTTTATGTAAGATCAAGTGAAGTAACAGGAAACACCACATTAAGTATAATCTAATTACAATTTTTTCCACAACAGAAGGGACAGTTGTATTTTTTTTTTCAGATAAGAGTGAAAAGCAGTTTATAAACACATGAAACTTGGAGTCACAGCATCTACTATTTGTCCCTTCAGGGTCAAGAAGCCAGTTTAAACTACCTACTACAAACGTTTCTCTGCTGACACTGCTGGGAGAGTAGTTCTTAACCAAACACCTTCATCAATGCCTAAAGCTAGTCAGCTAGACACCTCCCTTTCCAACCAAAAGTAAAACCCCAAAATGCTTCTTTTCTAAAACAGGCCTTCCTAAAGCAGCACGCCAGAACTCTCAAATATACCCAAAGGTCCTACCATTTTCAAATGTCAATATGTTTGTTCTCCTGGAACTCCACAAAGAGATGATGAGTCATAAATTTTATACCAACAAAGACTATCATCAATGTCTCATTCACCTTCATAACTGACATGAGTATAAATTTTAACTCAGTATTCCCTGCACTGGACCACAACTTGTGTGTGAAATACAGGATTTATTTTGCAAAAATATTTGATCTTCACCTGTATAAACTCTTATTTCTCTTGCAGCCTGTCACTAAGGCTCAGGAAATGTTTGTGAAGTGCTTTGAGAGCCTCCTTGGGGATGCAGTGTAGAGAATTTGCAGGAAAACAAATAAAAGGTTGATTTCTATCTAGTTACTCTCATGTTGTTTTTACCTGGAGATGTTGACCTTAATACAGCTGAAATTCAAATAAGTGATTAACACATCATAGTGCACACAGTATATTGATTCCATGTGCTACTTTCTGTCCTTCAATAAACACTATTTACACAGGATCAAATTCTGCCATGAATTACACCAGAGTGAGACCAGAGCAGCTCCAAATTGACACAGAGAAGTGAAGGTTTTCCAAGACTACTGTCATTCATTCAAAGCTTTTTTAACCCCCAAGATTATGTGTGTCAATGTCTCAATAACTTGCTTGGAAAATCCTGCAGGTGATTAGCAGTAGAACCTCCTGAGTGAGATGTAATTGAATTGGAAAGAAAAGGTACTTATTCCCAGGGCAGGAAAATGTTGGCAGGGCAAATAGCTACATGTCCAACCAAGAGCCTGCATCAGAGGAGTGACAGCTCTATTTATGGGCTCAAGTATCACTGTTAAGGGCACAGGTGAGCTAACTAATTTGGGAATCTCTGTGATATTGGCACAGGATCCTTGACTGCAGGGTCTCCTTATCATAATTATTCATCTCAATCTAGTCCATGAAGCACAGCTCATTCTGCCCAAGGGAGGAAGGTCAGATTTGCATTCTAATGCATATGTAAATGACTTATTTTAGTCAACTAATCCCATTCCTGGGGACCAGATTGTTGAAGCAAGAGCAAACCCCACTGCATGGCAGTTTATATAATTTGGGAGGATGGACCTCCCAAGCATTTCACCAACTATTCTGTGGGACAGGACACCAGTGTTGCCTGACAATAGTAGGATTCACCTGTAAATTAAGTGATCAAGAAAAAACCTGTTGTAGTTTGACACCAGCTGGCAGCTAAGTACCACACAATTGCTCACTCAGTCCCCCTTCCACTCCACTCCAGGATGGGGGAAAGAATTTTAAGGGTAAAAGTGAGAAACAAACTCATAAACTGAGCTAAAACCAGCTTAATAATTAAAAATAAATAATAATAATAAAATTAAAAATGTAAGGAAAAAGAGTTCTTTTAAAAAAGAGAGGAAAATAAAAGCCAAGAAAGACAAGTCATGCAAACAAAAACAATTGCTCCCCACCAGCCAACTAATGCTCAACCAGTGCCCAAGCAGTGTCCACCCTCCCCCATAACAAACCTACTTCCTAGTTTTATTGCTGAGCATGACATCATGTCATATGGAATATCCCTATGGTCAGTTAGGGTAAACTGTACCAGATGTGTCCCCTCCCATCTTCTTGTGCACCTCCAACTTATTCTTTGTCAGGGCAGTGTTAGGAGCAGAAAAGGCCTTGATGCTGTGTAAGCAACACTACTTTCAGAACAAATCAAAAAACAGACCCATACATTTAGCCACTGTGGCAAAATCAGTACAAAACCAATCAAAGGAATTGGAGCTGGTTTGTGGTTTTTTTTCTAGAAAACTTTAAATTTAAAGAGAAATTTTGATAAATAACTGCAGATATATGCTCCATGCCCAATGAGTTGAACAAAGTTTATCTTAAATTGAAACAGAAAATGAATGCACTAGACATTAAGAAAAACTATCTAATGAGTAGGAAAGCTAAGCCTTGGCACAGTCTACGTGAGGGAGGGAGTCCAACACATGCTGCCATCTGGTTTGGTAACACCACAATGAGCATGGACTGGATGGTTTCTCACAGTCCCTCCCAGACCTGTTTTCCCTGATTCTGAATTGTTTTCACATTGTTTCAGAATAGATGGGGCAGAGAAAAAGCAATCTCCCAGCACCCTGCTCTCATTCCTAACAAATTGTTTCACATTAAAAGTAACAATGTTTTCAAAGCTTGCTGTGATCAGCAGGGTAGGTCATTGTCCCTCTTGCACTACACATAAATTCTCTTCAATGTCTTATTTTGGACATAATTGTTTTGTTAGTTTGTTTGTTTTTTCTTTAGCATTTCCTTGTCTTATGTAATTTTCCTTTAACTTGGTGATGATCTGAGATTAGTTTTGGGTTTGTTTCATATTTATTTCATGTCTTGAGGCTTAAGAGGAAAAAGCTGTACACCTATATATAATACTGACATGACTGAGAAGACCATCAAAAGAGTCTTCCAAGAGAGATCTTTATTTAAACAGGTAAAAAACAGTAGGAGAGAAGAAATTTTCTTGAAAGTACTTGGAAAATCATACAGTAATACAAGTTGGAAGGAATCTCTTGAAATCACCTAGTTTATACACACGCCTCATGCCTATCCCAATTTTCTTCTCCAGCTCCAGAAGGCATGGCAGAAGTTCCTATATAAGGTGTGAAGACTCGTCAATCTGTTATTAATTGCGGCTCAGTCCCCAAGCTATGCAGTCGATAAGAGGCTCATGTTTCAATTGCACAGCAATGACAGTGAAGTATTTGAACCCTAAAGAAAAGATAATGCACGTCCTACCTGCATGCTTGACACATTGTGCTCCTCTGTCTACAACAATAACTCATGAGTGTGCTCCTGTGATGTGTAATTCACAGTGTTGTGCAGCCCTGTCCTTTTCCTGCCCTCCCTTCAAATCGGTTTTCAAGTGCTGTGGCTCTGGACACTAATGTTTTAGACAAGCTTAAGGCAACTGAGACAAGACTGTGAGCTGAAAACACTATGCAGCAGCATAGTTGAGTGGCTAATCAATACATGAGCTGTCAGCTTTTCAGAGCAAGGAATTAACTAACATTTTGCATAACTGGAGTGAGTTCTTGGGGGGAAAAAAATAAAAGCTACTAATAAGAAAATGTCTGAGATTTTTCTGAAAGAAAATAGTAATGATGGAAAGAACTCAAAGAAATTAATCTTTTAACTCTTAGTTGTGATGTTCTAACTAGTCTTGAGGAAGTATGATGTCAAATTTGCAACTGAAGTGTAGTCACCGAGCTTGATGATGGGGAACAACATGGTGTTAGAACTCCAAACATACCTCTACAGCCACAAATGTTCTCTGACTTCCCCATAAATGGGAAAAGTTTGAAAACCACTATATCACAGGCCTACTGTAAGGAATATTTGATCTAAAAAAAAAAAAAAAAAAAAAAAAAATTAGTGTGACTTGAAAACCTTATTCCTTTCTCCCTTAAATCAAAGAGTGACTTTTTTATGTCAAAACCAATTAATACTGCCTTTTCAATTTCAAATTCCTAAAATCAAAGTAAGACCAGAGAAGACAAAAAGCATCCAAAGCCAGTTCAGGCAGCAATGAGATGTATATTTCACAACCACGTTTCCTATCCCTGAAGTTCTACCCACAGGGGGCAACTAGTTGGGCAGGGTCACATGTTGCAAATATTATTTCTTTTGTATGAACCCTACCTTGGAAGAACTCTGCTCTACATGTGTGCCTGACTGAGTAGCAAGAGAAATGTGTTATTTGAGCCCTGTGACTGCTCTTCTGTGTCTCTGCAAATTCACTGCCCTGCTTTGTGTTGCAGTGTCACCACCTGTAAAAGTTAACTTCTCTTATGTCCTGTCACACATTCCACGGGGACTGGATATTGTTGCTATTTTAAGCTGTAGTACCTTGACTAGGGAACCTGGGGTGATACTCATAATGAATTGGGTAAAGGCAGACCCAGAAGTTTCCCAAAGAAAAACTTATTGGAGCAACTGCCCCCAGTTGCTGGTGAACAAGGAGAGTTGATTGAACACTCCAGATCTCATATGCATGTTTATAACATGGTGAAGTTTTGAAGTGAATAAAACATCATCATTCCTGTCTGACAATGGATGGAAAAGAGGTCTGTATCTAGCTGTGTCTGGCATAAGGGTTCATCCTAACCTTTGGTGCAGCCTGTGGTGCTGAGCATGTCTGGGCAGCTGGGAAAGAGACTATATCAAATAGTGGCTACCTGGGGAAAATGCTTACACATGGATTTGTAGGAACTGGTCCACTCTATAATGAGCTGAACCTCTGCAAGGATTTCATAAAAGTGACTGATACAAAATGGTTAATAGAAGTGAGCAAGATTTTGTCTTAATTTACTCTAAGTATTGATGGGTGGTGTGTTCTTGGAAAAGCAGATCTACCCAAGCAGTGGTTTAAGGCTTAAAATACTGTTTGAATAATTTGGTAAGAATCCCTAGATTTTTTTTCTTGATAAATGAATCACTTAAAACTACCAGAAATGGTGTTTCCTCTTATTTGAAAAAGCTACTAACAGAAATACGAGTTCTAAAGACTGCTTAGTGCTCATATATTGGATAAAAATCCAATCTGAGCTAAGCAACATCTACATCACCTTTATTAGGAAGAGAAGGGGTTGACACTATACAGATCAGAAGCATCCCAGAACATTCTAGAGTGCAGCTTATTTTCAGGCTTATCCAGGTAATGGATGGAGCTTAAATCATGCCTTTGTCAGGCAGAGATAACCTCAAACAAAGCTCAGTTGATGGCATAGCCTGGGGGATATTGTTTGCAAGTGTAAAAGGCAAAAGACCCATCACGGGAGCCCAGTGCGTGATATTAAACTTTCTGTAAAAGGCCATCCTCAAACTAGGCCCATTATCTCTGACATACAATCTCCACACAAGTGAAATATTTCTTGCTAAGGGTTTATGGCATTTCCCCAGGCGAAGTTTTACGCAGTGCACAGAGTTTTTGCTTGCAGAGCACAGCTTGGCAGCCTTTCTCAGCCAGTTTGACCAAGACTAGGAAAAAAAGTCTTGTGCGTACAGTCTCCCTTGCAGGATCAAAGCATTAACACTGAGGGTTACAGACCTGCTGAAAAAAAATATATGCCCCAAGCTTTACAGCACTTCACAGCTTCAGTGTGTGCTCAGTGTAAAGGACTGTCCTGCCCCAAGGGCACAGAGGGATCATTTCTCTAGAAAGTGTGTCCCTTCATGGGTCAGAAAGAGAGGCACAACCACCTCAGATGGAGGTGATAAAAACCTGCATAATGAGATGTCCTCTGACATTATCCTGGATCATATCCTTATGTCGAGGGGGCATCTCCTGGTGCAGAGCAGAGACGGGACACAGAGGAACTGGGAATATTCCTCTCTTCAGAGTTGATGTCTGGAGAAGCTTTGTTTTGCCTATCAAGAAAGCATCTGCAGGGCCAAAGCCCTGTAGCTTCAGGTAATATAAATACACATACTGAAAAGGAGAGTCCCCAAAGATAATTCTGCAGGATGAAAATGGAGGTGAGAGACAAATAATAACTTGTCCATGGAGCTGAATCAAGTGTTCTGCTTCTGCTTCATCAGCTTATTCCTGCCCGACACCTGGTCTGATCCTTGACTGGTCATTAAAACAATATAGGGCTTTTGGCCGAAAGTTATGACTATAAACATATTAGCATTAATATTTAGCAGGTCTTGAGAATTTAGTCTTTTGCTTTTAGTTCATACTTCTCTTGGAGAAAGTACTTTAATCCTTTCTTTTACTCTGTCCAAATAAGAAAAGGCAGGGATCTCACATTTGCTTCTAATTACAATGCACTTTACTGTGCAGCTCCGGCAAGGGGAAAAGCTTTTTGAAGTCTTCAGCGTTGAGAGAGAATTGATCGTTAATTAAATTTGTCTCTGGGAAGTTAACTGTAACTAAAGTGGACTGAGTGAACATAAACAGATCATTGTTTTGCTAGTGGTACATGTTAAATAAAACCTGCATAAATTAGATGCTTTGAAAGAACTGGGAAAGCCAAGCCCAGAGGTGGTGGAAGTCTTTTTTCAGGAGAGCACTGGCTCGAGTAGCTAGTGCAGCACCTCTGTGTAGGAGTGGTAGTGATCAGCTTTTATGAAGGACTTACCACTCTGTTCTCCTTGTCTGGGAAAGGCCAATTATGGTATCTCTATAGTTCCACAAAGCTGAACACAGCCACTTGGGTAGAACTTGATCTTTTGTCTCTTTTTGGGTTCCTCTGTGGGTCTGGTAATGGATTTTCAGTGTGCTGTGGGAACTGGGACTGGAACTGAATAGGAAACACAAGGTATGCTGTAACTTCACTTCAGCAGGACACCATTCCAAGATGCCCAAACATAACCCCAAAGGTAAATCAAGATCCAGTAGAACAGGGCTGTAACAAGTGGGATTCGTTCAGTGGGACCTTGACAGGCTGGAGATTTGCATGGAGAGAAACCTTATGAGGTTCAACAAAGGCAAGTGTAGGGTACTGCACCTGGGGAGGAACACCCAGGTACCAGTGCAGGTTGTGGGCTGACCTACTAAAGAGCAGCTCTGCTGACAAGGATGTGGGAGTCTTGGTGAGTGACAAACTGACCATGAGCCTGCAGTGTGTCCTTGCAGCCAGGAGGGACAATGGTATCCTGGGGTACATAGGATAGAGTGCGGCCAGCAGGTCGAGGGGAGTGATCCTCCCTCTCTTCTCTGCCCTAGTGAGGCCACATCTGAAATACTGTGTCCAGTTCTGGTCTCCTCAGTACAAGAAAGTCAAGGAGCTACTGGAGATGGTCCAGTGGAGGCCACAAAGATGATTTGAGGTCTGGAGCATCTCTTTTATGAGGAGAGACTGTGGGAGCTGGGCCTGTTTAGTCTAGAGAAGAGAAACTGAGAGGGGATTTCATTAATGTACATAAATATCTCAAAGGCAGGTTCCAAGAGAACGCTGCCAGACTCTTTCTGTGGTGCCCAGGGATAGGACGAGGAGCAATGACAGTGGTTAAAACACAAGAAGTTTCACCTCAACATGAGGAAGAGCTTCATTACATTGAGAGTGGCAGAGCAATTGAACAGGTTGCTCAGGGAGGTTGTGGAGTCTCTCTCTCTGAAGACATTTAAAATCCACTTGGATGTGTTCCTGTGTCACCTGCTTTACATGACCCTGCCTTGGCAGGGGGCTGGACTGGATGATGTCCAGAGGCCCCTTCTAATCCTAACAATTCTGTGATTCTGTAAAGTGATTTTATTGGATTATTTCTCATGTAATAGGTTTCAAAGATTGCCATGATTTTTTCTGTTTTATGTGATTTATGAAAGAAATGCCTGTTTTTTGCTAGTTTTCTATTTTATTTACCTCTGCCTATTAATACAGTGGCAGATGGTACAGGCAGGTATGTGTTAAGATATATGTACAGATGGCTCACTCTGTCTTGCAGTGCCTCTGACAAGATAAAGACATAAGGAACTGTAGGATACTACAGACTACAGAGGGAAGCAATGTGTATGCAGATGGCCCACACTGACCTCTGGTGCCACTAACAAGACAGCAAAATGAGATACAGCAGGATGTTATAGGTAACAGAATAGGTAATAACTGGACAAAATCCATGTCAAAGTCAGAAGTTATCAGGGAAACTACAGCATAAACACCAAATAAGGCTATAAAATCAGCACAACCAGTGCTGATGGGGAAATGGTACTCAGAAATGAGCTGTTTATTTGGAAGGGCGTAAGAGTGGTAGAGGGAAGATCTTGCATGGGAAAAAAAGGAATACTGTGAGCCAAATTGTGTGTTCACAACTCCCTATGAAGCAGCACTGAGCCTGACCAACACAGCATGAAGCAAGACTGTAAACATGGTATTGCTCCAACCGTGATTGTATCTGACTTGTGCACTCAGGAGGGATCTGGATGCTTTCCCCCTGGCTGGAAGAGAGTACCCAGAGGAGGTGGGTGAACATCTTGACTCAGAGTGTTGACAACACTATAAAGAAAAAATTTTTTGTTGTGATTTTTGGGGGTGCTTTTGCTGTTGTGTGTACCCAGTCTGGTTTTGAATCCAGAAGTTAATTTTCCTTCATTCAAGGAAACCCAAGTCCCACCCTGCCCTAGTTCAGATCCTGATAATGTTGTTAACAGTACAAATTCCCAGAGATGGAATGGCATAACATAAACAGGAAAGATAATGCTTTGGAGAGTGGGTTTAGGAACAGAAATATAAAGTAATGTTAAGAATACAATCAGAAGTACTGTCCTTGTTTTGTATGGGAAAATCCACAGGGGCTATATCTGAGTTTGTCCTCAGAGGCCACCTTAAGATTACTGTTTAAATCAGACTTGTAGGCCAATATTAGACATACAAGAAGGAGTCTAGCAGATTACAAAGAGGTCTGGAGGTCTAGAGCTTGTTACACCAAAAAGTTCACTGATAGGAACATGGTTCAGTACAAGAGACTTACTGCCAGGGAAAGTGATTCCTAAGGAGCAGTAATAGGATCAGGACTGACTATGGCCAGCATCTTGCCCTGGCTGTGGTGGGATGGGCTTCACTGCACAGCTTCTCTTGTGAGGTTCTGCTTTCTCCTAGGTCCCCTGTCCATGGAGCTCATTCCCCATCCCAGTGTGGGGTGGAAAGCGAGCAGCCCAGCCTTCTGCAACCAAAGGCAGAAAAAACCTCTAGAGTAAACACACCATGTCTCCTCTGGTCTCATCAAAGGCTACAAAATCTTTCTGATTGTTCTGGAACAGTATCTGTCTATGAGGAAGACACAAGAAGAGAATAGCAAAGGTAAGGAATGTCCAGCATACCATTTCCCTGCTCAAAAGGGGAGACAGTGAGATACTGTGTCCCGGTAGACTGTATCCCAGTAAATAATATCCCAGGCAACATCTAAAGGATGGGTCACAGAATAGTTCTCATGAGCATTCTAGCTGCCCTGGAACACCTCCTGTGTTAGAGAGATGTGGATGTCCTAGAGTATAAATGTTAATGCACATTTATCTCAATATTTACTGTCTTTATTTGTTGCAGAGTTCAGTGCTAAAGAGTCAAATGGTTCTGAAGGTAGTAATTACTGACTTTGTATTTGCAAAATGTAGTTTTAGCTCAAAAAGTAAATTGACTTGAAAGGAAATTCTTATTCTTCCACACCTCCTGTGAATTTATGTGTCTCTGTGACCACGCTGTTCCCTTGGCTAAACAGGACATAACTCTGGTGACAAGAGCAATAGTCCCACACTGTACTGACTGGGCTAAGTGAGGCAGTAGATGTCCTTGTGCTCCTTGTGTAGTGCTAGGACCTTCTGGGCAATAATTCAATGCTTCTTGGAAAACAAGACACTAAGAAGATTATAAAAATTACCATATAGTGACTTTGTTGCAGACAAAACAGTAATAACTCACACAATTAATTTAATTACTTGCAAATTAATAGCAATTTCTGATCGCTCATTCATGAATGGAGTAAAAAAAGATAAATATAAAAAAAACCACTTTGGTAAATAACATTCCTCCTCTTTTTCCAGGCTCATTTTAAGCCAAACCCACCCTCTTAGCCCATTCCCATCTCAAAATCCCTTATGTTCTTCACGGATTACACTTGATCTGTTCTAAACTCTTTGGTGAGATAAAGGGCCACAGGAGATTGGAGTCTTGTCCACAAGGGATTCTGACTGTCTTTCTGTCCTTATTGGTTTCTGTTTGCCACCCTTTGCTTCTGGTTGGTTTCCTTCTGCCAAATCTTGCTTCCAATCGGTTTTCCACCTCCGGTCCCTGCCTCTAACTGGTTTTCCACTGCTGTACTTTATGTTACTGCACTGGAGAGGGTCACTCGCAGGCTGTGGTCTCTCTTTGCTCTGGCAGGGACCTCTCTGAGGTATGGCTGTCTACCTGTGATGGCACAGGTGTGACAGACATTCCAGTTCTGGGGAGATCGTGAACCTCTACCCAGACCATGTTAGGCAGGATTTCTCATCCTGACGCTTGAGTTTCTCACCAGAAAGGAGCTGACCCTCCCCACCTGGGCTCTGTGGGCTAAGGGCTACCTAAATTATATACATCAGCATATTGCAGTGGACTTCCTGGTGACCTTCACCTCTGCTGGAGTTCTGCGATTTTCTGTCCAAATGCTTATGGATCTTAGTGTGGGCAAACAGACCTGCAGTATTTACTATGTGAATGGAGGGTGAAAAAGAAGGTGCACAAGGCAGAGACACAGATTTTTTGTATCTTATAGAAGGTTGTCTGCTCTTAGAGTGGATGGCGCTAGTGGGTGTCATCCTTACCCATGGCAGGGCATTGGAACTAGATGATCTTTAAGGTCCCTTCCAACCCAAAGCACTATAGGAGTCCATGAAATATGAAGTCATTCCTTTTCTATGTAAAATCATACCTTGTTTTTTCTGTCATTGGTAGTTTTAACATCAGGAAATGTTATCTGTGTCCCTCTTTAACAGTCCTCCAAAGCCAAAGAGGAATAAATAAAGGAAGGTAAAGGAACTGTCAGTTAAAAAGGAGTGACTGGCAATTTGGGTACCCTCATGATTCTGCAAACACCTTCCGGTGACATTGCAGTAGTATGCTGTGTGTTCAGACTAAAGGCTTTCCCAATCACTTATGGCTATTCCCTAAAACAGAATAGGTCTGGGATATAGGGACTAGATGTATGACCGCAAAGTGGCCACCCATTCAGGCATCCTGGTTTTAGATATTTTGTTTCTTTCTTTCTTTTTTACTTCTTTGTTTGCTTTAGAAAATAAGGTAACTGTTGATATAGACAGAGGTTAAAGAGGTTAACAAGCATTAAACAGAAAGACAGAAGATGGTTTCAGCATTCCTTATTTAAGGCCTCAGCTTCAGTGTTTTGGAAGGAATTTCCAGCAGCACTAAATAATTAGCTGTTGTACCAGCTACAGCGACAGAGCTCATCTTCACAGCTGTAATTACTGCATGCTTCTGACACCACAGATATTACCATTAACCCTGCATGTGAATCATCATCTAATTTATTGTCTGAGCTGAAAGCAATTCTGTCTTTCCAGCTGAAAATTTGCAGCAGTGTTTTATCATGTTAATCTTCAGGTTACGATCTCTCCTCCATATGCATGCATCCCTTTCCCAGATGGAGGTTTCCTGAAGCAGCTCCTTCCGTCTTCATGTGCAATCTTTGACAATTTAGAACTTTTTCCAAAAAGCACAGGCAATCTTTATTTCCATGCATAATGAAGGAGTTCATTTAGCAAGCATTGGTATTTACAGCACAGAAGGAAGGATACTCTGAGAGATCTGAAATGCTGAAAGGGCTAATTATTATCATCTCTAAAAGAGATGAGATCTGTGTGATGTCCTGACTGGAACTGCACCGTGGACAAGTGTCCATGATGCCAACTTACTCTTGGTGAATCTGCAAAAGACGTCCCTTATACCACATCAAGTTCTGAGACTCTCCAAAAAGATGTGGCACGGGCCTGTGCCTTGTGAAAGTACCACAGTACAAAATCCAAATGTAGGCTGAGGTGTAAACATTGTTACTTGATAAAACATTTCTGTAGGAAATTTGTACAAAATTAAGTTTTTCATAAAAAATATCATGTCTACTAAATTGTGGGGGTTTTAATGGAAAATGCTAATTATCAGTCGAAGTTAGTTTCAACTGAAATTAGAAATTTAGTGCCAATTTCTTCTGATACAAATTCATTTGTCTAATTGATATTGTCTAATAAATATTCTCTTACAAGGAATTAAAAATGCAGGAGTTTTTTTCTCTTTTCTGTGTGGGTCTATCTGAGTAAATTATGCTTTCTATGATGCTTCACAGGCTCTATCTGCACTGATAAATAATACCAGGAAACACTTCCAGGCAGTGGACCTCGAATATTTTTAAAAGGTACTGTTAGTAACATAAACTGTTACACATACTTCTGGTCATAAACCAGGCTCACTCACTCTCTCCCAAGCAATTCCTGGGTGCAGGAAGGAGGTAAGAGTGAGATAGGAACTGTTTTCTGACAGGAGAACTAACTGAAAACATCAGGATTTGAGAGTTTAATAGCTATACAAGGGCAAATTTTTTTCTCACTTCTCAGTCCTGAACTTCCTACAAAAGTCTGTTCATGGAGATTCATAGGGACTTAGTGGCTAACTTTTCTGAAATCCTCATGACCCTTAATCTTTCATCTTCACCTTAGTCCAGAAGTATAAATTAATTAAATACAATCTAAGGTCATTCAGGAGATCTCTCAGGAGTGACTCTGATTCCAGGTAAGTCTTCTGGGTCCTGGTCATTCCACCTCTCCAAGTCACAGAATCATTGAATCATTTAGGTTGAAAAAGACCTCCAAGATCATTGAGTCCAACCATTAACTCAGCACTGGTAAGTCCATCACTAAACCATGACTCTAAGTGACACATCAACACATATTTTAAATACCTCCAGGGATGTTAATTAAACCACTTCCCTGGGCAGCCTGTTCCAGTAACTGGCGACCATTTCAGCGAATAAATTTTTCCTAACAGCCAAACTAAACAACTCCTGACACACCTTGAGGCCATTTTCTCTTGTTCCATCAAATGTCCCCTCTCCATGACATTCACTCACTTCTCTCTAGATTCCTCAAACAGAATTAAGCAAGGACACATACGTGTTTTTAGTCCAGGCTGAGGTGATGCTCAGGTCTGAGCCAGCCCCGCATCGATACCATACAGACTGACAAACCTCTCACTCACCAAAGATTATTTTGTAGTTCACAGAGGTATGTGCAAAACGAGTCATCCACTTTTTGAATGACAGTAAGCAAAATGCTGGGGTCACCAAAAAGATCTGCCTTCGGCAAAGGTCCACCATGGCACGAGAGCAAACAACAGAAGAGATAACACCAAAAAAGAATTTCTGGGAAATCTCTTTCCCAGACAGTTATGAAAAGAGGAAGTCTGTTCAGAAGCTGCTTAGAATGGTGAAAACAGATGTTTAGTAGAATATCAGGCACTTGCTCTAGACAGACAAGATCTCCCTAGGATGACCAGAATGAAGGTATTCAACCAGTAGCAAGTATCAAAGCCAGTTGTATTCCTCTTGTGCAAACATTATGTCACCCAACCAACACTCATAAAATCAGATCTTGAAAAAGAAGCAGATTCCAAAGGATTAATGCCATTATTGGTACAAATCATTGAGATTATTTAAGTGCAAGGTCTTAATGAAATTTTTTTCTAGACATCCTATCAAGGACCTAAAGAGATACTTCCCACAAGTGAGCAAAGCAAGTACTCCTGGATGAAATCCATCTAGTGTTACAGTGCTCTTAAAATGCTTAAAAATATAGATGAGGCTGAAAATGTGAGCATAAAGGGCTTCAACTTAGAATCTGGCAGTGACTGATAGGAGAGGCAAAGGAGTCAGTGATAATATGGTTAAAGAAAATAGCAAGGTATTAAAAAAAAGCCCTTCCTGGGAAAAATGAACTAACAGGAATTAGAATTGCAAATGAATTACAGATAAAACTACATGTAGTGAAGTAATATTCATAACTTAAAATAGTAAGGGTGGAATAGAATGTTTTTTTTCCTCAGTAATAAAAAAACACAGGCTCTTTAAATTAAACTTTTTCCAAAAAGTAGACTCAGGTAACTTGCACCCGTGATGTTTTCAAAGAATTAGTTAATAAACCTTGTAACTCAGTTTATCTGAATCCATTTTTAGAAACAGAGAAAATCCCACATTCTGGGGGATTATCTGTATAATATCAGTATTTCAGAGAGCCAGAGATAGGCAATCAGAGGTAAATCCCTATTGAAATAATTCCAGAAATAGTCAACAATGATATTTTTTCCTTCTCCATCTTTAATGATAGTATTCATCTCAGTTACTATCAGTTCTTGTAAAGCAAGTTTGATCAAAGAAACTTCTTCTCCTCTTTTTTCATGTTTAAAAATAAATTATTAGTATGATTCATAAAAGTAGCTGGTATGACTAGCCTTCTCTGTACCATTTGAATGAATGCCACATAGTATTTTGTCAAAAATAATTAATATAATGAGAACAGAAAAAAGACATATTAGGTATTAAACACAGATCACAGAAAGTTAAAAAAACAGGTTTTAGAAGGAAAATATTCAGGATTTTGCTCTCTGGATACCCCAGGAGCTAATCTAGGGGGGCAGGAGGCAGGGAGGGGAGGAAAGAAAACAGTGATGGTGGGGGATTAACTAATTAATTTTGCCAGCAAAATTTGCAACTGAGAAAAGATTGGTGAAGTAGCAAATTACAAGAGAACATGATGGTATCACTGGAGTGCTTGAAGAAATGACTGAAAAGCCACAAAACAAGTTTTAACACAGTCTGTCTGTGGTCCTGCACATCATACTCATCGTAGATAGGGGCTTTGTAGGAAAAGTCACTGCAGCCTGAGACATTTACAATTGATTACACTATTAAAGACAGGCATTTGGACCACTGGTGACTGATAGGCACATGAGAAGGGTGGCTTATTCCTCTTCCCCAGTCAGAGGTGCTTAATTAAAGATGAATGAACTATTTGCTGTAGAAACCCCTCTCTCTCCTCTGACTGGAAAGAGCACTGCACGATCTGCTTAGACTAGACACCAGTGCCTAATGTTAGGAGAAATTAATCCTACCATTTTCCTCAGTAAAAAGAAGACAGTTATAAAAAGCTAAACATGGGATGCAATTTCTTAAGCACTTGCATTATATAAGCGTCTTCCTCAGACTTCAGGTAAATGGATCCCCAAAATTCTCACAGTGTATCAGAAGTCAAACCAACGACTGAAATGATTGAATCAGTTTTTTTAGATCTAACCTACAGGAAATCCTTACAGCCAAGACCACACCACAGGAAAAGCAGAACCTCTGTACCCCTCCTCAATGGGTGTTTTAAATGGTCTCTGTATCCATCATCTTAGTATTAGATTCCTACATTATCTAGTTCTCCATATCTTTATTCCCATCCCACTTTACACAGAAAATTGGCCTTATACATTTGCTGTTGCCTCTCAACCACAGAGAGACTCCTGTCTCTCTTAGACATCTGCATTTTTGATGCTGGCATTCATTTGGGTAAAGAAATAGAAAGTTTTCAAAAATGATATTTAATTCTTATTGGGTGCATGACAAATATATGAATAAATATTGATTTCATGATTTTTATCCATTTATGGATGAAAATGTCCTTATATTAAGCTGGCACATTGCTAAATAAAAGTGATTAGATCATAATAAAAAAATACAATTACAACGAAATTATAAAGTATAATGCACACATATGCTTCTAAAAAAGGTCCATCAAAAAATTATGCAGAGTCTGCAAATACTAAGGAAAAATATACAAACAGAATTATCTGCATCATTTATAATACCTTCCAGGTATATGCTAGAGAACTGAAGAAAAAGAGGAATAGCAAAATTTATCCCATTCCACAGGAAAAAAACAACCAAAATAAGAAAAAAAAAAAGCAGATCTGGGGTCTTACAGTAAGGAGTTTTTCTTTATTTCATTCAATTAGAATAGTATTTCTAGTATTGTCATCTATGGCAGAATCCTGTGTCAGTACTATATTTAATTAATTTTTCTGAGTGAATTGAAAGGTTTGAATAACAGTATAGCCTTCTGTAAAATTATTAATAGTGCAAAATTGAGAAAAAAAAACCCAGCACTTGTGGGTTTTTAAAAATTTAGTCAGTTTTTTGCATACCCTGTAAATTTAACAATTAATCACTTTTAATACTTTTAGTTCTTTTTAGTCCTATCAAAGACCAAATTATCCTAGAGAAAACTCTGACCTTCTGGAACAGGAAAATGTCTTTATGTATTAAGATGCTATTGTCCCTCTGGGAAAAAAACTATCCTCTTCTAACAGTACCTACTAACACTGCTCAACAGCACAGAATTAGTAATTTACAGACACAAAATTCCTCTTTTAGCAAGACCCTCACTGAAGCCAACTGAATCGATCATATTCAGGACAATATTAGCAATTTGCTTTGATCATTAATTGAACTGATATAGAAAACAAACGAAAAAAACCCCTGATGTATCTTGCACAAGTTATGATAAGGATTCTTTTCTAAATGCGTCTTTTAAGAACAATTGAAAAATTAAATCCTTTATAAAACTAAACACAATTTTCTGAATTATCTTCTATCACTTCCTAAAAAATTATTTCTAATCAAGTTACAGTTTTCATAATAACATACCCTTTTAGTCCTTGGGCACATCATTCTTTCAGTGATAGTGATATAATTCAATTGAAATCAGTGGTATTGTACTGAACCTATTCTGATCGGACCAAGAAATCTAAAAACTAAACTTTGCCATCATACTAAGACAACAGCAGGAATAATTTCACAGATTTCAGTTCATAGCATTAGTTTTATATCTTTACTTTGCAGACCAAAAAGACTTTTGTTAAGCAGAATACACAGACCTGATGGTCACAAATTGAGTTTTATTTGAAGGCTGTTGATTTGCCTCATTGTCTCTGGACAAGAAAATATGTCAAACTTTTCCATTGTGAGAAATAGCTCTTTTCAAAAATAAGGCTTAAACACGTGGCACTTTTCCATCCTGATTTTTCTGCTCTGCAATAGCAGCAGTCCTACGTGATTCTGCTCAAGGAGGACTGCAGCAAGATTTGTACATATAAGTCAGTCTTTGTAGCTTTGCTTTTACTCAGTCAGGCTCCAAGACAGTCCATGGGGAGTAAAAGCTACAGCACTCTTTGGGTAAATAACAGCCAGCCAACTTTGTATTTGCCTGTGAAGATCTAATTCAATCCTTTGGGAAGATTTGTTTACCAAAAAGTTTTCTCTTCTTTTCCAACTATAGCAGTTGGTCTAATAAGACACATTATAACTGCCTATAATAGTTGTTTTGCCCATGTTCTTGGCCCATAATGGCTATAATGGCCATGACACAGACAGGGTATAAGCTTTTTTCAGTGAGGCCCAGTGCCAGCACAGGAGGCAGTGGGAACACACACAGGATGTTCCAACAGAACATCAAGAAACTGTTTTTTACTTGCAGGGTGACTGAGCACTGGCAGTGTCCCAGAGAGTGGGTGGAGTCTTCATCCTAGGAGATATTCCAGCATATGGACAGGGTACTGGGCAACAGGCTCCAGATGCCCCTGTTTAAGCAGGGTGATTGGATCAATGACCCCCAGAGGTTCCTTCCAACCTCAACCATTCTGTGATTCTATAACAATTAAATAACTACCAACTTTCCTTAACAAGTGTCTGGCAAGGCAGCTAAATGCTCTAGGGAAAATGAGAATGGAAGAAAATTATCACTGTCTCATGGTCTCACATAACCTGGTCTGAGTCCTCCCACTCTCCTGCTCTTAGCCAGTTTTGACAACTCAAGTATATACAACTTAACTGAACAAGTCATTTGTCTATGATTTGGATATTTCCTTACTGTAGCTTGCATTAAGGGTCACTTTTTTTTTTTTTGTACATCCACAAGCTGTCATTGCAAGGCTTTTACCAGGAACACGAAAAGGCAAAGATACCAAGTCTCTCCTTTATGCCCAAATCCTCTAACACATTTTATTTCCCTCAAAACCTATATTCTAGTTTTCTTCAGTGAATAAAATCAGACACATAGTTCCAGACTTCCAGTGCCTGGACCAGAAGCCTGCAAAAAAAAAAAAAATTGAATAGTTTAATGAATTAAAAACACATGATTTTAATGGGAAAGTTCAGGAATGTTTAGCTCGGGACTAGATTCACTCTTCAGAAGAGAAGGCTCTGGGGAGACCTTGTAGTCTTTAGGCCTTCCAGTGCCTAAAGATGCTACAAGAGAGCTGGAGTGGCACTTGTTTTACAAGGGCACGTAGTGACAGGACAAGGGGAATGGCTTTAAACTGGAAGAGGGAAGGTTTAGATTGGATATAAGGAAGAAATCCTTTACAGAGGGTCGTGGGGCGCTGGAACAGATTGCCCAGAGAAGTTAAGGATGCCCCATCCCTGGAAGTGTTCAAGACCAGGTTGGATGGGGCTCTGAGCTTCCCAGTCTAGTGGAAGGTGGTCCTTCCCATGGCAGGGATGTTGAAACTAGATGATCTTTAATGTCCTTTCCAACCTAAACCACTCTGTGATTCTATGATTCCACTATTTGGTCCATTTTGTTTTTAACAAAAAATGAAAAAAGTCTGTATCCCAACCTGCTTTCATCCCTCTAGATAAAACAGTTCTACACACTTGATGTTGTTACTGCCCCTTTTTAGCTTGGTGTGGTCTTGCTGCACATCAACAAATGTTCTCGTTGGCAGTGTTAAGTTTCAGAGACTGATCTCAATCAAAAGCACTGACAAGATTTTACTCCCTGCATCCTAAATGCTCCTCTAATCCTACTACACAGGCTATACCCCCTATTTCAGTTAGCTATATAGATGTAGTTTATAATAACAGGAACCTGTAAGATGTGCAGCTCATGTTGAATCTTCTTACATGAACAGCACAGAATACAGGTGAGGTCCTGACACTGCTGATGTCTGTCCCAAAAGTTTCACTGATTTAAGCAAAGAATTTCACCTTTTGTGCTTATCCAAACTTTTTTTTGCGTAGCTAAGCTGGTTAGCGATCTCAAGAGTGCACACTTCCCTATAGTGTAAAGAATTTGTCTAATGGGCATAGGAATACGTCTTTGTTGCACAGGGACACTAAGATTGATTAGGTAATAACCTGAAAGCACTATAGGAGTTAACAGTGCTGTGCTATATAAATGCTAAGTATTGTTGTTTTTCCTCTCAAAAACAGTTCAGAAAAGTCTGACAGGTTCACAACTAAGCTCTAAAACATAAATACTAAGATATGTCCACCTTTGATTTTGTAATACTACACATGCCACTCAGAAGAATATTATGGTAGCTTTGCCTGAGATTGCTTGTTATTTTTGATGAGGTAACAAATTACTGTCAGCAAATGAGATTTGGTAAAGTATTTTCAGCGGTTCACTTTAAAGTGTAACTCCTTGGTTTTTTATTTCCTCTTGTACAGAAAGGCTATGTAGAGAGAGAGAAACTTCAGGATGTCCTGATTTGGGGATGGAGTTAATTTTCTTCCTAGTAGCAGGTGCAATGCTGTGTTTTGGATTTTGTATAACAATAAAGTTGATAACACACTAATGTTTTAATTGTTGCTAAGTAATGTTTACTCTTAAGTCAAGGACTTTTCCGTTTCTGGAGGGCTACCAAGATGATGAAGGGCCTTGAGGGGAAGCTGTATGAGGAGCAGCTGAGGTCACTCGGTCTGTTCAGCCTGGAGAAGAGGATACTGAGGGGAAATCTCATTATAGGTACAACTTCCTCACGAGAGGCAGCAGAGGGGCAGGCTCTGATCTCTTCTGTGTGATGCCCAGTGACAGGACTTGAGAAAATGGCATGAAGTTGTGTCAGGGGAGGTTTAGGTTGGATATTAGGAAAAGGTTCCTCACCCAGAGGATGGCTGGGCACTGGAACAGGCTCCCCAGGGCAGTGGTCACAGCACCAAGCCTGACAGTTCAAGAAGCATTTAGACAATGCTCTCAGGCACATGGTGTGATTATTGGGGTTGTCCTCTGCAGGGCCAGGAGCTGGACCTTGATGATCCTTGTGGGTCCCCTCCAATTCAGGATATTCTATGATTCTATGATTCCCATACTCTGCCAGTGAGGAGGTGCACCAGAAGCCAGGATGGAGCATGGCCAGAACAGCTGACCCAAACTAGCCAAAGGGGTAGTCCATACCATAAAACGTCATGCCTGATAGATAAACCAGGTGGAGTTGGCTGGGAGGGGCTGATCACTGCTTGGGGATAGGATGGACATTGCTCAGTGGGTGATAAGCAATTGTATTGTACATCACTTGTGCTGGGTTTTATTTATCTCTCTCTTTTTGTTATATCCATTTTCATTGCAATTATTAATAGTAGCATTATTATTACTATTATTTTAATAGATTTCTTTTATTAAACTGTTCTTATCTCAACTTACAGGTTTTACCTTTTTACCTGATTCTCCTTCCCTTCCCACATAGCTGGGGGAAGTGAGCAAGCGACTGTGTGGTGCTTAGTTGTTGACTGGGGTTAAGCCATGACATAGGGGTCAGAAAGGGAAGACCAGAGAGAGGGAAGAAAATGCCTCCTACCTATCCATAAAACAGCACTGCTTGGTCAGGCTCTTTGCTTGTGTATCTCTGCTCTGCAACAGTTGCCCTCCCCCTTCAAGATATTAAGGAGGTTGGCGTATTTGTAAGGTGAGGGAGGTGGCTATTCCTCCCATCTGTTTTGTGACCTTATCATCTGTGTGCAGAGGACATAGGAGCACGACAAAGCTCCCTATGGAGCTGTCCTCCCTAAAAAGGACATTGAGGTGCTGGAGTATGTCCAGTGAAGGGCAACGACGCTCATGAAAGGACTAGAGAATGTTTTATGAGGAACAGCTGAGGGAGCTGGGTTTGTTTAGTCTTGAGAAGAGGAGGCTCAGGGGGGCCCTCATCACTCTCTATGACTACCTGAAAGGAGGTTGTAGTCAGGTGGAGGCCAGTCTCTTCCACCGTACCTACAGTGAGACAACCAGAGGAAATGACCTTAAGCTGAGATCAGGGAGATTCAAATTAGATATTAGAAAAATTTTTTTCACTGTTAGGGCGCTCAGGCATTGGAATAGGTTGCCCAGGGAGGTGGTGGAGCCACCATCCCTGGAGGTGTTCAAGAGGTGTCTGGATCTGGTGCTGGATGATGTGGTGTAGTGGTTTAATGGTTACAGGGCTAGTACCGGGTTGAAAGTTGGACTGGATGACCTTAAAGATCTCTTCCAACCTTGACGATCCAATGATTCTGTGATTGTATGTAGTTGACAGTAAAAAGGAAGCACTTACAAATGACTGATGTCAGTTAGAGGTCTGAAATGGATATTTTGAACCCGTCATTCTCCCCAAGATTTCAGATCTCTTCTAGCACTCTGGACTCTGCTGCACAACCATGCACCCAAGGGTCCAACTTTGTCCCAGGACAGATAAGATAGGATACCTCCAAGCCTGCCCATCCTTTCTAAAATAGATGCACCATTCCTTGGAAGAGAGACCTGAACAACTCCTGAACTGACTGAGGAAATGCTTCAGATTGTAGCTCAGAATATTAAGGAGAACAGGATTGGAGGGTTTTTCATGCACTTTCTTATAAATATATGTAATTCAGTAACTTCTAAACCAGTACTAAAGATGTTACCAGCTGTGAGCCTGTGAATCTCTGTCAGAAGAGCACAGGAGACAACTGTGAGCTAAATCCACTCTGGTTTTAACTCTTGGTGTATTTAGGATAAATTAACACACGTAATACTTAAGTTAATCAGACTCATGAGCAGAACCCAATATGTAACAGTCTGTCTTTGTTTCATATCCAAGAGCAAGACTCCCAGCCTAATGACAGTGACTACTACTGCAATTTGTATGCTATATTGAGGAGCAATCTCTAATGACCCTCACTCTCATCTTCTGTATTTTTATATGCACTGGTTGTAAAAAGTTCTGTCTAATTCCTAGCATTTATTTAACAGTTTTGCTTTCCTGTCCTGTTTCTCGGATATTACCTAGAATATTTTATTTTTTCTGAAAAGTTATGCATCCCCTGTGTGTGATATCGAACAATCATGCTTTAATCAATGCTACTAAATCTGAAGTATCTCTTGTGCCTCCAGATATTGATTCTACTCTCTTCACTTATTTCATTTCTGTAAAACACTGCAGTATTCTCTGCACATGGGATCAATCTTTAGGCTCAGATCTCTTTCCAGTCACCACCGTTCAGATCATCTAGATGATTAGAAAAGGCCTAGGCTCATGAAATATTCTAAAATCTTTTCCCATGCTGACAAAATTATATCTCTGGTTGTAAAAAGTCTCTCTAATACACAACCCAACATATTTTGTGCTCCATATTTATATCGTTGCTTTCCCAGGTGTTACTGAGTCTGGAATTTAGCCTACAATATTCAAATCAGGTACTTGGTTCAGTCATGTAGTTGATTGCTTAGCTGTGTAATTATTTCCAGTACAATGTCAAACATCACAGAAATTCCTATTACTGGTACCTGTGCTGACCTCTGTAGCAACTGCTGACCCAGGTAATCTGAAGTTGGACTCGATGACAAACACCTCAGTACAAATAATACTGCAGATATATTTGCAGTTTCTGAAGGAGAAGTTTTCTGAAGGAGAAGCTGAGCTTTGAATGGTGACAATCACAGCTGTCGTGAAGAGCAGTATCATGGGACTGCACCCGCAAAATCAATTGTACCACTGAGGCTATTACATTTCATCTACACTGGCAGTGTGACAAGAGTAAGTAGGTAGGTAACACGTTCATTAGTGTAACCCAGTGAAGATATCAGCACAGTGATGAGAAGCTCTGAATCATGGTGTACCTGTGGAATGGGATGCCAGTGAGAAACTCAAACGTTGTCAGTATTAACGGTGTTTGATACAGAATCACAGAATCATCAAGATTCAGATAGTACAAAGCCCCGTTCAGGCAAAGTCAAATGGAACAGGCTGCCCAAGACCATGTCTGAGGAAATGCAAAGCAAAGGCTCAGTGATGGTATGATGTGAAAGATGTAGCAGGGACCTTAATAAGAAAGAGGAAAGAACTCTGTGTAAGATCACTGAAATACGTTTTAGTTGAATATTCTCCGATACTCTTGAGTGAGACAAGCTGTACAGGTGCAGATTTTAACTGAGTGGAAAAGACAGATAACAATGTAATTTATTACTGTCACAAATGCAACAGATGACTTTCAGCAGAAAGAGACCTTGATTCAACCCAGGTGTGCACAGAGTTGGATCAACAAAGAATTTAAGTATTAGACAGTTCCAGGCTTGCTTAGCGTGCAAGAATCAACTGTTATTCCTCTGGTAGGAGAAGAGACATTCATGAATTCAGGAAAGCTTATTGCTCATGCTGCAAAACACTCTAAGGCTAGAGTCCAACCATGTCATTAGAGTCCAGAACATACTGCTTGGCTCAAATATATGTCATATGGATCTTCAAGGTATTATGAACCATGATGTCCCTTCCCTAACCTAAAGATACAACAATTTATGAATTATTCTTGAGATTTGTAAAGTAAGTGAAGCTCCAATTATATTGTAGGGAAAGCTGTAATAATTTAACATTGATGGAATCGTTTGCCTTGGTTATTTCAATGAGTTTCTTGGGAAATTGAAAATATACTTCCTCAAAGGAACGTGTATTTTTAAATGTTATTAAATCTTAAGTTTAAATTTAATTACAGGTATTTAGAGGAAATCTATTAGTACTGAAATTCAGGCTTTATTAGTTACTTTCTTATGTTAGTAATTTTCAGTCATGTTCTGTTTTGACTCAAAGAGTGATTACTACTCAAAGACAAACAGTTTTAAACATAAAACAGTGACATATCATTTATTAAGCTAATTCTTAGAATAATTTAATCACAGAGATATGTTCCCTGTGAAAAGTTTCATAAGACAGTTGAAGTTCTTTGTTTTAAATGATGAAAGCACTGTAAGCACTTTCAATAAATATAGAACTGTGGAATCACAGAATCATAGAATGGTTCAGGTTGGAAGGGACATTAAAGATCATCTAGTTCCAACCCCTCTGCCATGGACAGGGACCCCCAGGTTCCACTAGACCAGGTTCCTCAAAGGCCCATCCCACCTGGCCTTGAACACTTCCAGGGATGGGGCATCCACAACTGCTCTGGGCAACCTGTTCTAGTGCCTCACCACCCTCACAGGAAAGAACATCTTACTAATATCTCACTAAACCTTCCTTCTTTTGGTTTAAAACCAGCTACCCCTGTTGTACCACTCTATGCCCTTGTTCTCTCTCCAGCTCTCTTGTAGCCTCTTTAGGTACTGGAAAGGGCTCTAAAGTCTCTCCCAAGCCTTCTTTCTTCCAGGCTCAGCAACCCCAATTCTCTCAGTCTGTCTCCTTGGCAGAGGTGCTCCAACCCTCTGATCATCTTCATGGCCTCCTCTGGACCTGCTCCAACAGTTATTTCAAGCACCTCTGAGAAATTCCCACTCACTCTTTTTCTATCTTTTACCTGATTCTGTTCTTCACTGGATCACCAGCTGTTAGTATTTTCATCCAAAAAAATAATAGATTTTGTTCTGTTTTCTCAGAATTGCAGATCCAATTTCAAGTAAAATGACTGATCCTACTTCTAGCAAATTTAACAGTGTCTCTATAGCTGACCTTGGTGAGAGTGGAATGAAGTCCTTCATTGCAGAAAATCTGTATCTATTTTATACTGGGTGGTTTTGATTTAAATTCCATATAAACACATGCTTTCTACAGGTATATCTATGTATATTAAAGTGTAAGAAAGTTGTATTCCAGTGTGGATTTCTTGAATGTTTATGGCATTCCTAGGATTTTTATTTATTCTCTAAATTTTTCTGCATTTGGAAAAGTTAAAAGTAAAAATAGCTGTTCTCCCTGAGAAAAGCTTACAAAACCAATATATAATTTCAGCATTTCCCAATTAAATGTGTTTTAAGGCTTCTGAGTATCATGCCCTCTTATTCCCATTTGCAGATCTATTACCCCATGAAACGAAATAGCACTGCATTAAAAATGTATGCAGTCCTGTTATCCAGCTCATAACTTCCTAACCCTTTTTTCTTCGAGGAATAACTGGTAACTACCATCAATAAATGTTGTTTGTTATTTCATTTTTCTTCCCCAAAAGCAAAGCTGAAGGATAAAAAATCCCTTAGACAACAACATCTGTAGCACAATCTGTCATGCAAATCCTTCAGTCAACAAACAACAAATAACTCACTGCCCAGACTGAATCATCAACCTGTATAAAGAGCAGCTTGCACCCAAGCACTTCTTCCTGCACAATGCTCATGGAATCACAGAATCACTAAATCATTAAGGTTGGAAAAGATCTCCAAGGTCATCAAGTCCAACCATATATCACTGAGATGGAATACTCAGCTACCAATCCTCTTTCATTTGTCAGTCTCTTATTTTGTTATCTCTTTTGAGAAGGTCTTTAGCCTCGTGCTGTCCTTTTGCCATACTTTCCTGTTAACTTCTGATAATTTCTGTCATACTACTTGTTTTCTACTAAGGTTAGGGTGGTTGAAGCCGTCCTGGGGCTCTGGGTTGGGCTTGGACTTAACATTGCTTGATGTAATGTCAAAACATCTCCTCAGGCGGTACCTGCCAGAGGAAACGGGTGTTTCTGTCTCCTGCCAACCCAGGAGACACAGTGAAGAACTGTTGGACAAAGGTGGGGATAAAGCTGGGTGTTCAGTGGAGGACACAGTCTTGCCCTCTCAGGGGGACCAGTGGTAAAACTGCTCCTGATATGGACCCACAGAGTGAAGCTCTGGGATCAAAACATCTTTCAGGCAACCTAGCCCAAACCATCATCATCTCCTGAGCAGAACTCTCCTCATAGAACTGGAGAAGTGAGCTGAGGTTTTCTGTGGGGATGAAATAAGGTGTTCAGAGCTCGTATTTTAGCAAACACTTCTTGTCTTGACATGACTTAATAAACACCTCTCTGAAGGATAGCAACAAAGTGTTTTGACCCAGACAGGCATGAACAAGAAAATTATTACCTGTGAGGCAAAAAAGCTCACCTATACCCCACACAGATCTGTATTGCACATGTGCTTTTTTCAGTGGATAGAAACAGACTGTCACACTATGTATGAGAGAGCTAGACTCTCAGAAAATCCCTTGACACTTTAATGACCACAAATGTTGAGCTTTTTACTTCTGTTTTGTTAAGTGTTTTTTTATACCTCATTCATATGACAGTGCTGCCAGAAACTCATTCCAAAGTGGTATATCATGAATCTGAAGAAGACCTCAGGATCTACAAAGACTTTGCAAGACATCTTTAGATTTTCCTGGCCTTATGTTAGGCCTCCAGTCCTTCAAACCTTCCTTTAACAGCCAAAGCTTTCCCTTAGCAGCAATATCTCTGCAATAATCAGGTTTAACATTGACATTACAAAACCAGGGAACTCACTTTCCTCCATGTGACATTTGTGCACCTTTGCCTGGGCATGGTTAGTGAATCAGTTACTTCAAGATCTGATAACCTGTACCCATTTCATTTTTTTGTGCTCAGTTGCTCATTACAATTAAGACTTAAAGCTATGATGGTGATATGGACAGATAAGGAACTAAGTTTTTCAGAAATTATAATAGAGGTCCAATAGCCATCAGAATTTATGGAGCCACCACTACTTGACTTAACAGCAGAGTTAGGCTCCTAAGTATCTTTGAAGCAGCTGAAATATTTGAGAGTATGGATCTTGGTGTGCCAGGACTCAGATTTTACAGAAATTTAGATTGACAAATGATTGTATTTCTTCCCCACGAGTAACATTAAGTAACATATTTATCTTAAACTAATATAAAGTTAATATTGTAGGTTGTGAGTGAAACAGAGGTTGGATTTATCAGTTACACTTTCAATTTAATGTGATCAGCTTCAAAACAGTTCTTATTTGACTCAAATGATCAGGTTTCTGTTCACTCAAATGACCAAATGATCAGGTTTCTGTTTACACACTTTAAGCTCATAATGTTTATATACCAATTGCAATCTAATAAAATTGTTATTGTCAATTATAATTAGAAAATAACTACTGTCTTATTGCTATCTTATTGCTGTCTTATTGCTATCTTAAGTGGCATTGATGTCGCATATAAATTATAGATGCTTATTGAAGTTAAGTTGAAGCGTTCCCGGAGCTCTACATTGTATGTCCTATAACTTAACAAAGGAACAAATCCAGAAATATTTACAAACTATTTCTTCTCATTTGTCTGCAGCTCCTTCTATTTGTGAACTTGGTTTTGATATTGGTTTCCTTCATCTGTTATGCTCTGGACAGTGGCCATTAATTGTAGGCAAGGCAATGAATCAGAATCAAATAGAAGGTGCAATTTTTAGCACCAGTCTGAGTGAGATCCTACTAGAACCAATTTCTTGCCTTCCCTGACAGTAATTAGTATATTGACTTTCAGCAACAGTAAAATAAGGAGTCATGCAATGGACCTTTATTCTAAAAAAATTTTATTTATGAAAACTAGAATATTTAGTTGAATATTTACTAAGTCTCAAATTACTTCATCAAGGTGGAAATCACCTCTGATCCCAGTGAGGTTCCAAGGAAAGGAGTATGCACAACTTAAATCTGAAAAGAACTTCTATATGCATCTGAAATAATGCACAGACTATGTTAGCTCTCTGAGGGCAGGGTCAGCTTCAGCAAATTAAGTGCATTAAGGCCTCTAGTGTTTTTCCAAATTGCTGCAATTTACTTATTTTCTTAAATTAATAAGTGTAGAAGTAAACACAATAAAAAAAAATCTGCCACATTTCAGATACTCGTTTATTTTGACAATTGTTAGTTAGCAATTAGAAGCAATATACTCAGTTTTAACAGTTCTTCAAAGGGCATTTGTATTTATAGATGTGTTTACAGAAATAAAGGGAGAAAATGACCTCATAACTGATGCAGGAAGAAACAGTCTTTTGGGAGGTTTCTAAAATCTATAGATTAGTGATGCAGAGATCAACCTGACCACACTTTTGTGCTGTATTTATCTCTAAAACTATTTTATTTCATTTTTATGATGATGAAAACCTATTTTTCAAAACTGAGGAAAACCAGTGAAATAAATCTTATTTTTTTTTATTCTTTCATTGTTTCTTTCTTTCTTTTCCGCTGTCTTCCTTTCACCCCTCTAATTCTGATTGCTGGGGAACAGTGAGAAAACAATATTAAATATTAAATTACAAAAAATGGCCTCAGAGAAGATGATTTACCCACCACCCATTATTGTGGGTTTAAAAAGAGAGAAAAGGAGGGGGTGATGGCTGTAGAGATGTACAGGTTTCTGGAAGCAGTGAATAAAACTGCTGAAGTACTGAAGCAAAAGCAAGGCATTTGTGTGCAATATCTGGAAATGAGTGTGAGATCTTGGATAAGAATGGTTTATGCTTTGTATGATATATAAGATAAGGAGTTTGAGGATTATGTGGGATTGTGGTTACCTGAAATCTAGAGGACATGGAGTCAGGTAAAGGAAATCAAAAATAAGGATTTCAATAGTATTTGAGTCAAGGTTGTGTTAGCTTTTTCGAGGTTTAGAAAACAACATTTGGAATCTGAAACGCAGAAAGGGATCTGGAGGAGGTAATTTGTATTGTATTAGCTCTGCTATCATAAATAATGAGGATCAGAGTTAGTCTGGATACACAGAAGCAGATGGCAAAAACCATGTTTGCCCCAAAGAGGAGCTTGCCAACACAAAGAGCCTAAAGACAGGAAGGATAAAGGAAGGACAAGCGGTAATCTAACATATTTTCATAGTCCGACTGAGTGTTCTGTTTATCTGTCTGTCCTGCTACACTTGCTAAAAAGCCACCTTCCTGACCCACAGAAATAGTGACACACTGGGACAAAGCATGTGTTTCCATGGCAAAGACTGTATGGTGAGGATTCAGGGGCACGGTTGTTCCAGGCACCAGAAGGTATCAACAGTTTTGAATCACATCTGCCCATAAAGAGGAAGTTTATGGCCTAGGAGTACGTATAAACTCCTTTGCTTTAAAGACAAGCTTTCTCTTAATCTCCTCTGGGCTTTGAACTGCTCAAAATGAAAAACTGGCCTCTAAACTGAATGCAAGCAAAGCACAGAAAACTACCTATACTTCCACAGTGAAATAATGTACATTTGACTTATTGTTCTGAATTTATCTGAATTTCCCTTTTAATAAAGAATTACTTACTGACTAAAAGAAACTCCTGAAATAAATAAAAGCTATAGACTTAAGTGCTTACAGTTCCTAAAGATTGCTCATTTACAGAGCAGCTAACAGCTTGGAGAACCTCCTCTTTCTTATAGTGCTTTTTAGGGACCCTCTACAAAATGACCCTCTACACTCCTAAGGCTTTCTCCTCATTCTCTGATGTTTTGCAAAGTGTCTCTAAACACTATGTGCTTGCAGGTCACATTTATCCACCATGAGTTACTCATTTACTGTACCCAAGTATGCAGGGATATATTTGTCATTCAGTTGTTGCTGAAGTCCCTGAAGCTCTCTACAAGGACATGTCATTCAGAACTGTAAAAAATCAGGCCATCAAAACCAGACTCCATTAGGAGACACCAACACTCTTGTGCTTTCTGTTGTTCCAGCAAGCACATTTTTGATCTTGATGCAAATCTCCAAGGCTGAAGCTCCTCCCATATCAGTAGCATCATGAAGCAACAAGCAGGATGTACAAAGCAGAGGTTCAGTGGCAGTGTTGAACGTGCCCTTTTCTGCAGAGTGCACTGGTGTAATCAGACATGATACATGGGATATGTAAGCCAAACTGGTGATTCTTGTAGAAGGACTGGTCTCATTGAGGCAAAAGGGATGGTGGGCTATTTACACCCACTACACACGATGGACATGACCTGCTCCAAAAGACCTAGTACAGAGATGAGAATGTGTGTTCCTGGGGGGTACAAGAAGTTATCTGACCAGATTACTAAAGGTAGGAAACATATTGGAAAAGGCAGCTTTTGGGTTTTCTTTGAAGTATGTGTTTGCTGTACCTGAACTAGATGGAAAAATGTAAGACAACCAGTCTGCTCAAGTACAGGTGTCATCTGAAGTCTTCCTCAGCTGCTTTGGGTTGTCTGTTTTTTTAGGAAGCTGGCTGTGGTAGGTTGACCCTGGACAAAACAGACTCATCTTGGGGAAATTACTGCCTTGTTGATTTCCCCTGTTAATCCTTTTGGAAGACACTGTGATAAATTACCTATCTTATAAGTCACATACCTTAAGAAGAAATAGCTTTTCAATTAAAATAAATTAGTTCTCAGAACATTCACTGTGAATTTCAAACAACTGCATCTTATACAATATAAAGTGAAATTAAGATTTCCATGTGGATGTTGAGCAATATACCCTAAAATACATTGATAACCTTGAGAGGGGAACCTTCCCATATGGATTAGCCAGTTGATGGATTTCAGGAATAGCCTGAATTTTATCTCCCACTCACTGAAAATTTTTGAAATCCTCTGATGTATCAGCTGTAGGCAAACACCATTTTAGTCCTTTTCTTTGATCATGAAAAATTTCATACAACTTTGGATAATGAAGACAATCAGGCACACTATTTCTCTGTGACCAAACTTCTATGTGTAAATGTGAGCCACATCCCCCTGATACGGGGGAGATCTTTCCCCATCTTTGTTGTCCTTCAGGACATGATGGGCAGGAGGAAGGAGGTGCCAGTGCCAACAGGCATCAGAGGAAAACCCTGCATGTTTAGAGATGGCTGTTCTTGGGCTGCAAGCACAGTGTTAGCTGGAGCTGTTGTTGCCCTTGGAGAATGCAGATCCTGGCACATAGTGTTATTAGCACCATACAGCAGCACTGCCTAGGCAGTTTCCTTGTTTTTTTCAAGGCTACCTCATATTCAAAAAGTGGGTAGGCAGTGCTGTGTGCTCTGTGCTGCTTTCAGGTTGTTGTTAGAGGACAGCAGAGTCCTTGGACTGACAGGTTTAATTGGTTTAATTGCACTGGATCATCATATATCTCAGCCTTACACCAGAGATCTGATATCCATGAACCCAAAGAGGTTCAAATTCAGTTCTTGATTGAAAGGAGAAATCTCACTTTAAGGAGAAATCAACAGATAAGGTTTATTTCATTCACTATGCAAAGCTTAACACTTAAGCACAACATTTAAGTCAAGGAAATTAGTCCTTCTTTTCCTGAGAAGGTTTTTCAGGGAGTGGATCACCTTTATTTGTGTCTTTATGACAGCAAGGGCATGGCATACAGAAGGACATCAAGCTTTCAGATCCTAATGAGCCTTCCTTGAAGTGTCTGTCCCATCTCATTGTCTGAAAGATCAAAGAATATGGTCACGTAACATTTTACTGCTCCTTAGATCAGCCTTTACAGGAAGTATTGTTATATTTCTTATCTGTAAAAATGACTCCCAAATAGCTCTTCTAACAGAAGTTCTAATGTTGAGACAGATGGGGGCATTGAGCCTGGAGAAGACTCAGGGTAAACTTTATTGTGGTCTTTCAGTACCTGAAGGAGTTCCAAGAGAGCTGGAGAGGGACTTTTTCCAAGGACATCTAGTGATATAACAAGGGACAATGGCTTTAAACTGAAAAAGGGTAGGTTTAGATTGGATAATGGGAAGAAATTCTTTACAATGAGTGTGGTGAGGCACCGGAACAAGCTGCCCAGAGAAGCTGTGGATGTCCCATCCCTGGAAGTGTTCAAGGCTGGGTTGGATAGACCTTTGAGCAACCTAGTCTAGTGGAAGGTGTCTCTGCCTGTGGTTGGGGGGGGTTGCAACTGGATGATCTTTAAGTTCCTTTTCAACACAAACCATTCTATGATTCTAAGTTTAGCTAAATAGCCATCAGGATGTCATTTAGATGTTGGTCATTCAAACTTAGACAGTGCCATTTATTAAATGATAGCAGACATCTTTTGTATTTGATTGCCAGCAGAAGGGGAGACAAATATTTAATCTTTGTTATACTGGACAACCATATTTAAAAGGTAATATTGGATTCTATATTGCAAGTATGTTGCTATGGAAATGCCAGTGAAAATGAGCTGTAGATTTTGCAAGTAAGGAATATGTATCTTGGTTTACTTAATATTTTCTTTGATTCAAATAAGGGCTTCAGATTGCACCCAAATCTGACAGACACACTAGGAAAAATTTCATCTAGAATGTAAATAATTATTTGTACCCACTAGTTCAGGTTTATTAAGTGGTGTATGTATTTGAACTCTCTATCATTAGATAACCTAGATCACTGTGTTTAGTTCAAAGACCTGACCTCTTCTCCAAACCTGTCACTGGTAGTCCAAAATCATCATTGTTATTTACTAAATAAATCCAGCACAGGAAAGTACACACAAATCAAAACCACCTAATAATTTTTTATTTCAATACCTCTCCTTCAAGTCCTACTCTTTCCCTGAGGCCTATGTTCATGTATGCTTAATTCTTTTCACTCATCAGACTTTGAATACTTAATCTAACTTCATTTAGAGAGTATGAAAACCTTCCTCCTACCTACATTACTGAAAAATCTGCTTCCTCTTTGTATGACTTTTCAGCTCTCTCTCCTCTAGGATATCCTGACTTTCTTAAAATTATCACGGATCCATAAAGCTGATAAATCCAGTTTTCAGGTGAGTAGGCAACCTATTAATGTCACTGCACTACTGTAAATATGTGTTTAAATATTTTCTTACCATTTTGTTACAAGCTTTCAAAGTTGCAATCTAATAACTCTGAAAAAGAAGTAAAGAGAAGAAGAAACGTAAGGAGAAAAGAAAAAGAAAAGAAAAATTCATATGTGAAATGAAGACTATAGCCTGAAAAAGACAGAAGGAACTAGTCCCTGATGCAGACTTTCTTTAATAAGTGTGTTATCATACATAGCAGACACAAAGGCCATGTTGTTTGAAGGGAAAAGTCTAGGAGAGAGTACAGGGATGAAACTCTTTTGCCCTCCTTGTTGTTTCTAATCTCCTCCCATTGAATGGAAACACAAGAATCCTCACACAGTGATACTTCTATGATCCTCTCGAGACCTGAACCTGTATGATACAAAACTGTAGAACATAACAGGGTACCCACCTCTTCTCACCCCTTTCTCCACTCAAATAAACCACTTGGTGGGGTCCAGTTTACAGCAGGACTGCAGGTAGAAGTCTAGACAGATCATACTGCAGGAGACAAGAAGATCCCTACCAGAGTTTCTCGGGACAGTCATTCCCCTACATCCCTGTTGGGCACCTGCTAGAGACTGGCTCTCAACCAAGGTTTTTGTCTGTACTGAAGCCTCCCTCCATCCAACTGGAGCACCCCACAAGTTCTGTCTCTGCTTTCAAGGTGAGTTATTCTGTAGGGATCACTCTGCTTTCCTTGTAGACTCTGCAGATCTGCAGGAGAGGGGAATTTATGAAGTCGAGGACTTACAGTTAATTCTGTTTCCACTACACTTCTGATCTGACTCAGACAGCTCCTTTATGTCCTCATTCTTTATTCCAGAATTTATGGTATTTAACAAAGCAAGCTATAACAAGAAGACAATACATGTCAAATATAAGTCTGGAAAACTGTTGGGAAGGCATCACAGTGCAGCTCTAAATCACTCCTAGCATACAGTGTAACAAAAGCAAAACCCCATGAAGCACCATATGTCTCTGGCTTTTCATAGACTTCTCCACTTTGAAGAACTGAGCCTGGAACGGTCATGCAGCCATGAATCACTCATGCACCATTACTTATGATCCGAGTTGGAGGTGACAAGTGGAGACAATAGCCAGGCCCTACTTTCCGTTCAGACATACAATGGAAAACTCCGTTCCAGCTCCAAATAATGTTCACTTGACGTTTCATATAGTAATTTCTCATCATAACTTTGCAGCTCATTAGCAGAAGCATTTTCTTTCAAACTTCATTGCATTGTTCTTTTTTAATGGAACTGTAATATACAATGTCGCAGAGAAAATGGAAACAGAGACATGGTGTAGTTATATAGAGCCACCCAACACAAAGTTTTTTTGTAAATGTTACATCTATAATTAAGCTATCAACCCACCTAAGAGAAATAAAACTGAGTCTTTTAATTAGCTTCTTGAATAGGAATAAATGCCTCATTATTCTTAACCATATCAAGCTGAGAACGTTATTAAAGTCTGAAGGAATAATGAACAACATGACAGGAAACATATTAGAGCACATGCAGGAATACAGTTGCCTAATAACAGATCTGCATAAATTTGCTTATCATTGCTATCTAGGAAGACAAAAGTACCAAAGAATGGAAACAAAAGGACAGTAGAGACAAAGACATAAAGACATAAAGAAAATTATATGGAGTTAGATGTAGGGGATATATTTTTTGGTATTCTGTGCTGTTGAACACTCAAGAGTTCAGCTGCTCTGCCAAAATTTGTCTAAGCCAGCTGAGTGGATTGGCCTGTGTTTGCACTCAGTATGTTTTTTTTAAACTTCATTATTTCTGCTTTGGCTCCTGTGCTTTGCCTCTCTGAGGTATTTAGAAGGAGAACATGCCTCTCTAGAAGCTGTAGAACAAAACAATTCAGAGAGGACTTTTGGACAAATTTCTCTGCCCTGAGTCTGTAGGGAGCATGAGTAATCTTTATAGACTTTCAGAAATCCCTTGGCTATGGGGAGGTATTATTCTCTCTCTTTAGAAATAATGCCAAGAGCACAGAAACCCTTTCTCAGCAGGGAAAACTGATGGTATATATCTGATCATTTGTAGCTGGATATGTTATCCCACAATCCCAAACAATGTTCTGAAATTCAGGCCCAGAGAAGCCTGTATTCCTGCCTTTGAATTACAGCTCATCCATAAGCTATTTGTACCCATCAAAACTTGTTAATGTTAACTGTATTCAAACACAGGTATAGAGAGCTGCACTGCACTGCTGTGGCCTGGAGCACCTTCTAGATCATAGAAGCACCTTCACTGGATCATGGAATTACTATAAGATCCAGACTCCAAGATCTTGATTGTGTTGCTGGAGTGGGCAGACAGTGGGAATTTCACAAAACTTTCATTCTTCTGAAGTTGCTCTGAAATTGCTGGATTCAACAGATGGATTGAGGAGAGGACAGGACAGGATAGGACAGGGAGAGGGAAACAAGAGGACCTGCCTTCTCCCCACTGCACTCATCTTCCTTTCAGCACAAGCAGGAGAGAGACAGGGAGAGAGGGGGTTCATTTGTCTCTCAGAGTAGTTTACTTGGCCTTTTGAAAACTCCTCCTTTTAATTGAGGTGCTGTAATATTTTGAAACTGAAAGGGCAAAGAGCTAAAACTTTTAAAGGTGTGAAGGAAGCAGAGCAGTACTATTTTCCACTCACAGAGCCATCGAATTCTGATAAAATATCTCCCAGAAGGAACTTGGTCAAAAAGTTACTCCCCAGTGTGATGTTTGCCTATTTCTGCTCTGAATTTGCCACTACTCCTAATCACAACAATAACAGACACTACCTCCTAATCACAGGAAATTATATCTGCTCTTTCAAGTTGAAAAGAGGAATTTTGGTGTTTACCTTTAGCATTTTTGCCTATGAGGGAGAGACAATTTGAGACAACAATTTTAGAGTAATTATATGCACTCCAGTCATGTCTGTTTTATTTCTAGCTTTCTCTGTTTTTCCTCTGCGTTTATTTTTTTGTCTAAGAAGCTCTTCAATTGTATATATTTAAAAGGTGATGATTTCAATAAATGCTTCATAAAATTCAAGCAATTTGTCAAAACATGATCTTCATTCCTAATTAATGTAATGGGATAGAATTGCTAATGTATCAAATTTCATGCTTTTGATCCCAAAGGGGATCACAAGATGAGGAGCTCTTGAAACAAAGATGTGATTCATTATGTGAAGCACAAAATGGAAATAATCAGATTCATGAAAATGAATTGTGAAGACAGTATATGCCGGAAAACAAATAAAATGGGATGAAAAGCTTGAACTGTGTCTGTAATCAACAGAAAGGAGGGGCTAAAGCCTGGAAAAATATACTATCTGGTTTTATTTATTAGTCTTCAACAACTAGCAAATACTGATGTTACTTTTATTTATATTTTTTTCCTTTTTGAACATGAAATGTGCTGTCTTGCTCCTTTTCTCACGCTAAAATGAAACAAGCAGCCACATCCTTATGTTCTACAGAAGAAATTTGCTATAGAGAATTCAATCTCTCCTTCATTCTTGGAATTTTACATTCCTTTCAGCAATGACTTTGTTGCACTTTCTCTTCTGCCATATGCTGGACCACATTTAGCATCTATAGTTGAACTACTACATTTCTTGGAAAGTCTGCATTTTCCAAGCCGTGAAGGCATGAATAAGTTAGCACTTTCCCCTTACTGACATTAAGAATGAGAGCAGAGTAGTCTTTTAGGAAGGGTTTTCATCACATTTCCCAACAAGACCTCCTAGGTAAGCTTGTCAGGATAATTAACGATTTTCAGAGATTTTTTGGAAAGAAATTAAAAACCTTCAAGACAAGAAGAGAGTATGTGTTTTCTAAAATTACATAGTATTTACCTTTGTGAGGCAGAGGCAATCAAAGCAACTAAAACAGGACACTGAAGATGAATGACCTTAACTCTTTGGGCCCTTGAACTGGTAAGAGCCAGACTTTTTACCCAACTTTGATGGGCAGGTAAGCTAAATGGGATTCTTACAAAGCGCAAGTTTTTGCTGTTGCAATTTTTTTTTTTTTTTTTTTTTTTTTTTTTTTTTTTTCTGAAAGAATGACAATTTTGTCTCATTTCTGGACAAGGCACTGAGAAAGAGTTTGTGGTTGGATTCCAGTGTCCTATATTTCCTTACTCCCTCTCTCTCACCTCTAGTGAGGGGAGAGTCCACACATAAATCCTTGGCACAAAATGAATAAACATGTGCTTAAAAATACAGATTATTTTTTGTCTATTATCTCTATGATTTTTTTCCCCCAGAAGTCCATTCTGATGAGTGAAAATGTCTTCCTCACAAAGTACTCATGTGAACATTTGTTACAGTGCTAGTGCTGGCCTTTAGTTTAAATAACTCATCTCATTCCCTGGTGCTTATCCCTTGATGCATTTGTATTCAGCAATCAGATCTCCTCCCAGCCTTATATTGTGAAATGCTCAAGTTCATTAGTCTCCTGTCTTTAGGTAGTTTTTGCATTTCCCTGATGACTCAGAAATGCTCATTTCATTGCTTCCCATTTGAGTTCACCTTTTTTGACCTGAATGTTGCACAATATTGCAGACAAGATTTCATCAGTGCCTTGAACTGTCAAATTCTTAATTCCCTCACTCTAATAGAAGTATCTCACCTGACATCATATATTCATTTTTTATGGCATATTCAGTATATGATCACTTAGATCATGATCCATAGGTAGTTTCTGCTAGCAGCTTTTCTGTAAAATCTCTGCAATATGTCAAAAGTGAGTCTGAATCACAGAAACATAGAATCACAAAATGGGTAAGGTTGGAAGGGACCACAGTGGGTCGTCTGGGTAGGACAGCTTATAGGTTTCAATAGATGCAGTCCAGCTACAACTCCTTTTCCACCCTCTCTAAGTTTCCATAAACATATTTTTATACAACACCACCAGTAAATATGTATCCTTTGTTGAGTGGGCTTTGCATACAGACTTCTCATTTCCCTCACTCTTTTCAGAGTAACACAGAAAAGCCGTGGATGCCCCATCCCTGGAAGTGCTCAAGGCCAGGTCGGATGGGGCTCTGAGCAACCTGCTCTAGTGAAAGGTATCCCTGCCCATGGCAGGGGATTTGGCATAAGACAATCTTTAATGTCCCTTCCTACCCCCCTCTACGGTACTGTGATTCAGTGTTGCCACCTTAGACACTTCTGTGGCACTGCCTCTGACACTTTGTAACAACTGCTTATAACAATATTAGTATCTCCTTTCTTCTTTCAGATCGTTCCCAGTTAGGTTCTTCAGTCCATCCCCCAACTGCACTTTTTTCAGTCCATTCACATTTTTTCACTACTATATCCTTGTTCACTCAAGTTTCCTTTTCCTTCTGTCTTACAAAAATCTCTTTCATTGATTTCTGACTTTGAAGCTCTTTGATTTAAGACGATTTCATTCTCAAAACTCCAGCCTGCCAGCCTTCATCCCAGGAGGTTATTTTCTCTATTCCTCCTGTAGACTCCATCGTCTGAGATGATTCTTATTTCTCTTAATACCTTCCAATGTTCTGACATCTTGAAATCTTCTTACTTATATAAGTTTGTTCCCCTTTTCTAGAAACTGGAGGAAATGAATTGAAGAATGTAAGAAGAAGAGAACTTGCACTTTCTTTCCCAGGTTGAAATCTTAGTTCCATTCTTGTGAGTATTCAGCAGTAACACGTCCTAATGTTTTCAGTGTCATGGGAACATTTTTCTGCCTGAGATCTTCATTTTATATTCTGAGATTGACAAATTCTGAATGCCAGTCTCATCTATTGCATTGGTAGAGTTAAATTTCTTCACAGTGGCTGATATGGGGCTGTGCTTTGCATTTGTACTGAATACAGGGTTGGTAATATTGAGACTTTTTTGTTGTTGTTGAGCAGGACTTACACAAGAACCAAGGCCTTTTCTGCTTTCCATGATGCCACACTGGCAAGGAAGTTGGGGGTGCACAGGAGGTTCCGAGGAGACACAGGCAGGATAGGTGACCCAAACTGACCATATGACATCATGCCCAGTATATAAAGTGAGGAGAAAAAGGAGGAAGATGAGGATGTTTGGTGTGATGGGGGCTCTACTTTCCTGGGTATGGCTAAACAACTACCACTGAGTCCAACTTCATTGAGTCCACAGTAATCCACCGTCATCCTCCACTCTCCGCTGGACTTATGCACTGGCCATATAGGGCTATTAAAGGGTGAGTGAGTCTTGCTGACCACCCCCTGCATCTCCAGTTCACAGATCACCTTATGTATAGGCACGAACAGAATGGTGTTCATTGGCCCCCGTGCTGAGCCCCACATGGGCCCCCTGAGTCCAAAGTAAAAGGAAAGGAAAACCTGTTGGTAAGAGTGCTGGTCACAGTCTGATCGAGGGTGGTGGTCACAGTCCAGTTGAGGTTCTGGTCCTCCTCTGGATCTGATGACTGGGCCCGGAAGTCCCAAGACCCCAAGATTATGTACACTCAGGTTTGAGTGGGAATGCCCAGTACCTCCCCCAGGGCGGGGAGTTCCACAATGGGTGATTCTGAGTCATGAGATATTTTTGGAAGCCTTGATGGCCTACTAGCAGACTTGACCCCTCAGGCTGGGTGTGGAGGTGCTAATGACACCCTGGAGGGGAGTTATCACACCTGAGTCATTGGTGTGAGGATAGGAATATTCTCCTATCTCACAGGCTTCTTAGCACCCAACTTATAGCCTGAGGGGTCACATGTGCTCTGGGCAGTTGCTCCAAATGGTCTGTTGTTAACAGTTCCTGAGAAATTACACAGAGGGTGTAGAATACACAGTTTGGGTTACACCTACACAGTGATGAACTGGTCCCGGCTGTTCTAACTAGGACAATATTATACTCTTTCTCTTCTGCATTTTTCAGTGATACAACACTGTGAGGGAAAAAAACCCAAACAAACCACCAGAAAAATACAAACCCAAAAACCTCATGAGTAAAAAGTTCTCTAACACAGCCTGGAAAAAATTTATTTTATAAAATCAATGGACTGTAATAGAATTAACACTGCTAAGAAATAGAAGTTGAAAGATCAGGCAGCAAGACAGAAACATTTTGTTCAAACACTTTTTGAATTAGAATTGCACATTATCTTTCTGAATGTGCCTGTGCAGCGCAGCAAGATGTGTTATCTGTTAGAGAGCTATCAGAGACTATTTGAGTCAGCACTGCATCCACCGGCTGTTCTTTGTTTCTGTCATTGATTTTTTTAAAAACCCAACATGCTGCGAAAAATGAAGGCCAAAGAATTTTGATATTTGGACTGCAAAAGAAAATGTAATAGTCAGAGTGTCTTTAAGCTGTGTAAACTGTTTATAGTTTGAACTGCTATACAGTACCCAGAGATTTAGATTTCTGGAGGCAATCAAGGAAAAAAACAAACCTACATATTTTCCAGATGGATTTTTTTCCTAGGCTGTTAAAATTTGACATATATGCATCTTTTTAAGACCTTAACCTAATGAGTTAAAAACCGACAAAATGGCCCTATATTCAAAATAAAAGTCCTTTTCTTAAAGAGTTTTATGTTCAAGTAATAGAGTACATCTTATGTGAAATGTTCTCATTCATTAAATAATTATTAGGGTAATTCCTAGAATCCACCTTGTTCACTTTTGATTTAGTGAGTTTGGAAATTTTCTTGTGCTGGGAGATGTTGCATTAAAGGCTTTGGAGATCTAGAGTGAAAGAACTCTCTAATTTTTTTACACAGATTTGATGGACACTGGTCTCACCTCAACAGATAGTGGGTTTACTTACATATAAAATCAGGGTAAATAAGGAGAACATCCAATTTTTATTCTTTATCTCTAGAAGTATGATGTTACATACTTGTTATTCAGCTTCCAACAGGAAATTTGTCCTGATAATTGTGAATTCAGTGAAACTGTTGTATATATTTACCAATAAATGATAATCCTATTCTCAGGGGTAATGAGGTAAATCATCTGGGAAATTTCACAGGCTTGTCAGGTTTTATGGATGAATAACAGCTAGAATCTTGCATTTTTCTCTACAGAAGAAAATATTTAAAAAAATCTTTAAAGAAAAATATTCTCTCAAAGAACTAAAAACAGTTGGAAATTTTTTTTAAAAAAGAAGCTTCTCTTCAGGAAAAAAAATATATTTGAGTGTGTCCACATTTTATTGACACAAATATATGATCTACTATACAACAATCCCTGTGTGCCATCTCTGCATTCATCTCACTGACCAAGAAAATAAATTAGATTACAGAATCTTTGGGCCCATGACAACAGCTTAGTGTTAGGAGTCCTTAATGCTGTAAATTATACTCACAGCTGTCAGCAACATGTAAGTATCTTGTTTTCCCTCTTTTGGTTCAGATGAACACCAATTAGCTCAGTGATATTTACACTAATATTTTATTTATCTGGTACAATTGTCCATCTGTTTCAGTAATGAAGGAAGTTACAATGATTCTGCTGGAAGTAAAGGAGTTAGATTTATTTACTGTTAAGTTTTCCCAGGAGGTAAGAGAAGCCATGTTTAGTATTTTCCTACATATAGGCAACAGTAAAAAGGGAATGTAGCATCTCCAAGAGATATGAGAAACAGTTCCAAGAAAGGATAAAAATAAATAATCCCATGTCTTGTTTTAGATGTGAATATGCCAGATGGAAATAGCAGTTAAAATAACAACAACAAATTTATGATAAAATGACCAACATTTCAATTGAGCTAAGTACACTGAGGAGAGTTGGGCTGGACTCTGTCTTGTGGCACCTAGTTTTATCCTGTGCAAAAATAAAGAAAGAGAAAAAGGAAACAAAAATTTTCAATCCCTTAGATAGTATACATCTTTTCATCCTGATGGACTTACAGGTATCCTGGGTGAATCAGAACCTTTGGTCTTGCCCTACTCTTTTTCTTGTTGATAATCCACCAACCTCCCACGATCTCAAGGGTCAACCTGACACTCTATTTTGTCTCATACTTGACTTCAATGTAGGCCCATGACTTTTCACCTACTTTTGGGGTATATTCTTTGTCCTGCTTCTTCAACTCTAACAGAGACCTGCAAAAGCATCAGTTTCTTCTGAAGACCCTCTTCCATCCCTATGTAATACAACATTTATTCAAGTAGATGAGACCAGATGTTTATGTTCTGCTCAGACTTAACAACTGCATATGAGCAATACTTCAGACACAGATGGTGTCTTCCCTCTCTGCTTCACAAACTTGATGCTGAGCGAGCAGTTAAGGGAACAGAGTTAATTTCAAGTTATAGATTTACGGATTAGCCCCATGTTGCTTTGTATTTTGAAGCTTTTACACATAGGATCTCTATACCTACAGGAGAAATATACATATCAAAGGAAGACTGAAATGGGGCCCATCAGCATTTTGCAAAACATGAATGTTCCCTTTTACACCTGCTTTTAAGGGTTTTAGCCCTAGAGGTTGTAGAAAATGTGAACTATCCTACAATTCGAGAGGGGTTTGAACCAGTAGTCTGGTAAAGGTCTCTAATAAAGAAGAGCTTAAAGCACACGAACCGTCTGAATGTTTTGCTGTTGATTAACTGAAATTAATGAGGCATTCATGTTTGGCTCTTTCCTTGGGGGCTAGAAATTAACTGACTGGTAATTAATTATAAGTAAATAATTTTTAAATGCATATTATTTCTGAAATTATACCATACAGAGGATGCTAAGGAACTGAATTTTTTTTTTAATGTGGCTTCTTTATGAAACAAAGTCCAAGCAAACTTGATTTACACTTTCCTATGAATGTGTCATTTACTGGTCGGCTAACAAAATGCATTTTCTTTTCATGCAACTGCATTGATCAGGAAAATAAATTAGGTCCAAGAGTTACAGGTTTGACTCTCCCTTAGGATAATGGCTCACTATAAGAAATCATTAATGTAGTAAATCATAGTCAGAAATGTTGACACCATGAAAGCATCTTATGTGCTTCTTTTTGATGTAACTGAGTATCAATTAGTTCAGTGATATTTGCATAAATACCTCTATTTTGTGGGTAGGACTGTCCATCTGTTTCACCAAGAACTTAATTGCAAAGTTTTTTCTGGGAAAGAATAAATTAATCCTTCTGACTGTTAATCTTTTCTGCAAGACAGAGCAGTCATGTTCAGTAGAAAAGAGCAACCATATAGGATCTGATGAAATATTTTGTCTTGAAAAATAAAATGTTGATTAATGAAAACAAAAAATATTTCCAAAATATAACAGAGGATCAGCATCAGATTTTAAGACCATAATTCTCATTGTATTGACTATCACAGCTCAGTATTGATGTCTTCTTTCTAAAGAATAATGCAAAGAACTGTGGTTTTGTTTTGTTTTGTTAATTAAAGCATATTTGGGGAGGGGAATCTCAGTCCATCCCACTCCTACAAGTTTGATGCATGGGCCATCAAGAGAGAAAGGGATCATAGGTCAGCAGAAGAGCATCAGAAAAGCAGTACAAAGGAATTCCAGCCACTCCAACCAGTAAGTTGGCGTCATCTGGGGCCCCCATGCACACAGCACAGGGAATAAACAAAACATCATCTATGTCTTTAAGTACCTGCAGGGAAGTATCAAGGGGATGGACCAAGCACTTCTCAGCAGTGCCGAACAATAAGACAAGAGACAACAGGCAGAAATCAATGCACAGGAAATTCCACCTGAATTTGAGGAAGAACTTCTTTACTGTGTTGGTGACCAAGCACTGGAACAGGTTGTCCAGAGAGGTTGTGGAGTCTCCTTCAGACATTCAAGAACTGTCTGGACACAATCCTGTGCCATGTGCTCTGGGATGACCCTGCTGGAGCAGGGAGGTTGGATCAGATATCTACTGAGGTCCCTTCCAACCTGACCCATTCTGTAATTCTGAGATTCTGTGATCATGCAAAGTGTCCCTGTCTTAGGCAGGAGGGTTGTAACTGGATGATCTTTAAGGTCTCTTTCAAGCCCAAACATTCTATGATTTCCAGAGTGTCTCAGGCAAAACCAAGGGCAAGAACTGGTCAGTCAGCTGCAAGAGCAGCTCCTCCACCTCCTCGGAGTTGAGGTACATTGATATGGTGGTATAAACCACATGTTTTGCCTTTGTCTTGTCTGGATTCTGCTGAAAACTCACAGAAGTAGCTGTTTGCACAAGCTTTCACAGGATATTCTGTTGGATTCCAAATTTTGGATATGAGAAAAGAAACCGCTAGGTTTAAACAGAAAACCTTTAGTCACAGAAGCTGGGGAAAAACCTCTGTTTGAGGGACAGACCAAATGTCACTTGTTTAGAATGCTCTGCCAAGGAACAGGGAGAGGGTGCTCTGATGTTATCAGACCTCTGCATAAACCCATTGTGTTCTCCTCTTTTACATGTGTATACTCTGTAACCTGTTGCACATGTATATCCAACACCTAATCCCCCTGTAAAATCCCCCAAGATAAAATAGGGTTTTTCCTATGATGTAAGTACTAAGACCCAAAGTTTGTAATTTAGGATTTCCCCTTTACCTCAACCCTAGGAAGTCCCCAATTGTAATAGAATGAATATGCAAGTCCCCTTTTAAATACGTAAACCCTGAACCCTTTAAATATGAAGCTGTGAATCCAATAAACCATTCCAGTTTTCTGCCTCCCTAGTATCATCTTAGCTTCATTGACTCGCTACAGTGTTCCAAGGTCATTTTTTTCTCTTGAGTTTTCTGTCCTCCCTCTGACTTTTATCATCACACACAATTCCTCTCTTCCATATGAAAGTTTCTCATGAACAGCTGAGGAAACTTTGCTATTTTTCAAACTGATCCCTAGCTGAATTAATTGCTGTAAAATAGTAGCTGTGGAGGTAAGAGCATCCACCTTCCAGTAACTGACCTGCAATGATGAGAAGGGACTAGTTGCCAAGAATACTTATAAGATAACTCCTTTTATCCAGGAGATAAAGGCCTTTGTTCTTGGAACTGACAAGTCAGAGTTATAGTTTCATTTCCTTATGTGTCATCCAATCTGTAATCGTTAAGCTTTTGGCTTTAATGTGTGGATTTATTCCATCTCAAAAAAAGGTTTGATCCATAATTTACCCTGAGAGCTCAAGTTGCCTCTCAAGTCCAGAATTATTAAATCAAGAGTAACTTTGTTAAAGTTGGTGGACAGTCACTGCAGTTGTTCTGGTGCAAAACTGGTGATGTGAAGAAGGGGGTGAGACATCTAGTCTGGACCCAGTTCTGAAAACCTCTTCCTTGAGTTTTCCAGCTGAAGTTTTGTATAGTTAATAATGTGCAGGTTGCTTCAAAGTTCAGTGCCTTTATACGATGCCCTTTTTCATGTCTTACACACATTAAAATGTTACCATAGAGAAAATAAGTAAATAAATGCATCTAAATTGAGCAGTCTTTCCACTTTTTCTCTGCTTTAGTTCAATGAGGTATTTTACATCAAGATTTTGTTGATGGTCCTGTCTCAGGTCAAAATCCTCAGCAACAAAATCCATTTACTCTGAAAAGTTAATTTAAATATATTGCACACACCAGACTAATGGAAGTTTCCCTCCCTATAGCAGTATATTTGAAAGGGGCACATCAATACAAAAGAGCATAGAAACAGAATACTTGTGAACAACGTAACAAGTTGAGATCCTCTCGTAATATTTTATACCAATAACAAACGTATTCAGGAAAACTAAACCAATAATACCTCACCACATTTCCTCTTTGCATATTCCCTTTTCTATATGCAAGTAAAAATAAGAGAGATTAATGGAGGAGGAGATTATTGCACTAATGAAGGGATAGGATGAAATATTAGAGAATAACAAAAGCTCACATAGAACATGAGTTATTTTTCAGTGTAACATATTGACACTGCTGCATATAAAGAGTTTGTTCTTGTTTCCATTACAATCTGTTTGTTAATATCATTCAGCTGTAAAAAAGGGAAAAAACATTTCTCAAATCTTGCCAGAAGGCCCAACTCAAAACACCACCTAAGAAAATCTATGTTTCAGAAGTTTAAACCTGTTCCTATGGGCCTACTGGGCTCTTCTTGTTCCACACCAGACTAACTCAAAGCATAATTCCTTCCTCTGATGTGAAATGAGATTAGTTCCTTAATATGGTAGCATAGATCCCTATGTCATTTTTTTCTGCAATGTATATATATCCAATTCTAAGTCTTAAGGATGAAATTGGGAATGACCAGACCATTTGCAGTTTCTTTTGGACTCCTTGACTCCAAGCAAGAACACTATGTGCCTTCTGTAACGCCTCCTATTACTTAGAGAAATGTTTCTGTCCCCAGAAGCCACAGGTCTACAAAATTATTCTGCTATGAAGACTTCATAATTCCAGCATTAGGCTTTACTTACTGGTGTTTTAGTGCTTGTCCCCTGTCCTAATGCATCTATCTCCACATGTGCTAACCCCATGTACGTTATGCAATCAAAAAAAAAGTGTTTCAGAAACAAACCAAAATATGCCTCATATGTCTTTGTTTTGTAGGCATCAGTTTCTGGAAATATTAGCACTTACCGTATCTCTCCACATTCTTGCAATGCCTTTATTTCTGCAGTCATTGGCCTTTAGAGTACTTTTTCATCTTCCCCTGGGATGAGCACAGCCTGCCTCACCAGCCAGCAGCACACGAAGAGGCAGTTAGCTTTCAGATAGGTCAGGTACTTCCACACTTTTGGGTACAGAAAGGTTTATATGAGTTGAGTGAAGATTTAGTAGCAGTTTTTCCCAGCCTTAAGCAAAAGACATTGAAATTACTAATAATACCAGTATGCCATTAGGAACTGAACTGATTAATTGGTTAGTGAAGGCAAGCACTACGAAAATGGGAAGTGCTTTACGCTTGGTGCTACTGTAATAATTAAGAATGATTCTTTTCAAATTCTTTTCTCAAGACTTAGACCCACTGTTAAATTAGTTCAATTTAAGGAAATACCAAGCATTAGTGGAGCTGCAGTAGCTGCCCTTATGTGTACTCTTATCCTGTAGCAAGTCTGATAATTTCATTTCATGTAGCTAGTAAAATTATGTCCACTACATTGTAGTTGGATTTTTCCTGCAGTACATCACCATGTGATACTGAAACAAACTGTCTTTCACTCTGCCTGTTGCTGTTTGATCCTCACACTCCCTTTTCTTTACTGGTTGAAACATCTACACAACTCTGTGGTAAAATAAATTACGGAAGTGATGCAGTTGGAAAACCAATTATCATTATTATTATTATTGTTGTTGTTGTTGCTGCTGTCCTGAAGACTGGTTAGTTTTCATCTCTATCTCTTCTCTAAGCTCAACTGAGTCTTGCATATGATTAGCCTAGAAAAGAGGAAGGGTAGCATTTCTTCTTTTAGTACCATGGCAGCTTAAAACCTATTTTGAACCACAGCTTGTCGCACCTTAACTTGAATTTGGTGTAGGTGAGGAGAACACAAAGCATATGGTAGACACTTTTGTGAAGGTTTCTAGCCTAAGTAACTTCTTAGTACTGTTGGCCCCTCACTATTCATGACATTTTGGAAGCTGAACACTTCATGGCATTGGTATCTTTCATTGTCAACTGAGACCTAAAGAAGTTGAAATTTTACTGATTTTTGCTTGAAAATTCCAGCACACATGTGTGTTCAATTTGTCTTATGGCATTTGAAAAGTGAAGGCAAAAAAGGATTTACATGAAACTACTGAAACTTTTCACTGAAGGTAAAGTGCTTATTTTAACTAATTTTTCATCTTTTAAAAGCCAGTTTTAACTCATAAAGAAATGACACGGCTTCCTTTATATATGTAAAAATAAAGGTTGCCTGGGTGAACTAATTTTGTCTTCACAGAATGACAGAATGGGTCAGGTTGGAAGGGATCATATTGGGTCATCTGGTCCAACCTCCTTGCTCCAGCAGGGTCATCCCAGAGCACATGGCACAGGATTGTGCCCAGACAGTTCTTGAATGTCTGAAAGAGACTCCACAACCTCTCTGGACAACCTGTTCCAGTGCTTGGTCACCCACACAGGAAAGAAGTTCTTCCTCATACTCAGGTGGAACGTCCCGTGCATCAGTTTCTGTCCATTGTTCGGCACCACTGAGCAGAGCCTGGTCCATCCTCTTGACACCGTCCCTTTAGACACTTATAGACTTTGATGAGGTCCTCTCTCAGTCATCTCTTCTTAAGGCTGAACAGGCCCAACTCCCTCTCATCTCAACTGTTTTAAAATCGAGATGCAGCTTCTCATACAGTAAATCCTGTGGTCAAAGTCTTTACGGCTCAAAAGATTTAAACCAAAAAAAGTGAGAATTGTATTTGTGGTTTGCTTGAAAAAATGTCAATATATTTTTAAAAGTTAAGACTCACTTTGGGGCTTTCTTTATTGATTTCAGGGAGAGATGGTTGAAAACTTTGAGCACTCATAAGTGTCAGCCAAACCAATTGGCAGAGACCAAAGTAACAGTAGATATTATATACTTAAAAGTTACTTACCTACAAAATGCTTGGCTATTACTCCCAGTCTGCAGATTATTAATTATGCTCATTAGATACAATAGTCCAAATCCGATCATGATCCTAGTGTACTGAAGTTAATGTATCTAGTTAAGCCACAAAGCAAACAGAATCTATATGGTTTTGCTGTAACTGGTTGTTTTCTGTCATCAGCAGCTGACAACATTTTTTGAGTATTTCAATTTTGGACATATCGCCCAAAGCAGCAGGAGTAAGTCTCTTCATGAACCCTCTTTGTACATTCATTTTCTGCTACATGAAGGCCATTTTGAAACAAATATCTGATCACAGGTTCTTGATTGTGTCTGCAAAATTGCTAAACATTTTAAAGATTTCTTATCAGTTTGCTCTTACAGTGTGTCTTTTATCTCGAAATCACTACTTTCTCTTTTTTTTTTTGATGAAGTGTTGTGAATTAATATGTGTGTGCAGAATGCTATAATTCTGCAGTGCTGAAACGTGTAATGTCTTTACTGTCTAGATCCTGTGGGGGGACAAAAGCCCCACACTTTCCCATTCAAGTCTAAATACACTGAATTTTATATGCCATATTGTCCCATAAAACGGGACCATTGTGCAGAAATTAATAGATCTGTGACAACATGGATTTTTGTATAGAGAGTTTATTAATATACACCATTTTAAGCTCTTCCTGTGTTACAACCTTCATTCTGTTATTTCTTTTTTGACTAACAATGTTTGTGCTTTTTACTTATTAAGAATGATCGAGTCCCTTCCTCTGATATTTTGTAAGTGTAACCCTGAAATCTGAGAACAAGCAGCATTTGAAGTAACTTCATAGGTCATGTCCATCAGCTCCTTTAGCCTTGGGCATTTCTTCTTTCTTCTTTCATGAAAGTCATTCCAATAAGGATCCAGAGGTAATGGCTGTCTGTGTCTGAGCAGCAGGTACATTAAGACACAAACTTTTCACAGGGGCTGGATTCCCTTTTCAAAGGTGTAAATTCTCAAAGCACCTACAGAGAAGGCTGGTGCATGCTTAAGCAGTATATGCACTGCTGTGCAATAAAATCCAACCAGCAGTCTGGTGATCCTATGGACCGGGTATCCAAATAATCCATTCAGGCTTAATATGACACAGTATACACAGTAGAATTCTACCTTTCCAAAACTGCAGTTGGAGGCCAGGTGGAATACCTGAAGGTATCTCAAACACTGAATACCTGTGTACAGAGAACAAAAAAATTTTCAAAAAATGTGATGACAGTGAGAATGTGAACAAGCATCCTTTTTATGACTTTTGGCAACTGAACCCAAGTTAATTTTCTCAGGTGTCTAAAGCTATTGGTTTTTTTCAGGATTCACAGCTTAATTACTAAACTCTCCAAGGAAGAACCCTGTAGCCAGCTCTGGGATATCCTTTGAGTTAGCCAGGAAGAGTTTGTCAATGAACATTAATATTCCCTATCTAAACTGAATACAAGATGTAATTCCCTTCATTGCCTACCAATGGAACAGTAAGAGGATGACACAGTTGGATCATATAAAATTGACAGACTGAACTCAAACCAACTTAGTACCCTCTTGCCTGCTGCAGATGCAGAGAACTTCAAAGTTCCTGGGAGAGAGAGATACAGTCCTGCCAGATTCCAGTGCTGTACATACACCCTCCAGCTACAGCATCTCAAAGACAAATGTTTTTCCATAGCTGTCCTCCTTCCTCTGCTTCCTGGGAGCAGACTTGGCAACAATGGGTTCTGCAGCTTCCTCTTGCTTTTAGCTGTCACTTACTGGAAGAGACCAAAAGCAGTCTACTTGGGTTAGATTTGCTTCTTTTTTTTTTTTTTCAAGTAGAATACTTAATTGTTTTCCTTGTGCTATGTTTGGGACACAGGTGTTATAAAGGAGCTATGTAGATGACAATTAATGTAAAACCTGAGATGGATAAAATGCTTTTTATTCTCCACAATTTACTGTAAAATGTCACACTTCCCTGTAATTATTGTTTAGGCCAGGTAAAATATTTGCAAGTCTTTTGTTGCTCTGATGTAGTTTTTAGAAGACTCTTTATAACTTCTAAATGATTGTGGCTCCCTACTAAATTCGCAGACTTGTAATTGCCTATGTCTAGCAACACAGCACTCAGAAATGGGATGCATGGCCTGGGCAGGTTCACCTATGCCAACTAACTCTGAGGTTATATTGGTACTAAAGGATAAGGATGCTCCTTAAGTATTAGCTCAAACACTAGAAGTCCAAGGTACTTTGCCATTTCCATTGCCTTACTGGCTATTTGCTTCTTCATTCCTCAGTGTGAGACACTCAGGATCTGCTTAGGAAATGCTGAGTTCAAAGAGCAAGTGCTGGGCCCAAGTTTTCCTGCCCCAAAGTATTCAGGAGCTCAGTTTATGTTTGCATTTGAGCCTGGGACTGTGATGGTGTCAAGCATGAGTCTGGACTTGAGCTCTGGAGTTCTGTGAACATAATCTGAGCATCTTGTACAGAGCAGTTTGACGTCTCTGTGTGTGAGATGATGCTCTTGAGACCCTCTAAAAGGCAGACTACTCCAATGTAGTTGTGTGCACATATATATGCCACAAAGACATGTATCCTCTTTAGAACAATGCTTTGCCTAAAGGAAATTTTATAGTTCTAACCTTGCAGGACTGATTCACCTGTCATATACGCCAGAATGGGCTGACTGATTTCAACCTTAGGAGTGAATCAGACCCTCATCTCCTCACTGTAACTAGTAAATTTGTTGGCTGTGCAGCTAGTGAGTGCTTGGAAGCAAGAAGAGAAGCATATGGCAGTGTTAATGTAAATTTATAATCTATTTGATGGTGTTTGTAGGTTTTCATGCCTTTTTTTTTTGTGATGTTATTACCTTTACACATCCTGACACCTGAGTTAGAGAAAGTACATAATTATGAAGCTTTTATATGCATTAGCCTTATCTAAAGATAGCCAGATGTGCATTTTCAAAATTCCCATTCTAAGACTTTCTTCGGGAGACTGAATATCTTAGGTCAGCAGACACTGTGACAGGGGAAAAGTAGCTATTTTCTTATTATACTCAGGTCTGATGCTATTTGAAAGAGATCATTCAGCCAAGAAAATGACACAAAATTGATATGATAAAGCAAAGTCTGGGATAATCAGAAATATTTGCACTTCCAGCATTTTTCTTCATCTTGACTTATTTCTAAAAAAATTCCAGCCACATGGAAGGACTTCAAGCATCTGACTGTGACAAGATGCTCTTCTCTGCACAGGCACGTAACTGCCTACTGAGTTACTGACTTACAACTTCAGTAAAGAGCAGTGCATGCCCAGGGAGAGCTGGAGGGAAGAAACCGTTCATCTTTTCTCTTCAGAAAATCCAGGAAAGTGTGGAAGCACCTGTTTCCTTAAAAAATTCTCTGGCTATCCCATTTCTTCCCCCCATCCCCCCCTACTAAAGGAGAGCCTTCACGATCCAGCCCAGTGTGTATAACACTGCAGAGAGACACCTGCTTTTGTATATTAATATTATATTTATATAGCTTGTTTTCCAAATTCCCTCACTCTGACAACACTGCTCATGAATAACAGACATAAAGCAAAGCCATGTCACCTAGACAGGGTAAATGTGCCACCTGTGCCTCAGGTTCAAAAATTATGACTTTAACTTGCTATGTGGCAGTTCACAGGGACACAACTCCTATTTGTTGAATTATGTCCAAGTCTTCCCCATATCAGCATTGTGTGAATAAGGTCAGATGAGACAAAATTAAATAAGGTGACTTAGAAGGGCTAGAAAAACACAGGTTTGGCTGACTGCTCTGACACGTGAACCCACGCAGAGAAGGTGATGAGGATGGGACCCCCCCTTCAACAGCAGAGAAGCCTCAGATTAGCTGAAAGTAGCCATAGACCACTGCTAGAAACCAATTTCAAGTGGTTTTGCTTCTAAGAAATGGCAGTCTGGGGTAAGGGAAATTGGAAATGGGAGAGGAAGGTTACTGAGTCATTCTCAAAATGGTTTATCATTTCACAGCTATGTTTTGCCTTGACAGTAAGTACACAGTGCAGAGCCTTGCTTGCATTTCTGCTGTGCTTTTAAGATCAGCAGTTTGATTAAAGTCATTACAGGGTACCACAGTCTTTGTGTGGAAAAGCTTGAAGACCTCCCACAGGAACAAACCTTCACTCAGCTCCTCCTGGTGTCCCAGCGTAACAATTATTCCACTGTTGTGCTCCCTACAGAAGACAAATATTTAATGACTTTTGATAGACACTTCAGATTACATCTCTTTGATCCACATTTGTGATTCAGACTCTCTTCTTTCCTTTTATACTTTACTACCAAAGGGGAAAAACTGCTTCCTGGCATGTAAAAAAGTCTGAAAATGATGAGAAATACCTGCTTCCAAAATGCAAAGGTATCCAACTATACTATCTTCTCCATTCAGATCTTGTCTCTTTACCCATCCCTCAACTCAGCATGATCTGGGATTTAACTGGTATCTATGAATTCTGTAGTTTTCATTATTCTTTCTTGTAAGAAGGAAACGAGAAAACCCTTATCGGGGGAATATTGCCTGTATCCCACTGAAGTGCAGAAATGGCAAGTAAAAGACATTTAAGATTCCTAGAACACTTTTAATCTAGTCTTATTTCAAATATATTTTCTTTACATTTCTGACCTATTTTGCAAATATATATATATATATAAACATGCATAACGTTCACGGGGTGGGGGGGGTTGGACACTGTCCCTGGTGCTGAACCTTCCAAAGGGTGCGAGGGCACACGTGACTCCTGCAATCTTTTCTTCACGGGATGTGACACTGGTGTCCTCACGGTCAACAGCAGTGTGGGGTACTGCGCATGCCAGTGCTCCTGTGAGAAGTCCTCGCCCTTGCTTCCATCTTTACTGGACAATTTTTCTCTTGGAAATAGATGGGGCAATTCCTTTTGTCATGCATGGAGTGAATAAAGAGGGATATCCAGAGCAGGAACAGGAGATATGCTGGAACACGTAAGGAATCATATGACAGAAGAGAGAAAAAAAATATTATATATTGTAATTTGTGTCCTGTATAAAATGACTCCTTGCTCCTTAGATTTTTGCCTTTCCTGCAATATCCTGTGTCAGCTCCTACACTTTTTAATTATCCCAGGTCTTATTTAATAGTCAAATTGCTCTATAAATGGCTTGACAGCAAAAACAATGGTAAGAAGATAATAATGGACAGTATGAGTAGATGGGGTGATTTTAAGCCATCGATCTGAGCCTGATGAATTCTACAGAGAAAATTCTAAAATCAAAAGGATATACAATACCATCAATAGCTTTCCATGAAAATGCTGCAGAAGGAAAATATGCATTGATTGATATTCCCCTCCATATTAATGATATCTCTGAACCCTCCATACTTTCTCTTTGCAGTCAGGCATTGTAGTTTTGACTTATATCATGTCCTATTTAGAGTGTAAAAAAGTCAAGAGTTAAGCTAGTGAACAACACAAAGTGTTTAAGATGACTCAAAGGCATCAGCTCAATCTATGTTCAAAGATTCCTCCCTTAAGGTTTGTTTTACATATAAGGACAGTCAGGAGAGTTGATATAAATTCATTACAAATGTGAATTTGAGGTAAGTACAGAACACTAAATTAAAGAATCCTTTTTCTTTTAAAAATAACCTACACATATAGAGTGTAGCTTAACGAAAAAGTAATACTTTAAAAGTCACTATAGATCAACTATGCCAAGCTGCAGGATATGCCTGGTAAATCCTAAAATAATGTTTCTCTTTTACACATACATTACAGAAATATTTTCCCTTGGAAATCCTGGGAAGGATACAAATAAATGCATTACAAAGGTGGAGTCACTGAGGTTGAACAAACCTGGTGTTGGAAACTTAGGCTGGGAGTCATTGATGGGATAGTAGGAGGCAACTTGAATGGAGAAGTGGGAACAAGAAACTTAGGCAAAGTTAGGGCAAAGAAAATTTGAGCATATGATCTAGGAAGGGAGATAGAAAGGCAAGGAGGCAGACCCTGAGCTTAGCAGGGAAAAGGCATGGAGATTTGAACCAATACAGAAAGTCCAAAGCAGGCTTAGCAGTTATGGAATCAAAGATGAATAAGGACAACAGCATGATACAGACTGATGAACCAAAATATTCCTTTTTGAATGGGTAAAGGAACCTGCCAGAATACAGTGTTCTTAACCAAAAAGTCATTCCAGAGGATTACCATTTTTCAGGCAAAATATCTTGTTGCAGTTCCCCATAGGAGGGATTCACAAAGAAAGCACCAGCTTTGTTACTGTGACATTTTTACTGTTATGGCCATGTAATGAAGACGTGATTTAATGTCTGGATTTCTCTCTTTTGTCACACATACTGGACAATCAATCATCGGAAATCAGGAAAAAAGTTGTAAAAGAGAAAAATATCATAAGGTTGCAATGTATTTGCTTCTTCATTGAACTTGTTTGCTTCTTCTACATTGATGCTAATGAGTCACTCAGAATTCACAGAAAAAAATGGTTTCTATTTCATTTACTACATGAGCACCAGAAGAGTCCTGCCTGACCACATAAACTGACATATAATGGTAAATATGCAAAAAGTCATGTTGTAGGAAATGCCTGCTAAGCAGCCAAAAAGAATGTTTTTAACCTGTGCTTCCTTTTCCATTTATAAGATCTTGTCTCATTTACCCTCTATTACCATGAGTATTATGAAAATAAATGATTTATGAGGCACTTAGCTATTCAAAAGATGAATGTTTTAGAAAAGTTAATGAGAAAAGTCTTAGAAGGATTAAAAGAATATGCAGCAAATAAGGGTCATACACTGAATGACATCAGACAAAATATATATCAATAACAAAATAACAGGACAATCTGTTATATATTCTCAATAAAATGGGGTTAACATGGAAAGAACCACCAACCTAATATAATGAAATTAAAGACTAATAGAATTTGTAGACTCAAAGGAGTTAAATTAATGGTCCATAAATAACTTTAATTTTGGTATTTCTTGATTCTTATATGCTCAACTTTTCACCTTGAAGAGGTTCTTTCAGTACTTTTTTTGTGTATGTGACATACACATTTTCATAAAACCTGTCTTTCCTCATGTTTGCACAAATCAGTTACCCTGGAAAACAACTAAAATGCTTCCTTGTTAACAAAACTTTCAAATCCTGGCACACTAAACAGACTACCACAGTTATCAAGATTTCTATATGCCATCCTAAATGCTTAATGGAACAAAGTTTTGCCTGATTTAGGAACAGAGCTATCTTCAGCCCCTTTTCTTGAGGTCTGAACTGTGAGAACTTTTCTCCCAGAGCTTCATGCTTCAGCATCTCAAACAACCAAATACCTAACACACTACTGGTCCTGCTGTGGATTATCCATTTTAGTCCATCTGCAGAAAATGCCTCTGGAGTTGAGGTCATACATCTTTTATAAGGGCACTCTTTCTAGTGACATGAAAACAAAACCACCCAGAGCCATTAAACCCCAGCTACTCCCAAGTATTGCATGTCCAGAGCTCCAAAAATTAACAAGAATCAAGGACTGATAGTGTCTGCTGACAGACTGTTGGTAGCCAGGAGTACAATGAGTGATGAAAAAGAAAATAAAACTAGAAAATTTAAATCCACAGTGATGAATTCTGTGTAGCGAGTCAATTACTATGCAATCCCAGCGGAGGCAGAAAACTGGATTGCAATGATGGTTTAGGGTTTACATATTCGACAGGGTGTTTGCACATTCATTCTATTAAAATTGGGAGGCTTCACAAGGATGACATAAGGGAAAACCCCAGGTTAACAAATCCTGGGGTCTTACAATTACATCATAGGAAAAACCTCACTTTGTCTTGGGGGATTGCATGGGGGACAGGTAACACAAAAGAGAGATAAAACACAAAAGGTTTTCTGCACAGGTTTGATGAGATCAGAGTATGGTTTCTCTGGGCTTGGGCAGGACATTCCAAGCCCATGACATCAATGGATCCTTGTCTGGACTCTAGATGGAGGTTTTTTCCCAGTTTCTGTCAGCCCAAGGCTTTTGTTTAAGCCTAGTAGTTTTCTTTTTCTCATATCCAAAATTTGGAATCCAACAATTCTGAATAGCAGAACACAGCCTAGCAGTTTCTGTATGTCAGGTGTTGCAAGGCTACCTTAATTCGAAACCCTCTGATAAAGAGGCTAAAGAGATCCTCTCCCCCTGTTGCACTGGTAGCATATTTCCATCTTTTCTGCCCTGGGGTAAAAGAAACATCATTTTACTTTGAACAGATAATTAGCATCATCTTGTGATGTCCTATGGTGGGATAATTTTTGACGGAATCATTTCCAGGAAAGTTTTGAGACCTCACTCAGTGTGCCCTGTCATGGTGCTGAGTACTAGAGAAACATACAAAGAGTCAGACAGCCCTGCTCAGAAGAACTTATTGTTTAAAGGTTTTTCATTTTCTGTTTTTCAAAACTGATTTCCTGCATCAATATTGCCTCTAGCATGAGTGGCTAAGAAGGAATAAAACAGGAAAGAAGCATACAAAATATGCTCAAAATACAATGGATTTTCTGGTCTCGTGGCTGGAAAATGCAGTCTCTAGGATAGTTTCCAAACTAGGAAAGAACCTGTCTCTTCTACTATACCTTGTATCTCGTGTATCATGATGTTTGTCTCCCTGCAGATGCTATAAGGACTATTGGATGTCATACTAAGCGTGCCTGCAGTTATATTCTGATGACCTTGCGTTTCAGAGAGGACACTGCCATGGCGGAAAGCGGGAGAAACTCTGTCCTTGGTAAAATAGAGGTTTTGCTTTGTCAGCCTCTTGAATATGTGTGTTGCTCAGGGCAATCAGTGTAAGTTTCAGAGAACAGCATTTATTATTTATCCAATAAATCAAATAAATCAGAAGTTGTTAGAGGCTTGCTCTACTTTATACCGTAAATATCTGTCCTCCTGAACAGGTGGACTGGTACAAGCTGGCTCTCTAAAAAATACTGTTCCAATTTTTTTGGAGTTTCCATAGATCCCAAACAAACATCCTCGTGGGAAAAGGAAGAAACATATAACAAGAAAAGCAAATAATTAGAGAACAGCTAGGCTAAATTTGGCTCATTTAAGTAGTACTTGATATGCACTTCCCTTGTGTCTACCAAGTGGTAAAAAATAGGTATGTTTAATATCCCTATTTAAAAATCCATAAAGCAAGAAAGTTGCCTGCTCATCTTCCTGTCTGCTTATCTATACAGATGCCTTCACTAGCAGACTGAGCATTTCCCTAGCATAGGACTAACTATAATAATTAATTCCAAATTTATAGGAGAAGGAGCTTGGTAGGTTTGTGGATTTGTCTGCATGAGATGGAGAGGATTTATGCTGCTGTGGTGCTTTCATCTTAAGAACTAATTGTGGAAATATCAAACAGCAAGGAAGTCTGTAGTGTGTTTAGTTTGGAGGGTGGTAAGGTCTGAACAGATCTCAGTTGGAAGTGAGTTTCTAGAATTTTTTGTGTATGAAATCCTGTGTTGCTTTTCCAAAGTTGGGTGGTCTCGTGTTGTTTCTGTGGTGGCATTCTGTAGCAAGTCAGGGCCCCATAGGGAAGTCAAATGCTGTGACTACCAATTTTCATTCTCCAGGGTTATTTTGACTAGGGAGCAGAGATTTGTTCTGTATTTTGGAGGAACTGAAGCAAAGGGCAGAGCACACTCATCAGTCCTTTTTGTTGAACAGAAAGTTTAAAGAATTTTGAGCCAGTCACTTCTGGTTACTATGGAGCATATCCTTTGCACCTGAAATAAAGCAAACACTGTTCTCAGACCGCGAACTGCAGCTCTGCTTCTAGTGCACAGTAATCCCAAGGGTGGCAAAGTAATAAATTTCTGCTATTACAACACACAACCAAAGTTGTCCATAGGGTAACTCTTGGCAGCTGAGGTCAGAGGGAGATCTTCATACACAATTGGGCCCTGATGATCACCCAGGGAGGAACATTGTCCTGGGTTCACCTTGCCAGGGCACTGTCTCCATCTCCCCTCCTTGCTCTGTAGTGACTGACAGTGCCTGCAGTCTGGCCATCTACACACATATTGAGTTGTCTTCCCCTTGCAAGTTTGTGCCAGGCTCCATCAAAACCTTTCCCATGTTTTTAAAGATGGTACTCTCACTGCCAGACCCTTCTCCAGCTTCATTATAGATATCAATTGCCTTGCTCTCCCCATGGAGATGTATCGTGAACTGGTCAACCCCATCTCTGTCCTCTGTCTCCTAGAGGTCCCATGTCATCTTAGAAGTATTCTCTTGCATTCTGAAAGGTGGGGACAGTGGAATATTCCTCAGGAAAAACAAATCTAGAAACAAGCTACCGGACAGTTTTAGAAGTATTTCTTAGTTGTCACTTCAACATTTTGAAGCTCCCTTGAAATATATTTTTTCCATTAATGATAGCTGGCATAGCGAATTATGGTTGTCAGTAGAAGGGAAACAAATGTATCAAAGAGGGCTTTAAATAAATTGTAACACCTCTGAAGAAGGAGAAATACACAGGCAGATAAATAAAATAAAATATTATAATTCTCATATTATCATATTTTTGATCTGAATTATAACGAACTGGACCTGCAAGTTCCACTAAACCCAGGGGAGACATATTAATTTTCAGCAGATAGGGATATAGGGTGAGTTCTGTAGTATATAGCTTGGCAGTCAGTTATGCTTGGGCCACTCACTACAAGAAAGACATTGAGGTGCTGGAGCGTGTCCAGAGAAGAGCAAAGGATCTGGGGAAGGGTCTGGAGCACAAGTCTGATGATGAGCAGCTGAAGAAGCTGCAGGTGTTTGGCATAAAGAAAGGGTGTCTGCTACATGCTGGCTTCATTTCTGCTATAGCTTGCAAGTCAGTGTCACTTCATGGTTGTGACAACTCCTGTCCTGTGCTTTTAACAGTTACCCCTAACTTTTCCTGCTTTTCCATCTTCCTTCTTTCGCTCTGCTCTTTTGTGTTACAAAATAAAGTTGAATTATCATTTTGGGATCCAGCATCTGGCCTTGTTTGTGCCTTAATCTTGCTTATGGGAATGTTTTAGAACCTGCATCTAAGCAGGTCAGAACAAAAACCTGCTGAAAATATCAGTAAACTAACTGGAAATCATAAAAATAGAAGTAATCTCTGTCTATTTTTACCTCTAGTCAAACTAAGTTAATTGATTTAATATCATGTAACTGAACTGTGTGCAAACAACTCTTCTCCTTTGGTATGATTTCACAGCAAGACAGACTAGATTCCAGGTCTACACTGTTATCCGTGTCACAGGGACAACCTGCTGGTGCAGCCAAAGACACTCAGGACCTGTGTAATCACAGAAAGACAAACTTCTCCAGCTCATGGTACATCTACAGTGTCTTTGTGGACTCTTCAGAAGTTTTATAGCTCTGAGTTCATACTGTTGCCTTGCGTTTGATGAGGCTGTTGGACTAGACGACCTCTCCAACCAAAATGACCCAATGATCCTGTGACCCAGAGTCACCACACTGCTCCCAGCCTCATGGGGAACACCACCTCAGCGACCTCCTGCCTGCCCAGGCAGAGCCCCCAGGCACCTCAAGCCATGTGGGGCTGGCCCAGGCCATGCTGTGGTCGAGGTAGCCCTGCTGACACAGTGCTCTGCCTTGCAGTGTGGCCATGCAAATGTGGTAGATCATCTTCTTGGAGCCCGAGATTAGAGGCAGGATATTATGGTCATTCACTGTCTTGCTGTGGGCCGACTGGTGGCCCTGTAGTCTCAGTGCTTCTTCTGTAGAAAGCAGCTCCATCTCTGATGTGACAGTATGTGACCAGAAAAGGACTTGATCCCATGCCACGAGCCCTGCAGACACTGCCAGTATCTCACTACTGTACTTGCTTCTACAGCCACACCCCAGTGGCAGCAGCATGCAGTTTGAGTTGGAAGATTTGAAAGACCTTTTGGATGACAACTTTGACATCAGTGAGGAGCTTCCAACACTCTCAGCCTCCCAGGTGCTCGAAGGCCTCTTCACGCTGTTAGAGACACCTGACCTGGTGAGAAGGGTGGCATCATTCCGTGCTGGAATCCAGGTCTCTTGGGGCTGTGGGTAAGGCAGTGGCTTGGCATGGGCTGGGAGTCAAGTGTTGGGGTGACTTCTCCAAACACTCTTGCTGCCACGCTGGGGCCTGGTGGCTGCCTGAGGAGCTTTCTAGTCGTGGATCTTATCACATAAAAGGAATTCTGTCTTCCACACAGGCAGGAAAAATGGAGTCCTGATGACTTCAAATCTACAGCAAGAACCAAGATTCAAGCTACGAGCACTGCTCTTCTGGCACCACTGAGCCAGAGGGAGGATGGCTGTGATTTATTAACGCTGGAACAATAGGTCCAAATCCATGATGTCCTTCAGATTCGTCACATCCTGAGCAGACTGTGTCCTGCTTGGCCTTACCACTGCCTGCAGGGCAACTTTCCCCTCAGCACAACCACATCCCCAGGCCATTTGAGAAGTTGACCCCTCGCTTTATCCAGGCGAAGCTTCATTTGTGTCTCCTCAGGGCAGTCCCCCCAACACACAGTGAGGACAGGGCACGGAAAGAGTGGCTCCCACTCTGCTCCCAGTGAGCTGAGACAGTGAGCCTCAAAATCTACCTTCTTTTTAGGCAGAAAACTGATAAAATAACTGGAGCCAATGATGGTCATGTCTCATCTCTGCTACATAATCTCCTCCCAGCAATGAAGGGATGAGGCTGTTCTTCATCCTTTCAGGTTTCAGCAGCTATAATATTGTCTTTTCTCACTGCTCTGACTGCACTTTTGGTACCTTGCTCCACTCTCTCTAAAGCTTTTACAGGATAAGATAGATAGATCCCTGCTCAGAGTCTATCTCTCCTCAACCCTTCTGCACAGCTCTTTCCTCTCCCTTGTGCTGCCTCTCATTTATCTTCTTTTTTAGTTTGTCTGTCTTTTTCCTGGCATTTTTCTTGCTGGTCCCTTGTACTGGAATAGCATCATCACTTCCAACATCTCTATTCTCCTCTCTCAATCCTGCTTCTGCTTCCTCACTCCTTCCTCCACCTCTTCTTTTCGGCTTTACACTAAACATTCTTATCCTCCTTGATTTTCTCTTGGCTAAAAAATAGTGTTCCTCTTTGAGAAACAACCTTCCTCTAAACAATATGCAGGAATAAAGCAGCTTTATTACATTAAAAATAAAAATCAGCAATTGTTTGGAGAATTATATGTTACACCTCCACTCCCAGCCACCTGTTTACTCCTTCTCTTTGTTATTGAAAATTGGAAGCATTTCAGTTCATCTGGCACCTTGGATGGACATGGTTTTTAAAAGGTGGAAAACAGTTATGGTTATTTTGTGACACAAAAAACCTACAAGAAATCATTTAAACTATATATTGCCGTAACAATTTCCCTTTGGATGAACTACACATACAAAAAAAGATGCATGGGTACATAAACATGCAGTTATAATTAGGAAAAAAAAAGAGGCAATGCTCAAATGCCTTCTTTTGTTTGTTTACAATTACTCATTCTGACAGCAGTATGGCCTAAGTTATTTTTATGGGGTTTATCACCCCTTTCCTTAACTCCTCTTTGTTCATCGTCACAGATTTTGTATTTGTCTCATTTAGACTGTGACACTAAAGGAGCATAAATTGCCTTTCTCAGTCTCCACAAATTGATGGATTGTATCTGGATACTCAGGAATATATGACAATAAACTTATATTTATCATGTTGCACACATATATATATACACACAAATGACTAATAATAAAGGAGTAATTTCTGTTTGTAAATGACTCAGCCTGTCTATCCAGAACACCAGCAGGAGTCCAAATATTTCACATTACACTGGATATGAAGTCCCCTGGTGCAATCCTGCACTTGAATGTGTGCTTAATCTTACAAGTATTACGGTGACAGTCAGGGTACATAAAACACAGTGGAAGCTAAACATGTGCTTAATTGCTTTCCTGAAATATGACCTCCAACTTAAAACCAGTAGACTAGAGGTGGAAAGCACAGTAACCCCTATTCATGCTCCTCAACCCTGTCATTTTAAAAAGTGTGTCTAAGGAAGAAAAAATAATTCATAAGAGATCTGTGTGGTTTTTTTCACAGCTACTTGGTGAGAAAAGTATAAGAAATTCCCAAACGTGTGACTAGGCTTGCAGGAAGTGATTATCCAAAGCAAGCGAGCTACCTCAAACGGATTAGGCACAAGGCAACATGTGTATTCATATATCTGTGGTGGATATGATGAAAATAGTACATCCAAGAAGGCACATCTAATGTGTTTCTGAGTTAGGAGCTGAAGCTTTTCTTTAGCCTCCAGTGATTTATTCAATAACAAGCTGCTGGGCTCAGACAAAAGAGGGATATGAAAATAAAGTGTCTCAAGAAAGGTCAGATGATCACCAAACAGCAGATATAATACAATGCAGAGTTACTTGTCTAGAGGTGAATTCACTGACCTATGGCTTCATTTGCTTGATTCCCTAGAGGTGACCCTCTCCTCATCCTAAAGATGTGCAGTCAAGTTAATTTACCAAAGTTCTGTGTCGTTTGATTCTTCAGGAATAAGCTCTGCATTTAGCAAAACAGCTTCTCCTTCCTCAAGGTCTTAAGCCTCAGGGTCAAAATAAATGTCAGCTTTCTCGTTTTTAAAAAATATTTTCATAAGACTAGGCAAAAGGGACTTGAGTAAAGACTTTTGTAAACAGCTTAGAAATGCAGTCAATTTATAAAATCCTGAAAAAACATGTTTATTTCTGCACAATTCAATGTACTTGTGGTTACAGACTGTGTACAGTGGTAAAGTCAGATTTTCCAAAGCCCAAGGACTGTGTTGCTCCGTCCACATTGTTTTTCAGAGAGGGCACAGCCCAGCACAGAGTCAGGAGCTGCAGTTCCTGCTGGGATATGCAATTGCTGCTCATGGTGACACATGAAAAAGAAGTTTGTAACTCTCAGATATAGAAAAAGACACCATAGCCTTGAGGAAAAGGAACTGAAATATGCTTCTGCTGCTATTTCTGTTGGGTGGGCTGATGGTTTGACCCCCTTGCTGATACCCAGTGACTGGCCTGTGTTATCCCTTTATTCCTTTAGCTCAGTGCCCCAAAGAGACAAGGGTCCTTGTTCAAGCAGAATAACCAAGTTGTCCTTCTTGGACCTTCCCTGTCAGTTACAAATTAGATTAACAGAGGCACAAAAGAAGCGGAGGAAGGGGAGAAGGACAGATGTCAAATAGAAGAAAAGCAAGAACAGGAGAAAACACAAGAATGTAAAGAACGGCAGGATCTCAGCAGCTAAAAATCTGCCTAAAAATGAGATAGGAATGGGAGTGTGTATCAGGTGTTAAAGGAATAGACAAAACAATTACAAGGTATTTTGCCAAACCCCTGACACACTGAGCACATGAAACAAAATTATTACACTGAAAAGAAATGCAAACACACACAATAAAACATGAATAATATTAATTACATCCTGTAAATTGATGTCTTTGGGAGTATGATTTAAGCATTCTAGACTAAGCTGGATTTTGCCCTTTAAGACATACTTTTCCTTGTGCTTCGTTCTCATTACATGTTCCTAAGTAAAAAGGTTGTTAAAACTGTCTCATGGTGTTATGGAAAAATATTATATTTTTCCATGAGGAAGGGAAGGAGAAGGCAAGAGGAAGAGACAGGTGACTCTTGTTTCATTTAAACCAGAAATAAATTTTGTTTGAGCGTTAGGTTTTCTTCGCTAATTGCTTTATGAAACTATACAAACAAAATGATGGATGATGGGGTCCAGGCTGTTGGGGATGATAGTGCGGGCTAATGTAGCAGTATGGTAGGTTGTGGAGATGACCTGTTACCAACTCAACAGTCCATTCACTTAAATTTGCTGATATAAGAAGATGTAAAGAGAAATTCTTTTGATCTTGAGAGGGCAAACACTTGGTTTGAGGGCAAAGAGAATTTTTAAATGAAGTACATATGCTCTATACCGTAATAGCTGTGTATGTTTAACTAAAATGAGAAAAAGGAATATTTTGATTGTAAAAATAATCAATAAGGCAGTTAAGATCAAGGCATAGGCTGTGAGGGGTGTGATCAGTGTTTAGAGTCTGTTAGGATATGCCCATACTGTTTGGTTTTTCACTTGCTGAAGCACAGCACTGGGCTGGAACAGCAGCTGTCGAACTGCCTGCATCTCTCCACAGAGTGCCTGAGGGGTTTCATTCAGCATGAAACACTGTGTGATGACACCACCACGCCTCTGCCATGCCATGCTGCTCCAATGCCTATATGTAGCTTGGTCTACAACAGGTACTGGACTCCAGATGTCTTTCTGTTGTAGAAAACACCACAAGGCAGAGAATAACCCATGCCCTGGTGGGCTGTCAATTAGTATATAGACTCATAATTTTTATTACAAGTGTTAACCAAAGCAGAAATATCAGACTTGGGTACAGGGGTATCAAACCTGGGACTGTTGAGGAAAAAGCTGTGTCAAGTTGGTTATCTGGGAGATGGGGATGGCACACAAGGAGTCCCTGTCAGGCGGCCCTGTACCCAGTTATTGCAGTTTTTGGTGTGTGTGAATGATCTGCTTCTATAGGTAGGATGGACTTGGTATTCCTCCTGGCATTGCTGGAGGAAGCCTGGGAGCTCACCTCCTGACAGCCATGAGGACCTCCTGCAACAATAATAAATTTACATTTATGGGAGCAAATACACACAACATCCCTAAAATTACCTGGGATGTGGGTGCTTTCCATTTTCCTACTTGTGGAGGGTGGAAAGTACGTCTTTGAGAGTGCTGTGTTCTGACAGACATAAGAGGCTTAAATACAGTTCAATAAGAACATGGTGTGCTAGAAATTGCAGTCTCCATGATGAAACTCTTCTAGAGTAGCAATGTGAGACCATCATGCAGAGCCCTTGATCCCTTACAGAGAAGGAGATATGTTTCCACTGCCCCAGGCAGAGCACAACACCCCTCTCACATGCAGTGTATCCCTTTACTGTCTTTGAGAATGCTCTTAATAATGCCTGATCATGAGGACTGTAGGTCTGCATTGATACCCTCTTAAAATATTTGTCTACAAGGTACAATACATTTAGAAAACACTGTTTTTTCTTTCTCTCTAAAAGTGTACTTAGCTTGTGATTCTACTTCAGAGAACATATTTGAGCTGACTGGTATCATTCCCATCTTCCAGACAGTTTCACTCTGTTTTTCTCTGATTGTTCTTGAAAGTTTTCAGGCCCCCTGTGGACACCCACAGTCTTTGAGGAGAATATTTTTCTTCTTAGTTGATTGATAAATATTTCTCAGAGTCTCCTGACAGCCAAATCTCCTCATATTTGTGGAATTTGATTAACAGAGCACTAAATTTTAACTAAAATGAAATCAGCAACACCCAGTGTGAGATCTGCTTTCTCTTTACATCTGCATAAGTTAAGCTTGATTTGTTGGTCTGTTTTACTCCAGAGTTTCTCATTTGTTCCTCTTTTTATGTATTTTTGCCTGTGCTAGTGACTTCAAAATGATAACTCGACTCCCCTGTCTTCCCACCCCCAGTTTTTCCTTATCTTCTTGTCCTTTTGGAAATATAACTGCATGCACTTTCTTTATCTCTGTGTGGGGCCAAATCTCTTATCACACAATTTACATTCTTCAGGAGACAGCATTGGAAATACTGTAATAGTTTACCACCAGACTGATGGTTAATAGCTCTGGCTTTCTTGTCATAATAAGCCCTTTTTGTGTCAATTGTGCCTTTTCTTTGGTTTCTTCTTGTCTAGTTTCTTTCCTTATTAAATGCAGAGCACTCGATTTCTGTAATGTGCTATATTTTCTTCTGAATAAATCTTTACCTCCTACTGCTTTTTCTTCACTATGTGCTCAATACTTTTCAATTGTTCTCCCAATTACTATCTCAAACACAGAAAGACCTGAAATGTCTTGGGGTGCTTCCAAAACAGAAAATACTGTGGGAAAGAAAATCAGCCAGTGCACTTCATCTTTAACAAATATACACATCTCTCTGTATAAGTGCATTTGTCAGGCTAAATGTCATAAAGAATCCTTCCCTTTTGTTGTCATTGATGGCAGAGGAATAAGCCCAACCTTTAAGTGGCCTGTGAAAGTTGACCCTATCCTGAAAAAAAACACATTTAATAAACCAGATGAAGAAAGGGAAGAAGAAGAAACAGAAGAAGAAAAATATACCACGCTGGAAGTAGCTGAGAATTTTGTACTTCTTAGGATATTATGGGACTCCAACTGAGAAACCAGATGGAGCTGGACTGAACCTACTCAGCATAGGAAGAAGTAAGATTATGATTGACGTTTTTTTCCCATTTACTGAGGTCTCTCTTCTCTCCGATTGTTTACTTTGTGAGTAACCACCTTGGGTCGATTGACTGAGCACACTTTATAAAGTCATATTTCTTAAATGGAAAAACATGTCTGAATCATACTTCTAATATTCCTTTTCCAAATTGGTTTTCATCATAATTTACAACTCAAACCACATAAATCAACTGAAGGCAGAAGGCATCCATAACTAGGAATTTTGCTTGTCTGGGTTCTCTTAATCATTGCTGCATGACTTCACTGAATACAGCCAATAATCTTATGTTATGTCATGCACCTTTATATGTCCTAAAGAAAATAATTTACAATTTTTGCTTCATGCTAAAATAATGATGTTGCTTGAGGTGGGATCAGGGATGCTTGGGATTTTTATTCTGTTTTGTTTTATCAGAAAAGATATCTCATTGCATGCTGTGATTGCAAATGATGTCAAGAACAACAAGCCAGTCTAGCCAAGCCAGCTTCTCCAAATCCTCAGTGAGATTTAGTGTTCTATAAAACAGGGCAGTGGAGTACGTGCATGACATCAATGTGAAATATAAATATTATAGGGATGGAAAGTATGAGTAACAATGAGAAAGCATGCAACAGTGAAAATGCACATCTTAAAGAGAGGGGAAATACTTTTGTTAATATAAGTTTTACAGGATTTAAAACATTCTTAAATAAAGCCCTCCTGTCTAAGTTGAGATTTGAATACTGAAGCATTTGGTAGAAATACTCTATATTTGTAGTTTTCCAAATGTGAACTTCAATGTGGTAACTTCATGGCTATGTAGGATATATAACTGCCTAGTGTCGAAAGTTTTCTTTGGCAACAGCCAAATAGTCCAAGTAACTTGCTCTTCAAGCCTGTGAACAATCATGCCCAGAAACAAGAAAATCAGAGCAGGAACTCAAACAACTGCTCAGGGGGAAGTCTCTTGGGAGCCATTTAAGCTCCAGTGTCCAAGAGCCTTCCAGAGTGAGGAAAAAAAAAGATTAAAATATTTAAATTAGGCAAGTCTAACTTTACCAAAAGCATACAGTTGACATTACAATCAAAAATTTTTTGTATTCACTGGGGGAACCAACTTATAGTGAGCTTCCTGTATGGGCAAACTATTTGGACTTCATAACAAAATGATGGAAGTAGCAGAGGGTAGTTTTTCAGTAGACAGGGAACATGACAGCTGATTTGTGCAGAAGCAGTTGGCAAAAGTTATGTTTCCACATGATTTGGGGTAACTTTGGAGCTACTAAATTGATGTGTATTGCTCTTCCTACAGTGCCTGAGTGGTATGCATCATGTACTTGGTCCTTCTCATGAGCATTTTAGTGAATTTAATAACTTCAATACTATTTACAAAAATAATCCAATGCCTAAAGGTTATACATAAGACATGTCAGTATATGCATAGAAATCTATATTAAAATGGTACGCAGGAGAAAATAAGATATGCCCAGAAAAGACTGAGAGACTGAATTTGAGCTTAATACGGAAGAGTACAGGAATAATTCACCCTTGCAGAAAGATATTACCTGTGTAGTACTACAAAAGACAGAGAGACTTCCAGGTTCAGCTGGAAACAGTTACATGAAACTCCAACTGGGAATAGAGTTGAAATGAAATTCTAAAGGCAAATGGATTATCTCAACATTTTTCTCAAAGCTTGTTTTCTGGTTTATTTCAGATGTGTTTGGAAGAAATTTCAAATAAGAATGAAGGAAATTCTAGTTCCTTGGGTCAATATGTTGGTCTTGAGACTCTGGGGTCTCACTATGGCACAAAGGTATTGTTCTAGACATCAATTAATTATCTGTTAATTTTAACAAGGTGACACTTCTACAAAATTGAGATCTTGGTGTATTCTGAAAAAAAAAAAGGCATGATTTAAGGCTTATCTCATTAGCAGCTGCAGCAGCCTTGAACCCTTGTGTTTGCTCATGGAACATGGCATGGTATTCACGGGAAGACTGCTGGAATTGTGCTACTGATATTCAATAGAGAGAGAGTATTTTATTTTAGTTTTTTGTTTATTAGCTATTTTTACCTCCACATTGTTATTTCCAAGGCCTTTTAGATGCAGCAGCTCCTCTTTTTTCCAATTATTTCTTTGATTTGCAGGGAGGAGTAGAGCATCCCAGGCACAGATTCTGTCACTGCTCCTCATCACTGGTCCCTCTGGTAAAATAACGTAATATCCTTGGATATCAGCTGGAATTCCACTGACTAAGGCAGATGTAGGGATAGGTACAATTTCAAAAGAATTTTTAACAGAAAGCTAGAACTGGTCTCACTTAGGAAGACTGTGAAATGCCTTCTCAAATGGTTTATATTTTTTTTCCTTCCTCCTGCATTTCAGAGAAAGTCACAGTGAGAAGCTGTGAGCAAGCTCTCTCTCTCCCTGGTATGCACAGAGATAACATGTTTGCAGCCATGTGCAAGGCCTCCTCGGGCCAGAGAGGGTGGAAGAGGAGAGAGAGAAGATACTAAAAACCTTGGAGAAGGTTGGGCATTCCCTTTTTCCCGTGAAGGCCTGGTGCACAGTGGGGCATCATTAAGAAATGGTCCTTGCCTCTGAAATAAACCTTTTTTTTTTAATCCTTCCACTACCTCGGCATTCTTGGGAAGAATACCTGCATATGTTTTACCTTACACAGATATGAATGGACTCCTTCCTGGAAGAATTGATCAGCCTTGGATAATGCTGTATTTATATGAACAGCTCCAGTAGATACTCACTGGTATCTAATATTCTGTGTCGACTTTGTCATAACTATAGACCCACATGCTGGATCTTCAGAGAAGGCTCGATGTATCCCGAGAGGATAGTAAGTAACCCACAGGATGGGTTACTTTTCCACAGGGAAAGTGGGTACTCATGCTGAAGTCCTACTCCATGTGTCAGTCTGACAGTCAGAAACTGAGCCTCCTGTTAGGTTGGACTTGAGCAGCCCTTGCTCATCTGGACCAGGAGCTCAGCAAGATGTGTCCCAGGGAGGCTGCCATATGAAAACATCCTCCTCCATGACAGGTGTGACCTGAGCAGCAACACAACCACAGACACAGCACTGGGGCTGTTCCTGGTGTCTTCCCTGCTCGTTTGTGCATCTGAGTGGTCAAAAGGGGCGTCTACAATGCATGGGCGCCCAGAGGCCCAAGCTCTACTCACTGTTGAGACCTGCCTCTCTTCTGGGTAATCCCTCTGAGGTTCCCAGAGCAATGCCTGATAGACGAGGTCTGATTTTCTGGGGCCTCAGTAAGTCTCTGCAAGAAATCAAAAAGAGTTTCAGCATTATATATACTAAGCTTATGCAACTCCTTCTCCTCCTCCAAGGACCTTAAATCATTCAGGCTAATCTAATTATTTCACCAAGTAGTGGGCTTGTCTCTTTATGCAAAACACCCCAAATATTGTAAAGACTCCAAGTTATCTGGCCACCTTCCAGTTAATTATCTTAACACTGAAGGAAGTACTGAAAAACAAAATTAAAAGCCATCCAATCTCTAGCCATCTCAATTACTCATGAAAAGTAATGGCATTACATCTGTCTTTACTCAGAATATGTAAGTTGAATATGATCCTAAATCCCCCCTTTTTATTTTGCAATCTTAATCACTACTTCATTTAAAAAAAAAAGAAAAGAAAAGAAAAAACCCTCACAAACTCACACACAACTGATTCCAGTTACAGAGACAAATAATATAGGCATTTAGTGTGTCGAAATTCAAAGAAAATCATCTGGCCCTGCAGATTCTATTGAAGCTCTCAGACAATAGAGAGTCTCTGAGTAGCCAAATCAAAGATATGATCAGAAAAACAAGAGGAATATATTCCCAGGGGGTCCCCCACATGTTTGGATCCTTGGGACTAGGGACACAGGGAATTCAGGTAGCCATGCAGGTACATGGCATCTGGTTTCCCACATGACTGCAAGGTAATTGGGTAGAGATCAGGGAAAGGCTGTTGGAATGGAATCATGTTTCTGTTGGCACCTTGATCCCTCTTCTGTTCAAGTGTTGTTGGCAGCGGGTGTGGTTGTATGTGAAAAATTAGGAATACATGAAAATCTTGTCACAATATCCATCTCAGTTTGGCTTTGTTCCTGTACACCTGGTAAAACTGCTAAACCTGATTTCTCAGACTGCCCTGCTATTTTCGGTAGTATCATGTTCTTTTTGGTAGCATTTTTTTCCCTGACCAGGTTTAGTATACATGAGCTTAGTGCAGATACCATAAGAATATAACATCTGAGCTGCCAGCATTATTTCTCCCACCGTGCAGGTGCGAGAAATTGGTATGTCAAAGAGTAAAAAGAATTCTACCTGCTAGATCTGGTGTAAGCTAAAACTTGACAAAAAGCCAGGGAGATAAAAACTATACCTAGACCAAGCAGAGTCTGTAACTGGCTGATGAGTCACTGCCCCTCCAGCCACTGGGTTCTGGATCTTGCTCTGTCCAATGAATGCCATTTGACAAGTTCAGATTTTAAAGATAATCTCTCTCTTGTTTTTCCTGTAATAACTTCTCCTTTCTGTCCTAGTCCACATCCCCAGAGCAAAGCGGGATCTGATGCTCAGTCAGAAAACCCTGTGCGTTTTACCCAGCTCTGCCACTGGGTAATAAACTCTGCAAGTTTACTGCATCTTGATCTTTGTACATGGGCCCACTCTCCTCATCCTGTGAAGTGTGCACACACCTTCCTTCTCTCCCTGTGGTTTGGAGAGTGAAAACGGGGATATTTGTGCAGCCTCAGGAAGACGGGAAATGTTGCATGGGACACAACCACGCTTTTGAGCAAGGCACAGATTTTGTGCTGGCTCCATTTCCATGCAACTCTGTGCTCTGCACACAGTGGTGTGAGGGAAAGTGAAGTGCTAATGCCAGTCAACAGAAAATCTCCATTTTTCCATCACTCTTGCTCATCTTAGGAGAGCTCACAAATAATGAAACTCATATAGGAAAAATCAATATTACATTAAATGACATACACAAAGAGCTCTCCAAAGTCAACACCAAGTCAGGCTAATGGGCTGCAGGACAGTCTTGCTGTACTGTTTGATGTAATCTGAAGTGTTATTCTGTATGTTCAGGTCTGGAATATGATGTCTTTTCAGTATTTCTTTTACTCTTTTAACTTTAGTCCTCCTCATTTTTTCTCTTTTGCTCCTAAGTATGTCTTTGGCTGTCCTTTCACATTTTCTCAAGGAGATGGGTGTAAAGGATGTCATCTTGCACCACTGAAATCAGGGGAGTGCTGCTGTTGAATGAATCCATAGACACATTAAGCTCACACTGCAGAAAGATATTCATGCATTTACCTCTCATTGATCTCTGTGTTCAGCACCCTGAGGCCCTCAGCATCCTTCACTGTTTGTAAGCACAGCTAGAGCTGAAGAAAAATGGCTTTTTGCAGGTTGTTCCTCAACATGTCACACACACATGCAGTGCAGGACATAACATTTTTCATTTCCATGCAGTGCATGGCAAAAAGCAGCTGGTCCTCAGAAATGTTTCAGGACCTGAATTTCTACCCATTTAAAAAGATTTTGGTTTCTAAGACCATTTTGAAGATCACTGCCCTGGACAGGACTCAGTTCACTGCTCCCTTCTGTACTTAAAAATGTCAGTTCACCAGCCCTCCCTGTGCCTGCTGCTGAATTCTGAGGGTTCCTGAAACCCACTAATATAAACATATTGGGGTATGATCATTACCCTAATAGACTCTAAAGATGTGTTTTGAATTTGTTAGGAAATGCCTGTTAAAACATTAAACATACACCTCACATCTAAACCCTTCAGGCTTCCCATTGTGCTCATACACCTCTCCCACCTCTGGGGCTCAGACTGGAAAGTGCAAGCTTGTTATGAAGGTCCCACGTGAAAATAGGACTGTTTGTTACTCAGAGACTTCATCAAAACATGAGAGATGCACATGCAAATCCTTTTCCTTCTCTTTAAACCATGTTCTCACCCTGGGTAAGAGAAAGATGAGCGTGGTTGGGAAATACATGCAAGATAGAGGACAAAGCAGGGATTTATTGAAAAGGAAGATCAGCCTGTGATTTCCTAGAGTTTCTCCTAGATTTTCATGTAGGAGTCATATTTAGTGGGCACCTAGTAAAGAGGGTTCTAAGGCGAGGGTCTCATGAATTTCTAGAAATAACAAGTGAAGTCCAAGGAAGTCAACTCGTGCTAGACTGATCTCTGGGCTTCCCCCAGCATACTGGTAATTGTGTCCACTTTTCCCTGGTGAAAATGGTCTAGAAAACACAGCTAACCTGAAAGTCGAGCGTCTCTGGGCAGCCTCCCAGAGAAAATGTGTCAAGGATCACAACAAGGTAGAACAGCACTAACTCATTTGCTCTGCACTGATTTCTCTTCCATGGCACTTACCCGCTGCTGGAATAGGTCCCAGGACTCTGTATATCACTTTTGCCAAAGACAAAGCCTGCCTCCACTTCACTATACTCAGTGGTACCAAACCTAAAGTGATTGGGGATTGTTTCTCCCACTAAAAACATTAAAATCAATGTTTAATGACCAGTTCATTGTTCCACCAGAGGAAGGTGGGTTCATATTGTATACAGCAGCTCATACAATGACCCCAGGGTGAAATCAGTATCCTGCTTAATCTCTTTATTGCACCTCCTTGTGCCAAGCACTTTTCAGCTTGGCTCTCATTTGTCCTTTCTTATAAAATATCTTCATGTTTGAATATAAAGACATGATGACCCCAGAGAACAGTGTGGGGTACACACACATTTCATACGAGAGTTCTGTGGGTCCTAGAGGGAAACATTTCTATTTATTCTTTGCCCGTTCATGAGAGGATCTCTCTCTAGCCCCTGCCTGTATTACATTTGCTGTTACTCAGCATCACAGCTCAAAACCATCTGGGGAACAGCAGTGTTATTTCCTTATCGGTGCGGCAGAAACATCCTCAGAGACTGGTGGTTTTGTAATGGGATCCACTTCTGCTAAAAGGGCCCACAACCCTTCCCAGGGAGGCACCTCTTATAGCAGATAAAATGAACATTAATATTAAATCCCACTCACACTGTGGCAGACTGCAAGGATTATGCCCTGCTCCTCATGGTATACTATAACTTCACAGAGCTTTTAAGGGGTGATTTGCAGCTCTGACAATAGTGGGAAGAGCATTTCTACAGCACAGATAGTTGCTTTTCTGCCTGTATAATCATCTTTCAGTTGCAATTTTACCAGATTGCATCAATTCCTAGGAAACACCAATTAACACCCATTTGTACAGAAAAGACCGTGAATTAGAAAGTATATTTACAAGTGTCTGCTATAAAACATGAGCATGTTTTCATATTAATTTCCAGCATGTAAGATAAGATACATGGTCCTTATGGGATGGAATGTCCTTTAGTGCTAACTCATAATCCCTGCTGCTTGAAGAGATCTAAATAACTCCATTTTCTGAACCAGCTTCTTTTACTCCTTAGAGTGTCTTCTTTACCTACAAGCAGACACTGTAAAGTGTTACAACCAGGGTAAATTAACAGAGAGTTTGGATCTGATAGTCTTGAACACGGAGTGCATAGATATGAGGTGGTAAAATGTCAGCAGGTGTCATGTCACTTTGTCTGTTTGTTACCAGCATTCAGATTAATCAGCTCTAAAATATGTGATCCATTTACAAAGAAAGGAAATGTTGTGTGAGAAACCCAAAGATGAGGTTCCTTGTTGATGTCAACCCCAGTTAAGACATCATAATTTACATCAGCTGAGGATATAACCCCAGATCTCCCATAAATTTTTGAGATGTCAGTTTATTCCCACAATTTTGTGAGCAAAAGGGAGAAATAAAGGAGTGGAGGATGAAGGAGAAAAGCTGGAGAAAAATCAATCTGTAATTTCAAATAAATTGACAGAGGACCTGCATATTTCAGCTTCTTCACAGATTCGGGTGTCATGTCTTGAACATAAATGTTTCAGAGATACAGAAATTTGAGATCAATTGATCCAGTGAACCATTACAAGCATACACAAGAGGGAGGGCGTTCATTAACAGAAGATGTCTGATCAGAGGTCAGAAGACTCCATAGACACCCAGGGACTGCAGACAAAGTCCATATGCTGCATGTAGAAGAGCTGAAATGAAGCATAAGCCAATACAAAAAAAGTAATGCAGAATGATTTTATCACTGTGCTGTTCTTCCTGACCTAGATGGTTCTTTGTTCACAACAACTCTCACAAAAGAAAAAGAAAAAAACCCTCTTATTTGGTGCTTCTTCCCAGTTGGGCTCATAAAATGTTTCTGACTTTCCCCAGCGTACGTAGAGTTGGTTTTCATGTCTGCAATATATTGTGTGAAACAAAGGGCCAAGTGTGGGGAAATAATATAGTTTTTGGCAGAGGAAACATCAGAAACATCCCCTTTTCAAAGAAAAAATCAACATTTCACAGCAACTGGGAAAAAAAGCACTCTTCTCCACAGCAAGATCAAAAGGGATAATGCAGAGAGAGGTATTGAGCTACCACTTTGGCTCTAGGCAGCCATGACACTTTGGTTATCTTCTGGACAGTGAGTCTGAGATTTCACAGCAGGAACAATGGTGCAGAGAAAGGCCCTTACAAGGTAGCTGTGGAAGAAAGATCTTGAAGAAAAATTGTGATCTGTTTATCAGTATGTCTGCTGTCGGAGTAAGATTTCAGTGTAAGACTTTCAAAATGTGTGACAGCTGCAGTCAGGTGCTTGGTATTGTCTAGGATTTTGAGAGTTGTGGGAGTTATGGCTAATTTAGTTGCTAATAATATGTATTTATATATTTTATTGAGTTTACTGTGAAACTGTCATTCTTCCTAGTTAAAACAAACAAAGAAAAAACTGTTACAATTTATGTTTCTCCCTAAAACAAAAGTTCTGTTATCTATATAGTCAATGAATTTTAATATAAAATAGAAATATACATCTTCTATAGAAAGATTCCTACATCTACAGACTTAGGGATGGCAGGGAGAGACAGCACTTTCACCACAATATTTCTTGCCTAGAGGATTTTTTCTTTAACATAGTCTCCAAATTAACACACAACTATATATAATCTTCCCTACTATCAGCCCTACAATACTCATTCTTCTTTCACAGATTAGTTCACTCAAGAACTCATGGATCACAATAGCCATGGAAAACTGTGGATCTCAAACCTATCTTCCTGGGAGACGTGACCATTCTCACTTGCTTTACTGTTGCTACCTATTACTTTGAATGTAAAAGACTCCCTGTACTAGAATTCAACAATTTGGGTAAGGAGCTGTTCCTGTAGAAATATTTTCAGTAAAGGTTTTGGGGGGTTTGATGCTCAAATGTACTTAAAAAGTCACAAAATAAAGCTATACATTGACATACTTAATTTAATCATGTTGTATGGGGAAAATAAATTTGGAACTTATATTTTTTCCTTACCTTCAGCTCATTGTATGTTTTGCATTTCTAAAAAGGGAGAATTTCCTGGATGAGGTCAGGGATTTTTTTTCTTCCCAAAAACCTATCTTCTGGTACTGCTGTGCTAAAAAAAAAAAAAGGGAGATTTCTTTTAACTAAATATTCCATGCCCTCACAAAGCAAAGTATACCTGAATGGTACTTGGAGATTTCTCTATCCATTCTTTAATCTCTTTAATCTTTAATCTAGATTCCTGTAACACATCTCAGTCCAGTCTCCATATTGATTTCTTGGGTATATCAGGTACCAAAGAAAGCAACATCAAAACAGAACAGTCTGATAAAACTTGTTCATTCTCAGCACTCTTTTAATTAGATGGATGAGATAAAGGAAAAGCAAATAACAGCAGGACAGGAGGGAAAGTGAACTCCAAAACACTTGTGAAATTAAATCCAGTGTGGTGGAGTCCTTCAACATCTCAGTATCTAACAGGGCATTTATCAGTGATGCACAGGAGCCTAACCACTGTTATTTGGCAGAGACACTGCCCTTTAGGAGCTCCCCGTGGCTTCTCCTCCAAGCCAACAATACAATTCAGTCTCCAGTATGGCAGCTCACATGGATGCTATTTGCCATGTGGAAGTTCAGGAACACTGGGCTGAAGCTGTGCCTGCTGTGAGCATGTTCTCTCTGTTTGCTCAGAGCCTCCTGTGGAAGCAGCAGAAGGTGTTTAAGCTCCTGATTGCAATGTCCAAGGATCTCACTGTGCATGAAAAGCTGCTGATCCCTTTCATATAGTAGTTGTAGTCAGTGCTGAAAAGCTGTTTATGAAACAGTGTTGATTAACTAACCTCTGTGTACAAACATCAGGTATTATCTTCTCAGTGTTCCTCTTCTCAGCCCCCCATTTCAAATGTTAACAGGAAGAAAAAAGTAACAAATACATGGATAAAATGAAGATTTTGCATCTTCACCTAAAGATATGCAGACTAGGCAGTAAATTATAGAATAAATTCTGTAGTATAAACACAAAAAAGTCAGGGTTTTTTTGCTTTTCTAGGAATCTTCATCAAGAAATAAACTTGATCTAAATATTCAAAGCTACTTTGCTAGTAGAGATCTTTTTGCCCATTTGCTTGCCTTTAGCAAAATCAATTTGTTCACTGTGCACATTTTAATTTAAAATTGTTATTGTCCTCTGCTTGCTTTGAGATTCATTCTGTGTCTCAGTAATAAAAGTATTACCAATGTTTTTATTATGCCTTGAAACACAATGAATGCTTTCTGTAATATTTTCCTCCATCTTTAGGATGGTCTTCATGCACTAGCGGGGGGGGGAAATGCAGTGAAAGAAGTGAAAAACCCTAAACTGAAGTTGTGGAATCAACATGTTGCACTCATTTCTCATTCAGATGCCCCTGTATTAATTCAGCCCTCAAAAGGTGGGGGTTTTGGATAATATTGTGGGCTGTCACTGAGATAAATATAGAGCAATTCCTGGCTGTGCTAGAGACTTCTTATGAAATCTCAGGTGTGTCTCGATATTGATGTGACCATCTGTGCAATGACAGAAGATACCATTTCCATTTCCTTTTAAATACTCCCATTCCTGTATATTGCAAATTCCTCTTGGAATTTGGGCTCACTGTGCCCAGAGCATGTGGGTAGACGCTGTGTCGCTCTCACTGGGGGTTCAGTTGCTACTGAAAATGGGAAGAACAAAATGTTTTGTTTTTCTATCTGGAACCAGAGATGGACATTTGCTGTGCTCAAGTGGATACCTGAACTATACACGCTGTTTATGTAATTCCATGGGATTTTTGTCTTTTTTTAGGGATAATGTTGCAACTGTTGTAGTTCAGATCCACAAGTGAAGAAAGACTTGCAGGGAGATTATATTAGACATCACGATACAGCTGGAAAAAATGTTTGTGTTTCTGAACATTTTAGGATTCCCAGACATGTAATAGAAGTAGTGATCTTTAAAACTAGTCACAGGCTATGAAGAAGTGGTCAGGCTTTGGAACAGGCTGGCCAGGGCACTGGTGGAATCAGTGTCTCTGAAAGTGTTGGAAAAAACTTGTAGATGTGATGTTTAGGGGCATGGTGTAATGGTGGGCTTGGCAGTGTTAGATTAATGGTTGGACTCAACGATTTTAGAGTCTCCAACCTTAATGATTCTATGAATATTGTAATATTTTTTGTTGTTTAAAGAGCCATTGAAAAGGAAAGTGTTTTATTTTAACAAAACCGCTGATCTCAGGTATGTTTGCTGCACTTCCCAGCTTTTTGGAAACAGTCTCCAGATGAAGCTCTCCCTTTTTTGGCTACAAATATTGTTTTACTAATAAGTACACACTGGTGGTCTGGCCTTCTGGCTCACAGATTTCATCCTGCTCTGTGTAGTTTACCAAGCAATTTACCCTACTTTAGTATTTCACTTGTCACCGACATTTCAAACTATCAACAATTGCCTAAAAAATGCATGCTAAAAACCTAGGCATCATCAGATTTTGAACTGAAATCTGTGTCCTCTGTACTAAAAGCATTTTAGGACCCATGGTCCCCTCACTCAAAAGAGACAACACTTACCTCATGAAGTGCAGTGACACTGAAACACACCAAGCAAACGTTAAAAGCAGAAAACACAGATCCATGTCATGACAACTGTACATCAGCAGGAAACTAGCTCAGGAAAGGACCTCAGAATCTGCTAATTATGTTTATATAAAATTGATGTTATAAATTTTACTTTACTCTGAAGAATTATTGACAAAATATGAAAGCCTTTACCAATTAGGGTATGAGGATGTGCTGTTTACAATGACATTTCTGATATCAGGAAGAACAGATCTTAGAGAACCTTAACTGGGGACTACTTTCTTTTTCAAAGCTCACTCATAAAGAAAACATCTCCTCAGAATGCTAAACAGTCATTTTCAGTCATCACCCACATCACTTTAGTGGTTCAAGACAACTTTCTTAGCAAAAATTATCATAACAGAAAAGTGGTGATAATTTCACAGTAAGGTTAAAGTCTGATAGATGATTGACAAATAGATTAAATTTGCAAACATCTACTAAAATAAGTTCTTTCTGTTGTTTGTTTTTAACCTGATGTTTAGTGTTACACAATATTGATACCTGTTGTGGCCTAGAATTTTCTCTTGTTTTGTCGCGCTGCTTAGAGCTGAATGACAAATTGTCTTTCAGATTCTGACTAGAGATTTATGTGATGTTTAAATGCAAAATCCAAAACTATGGCCAAAGTCACATGCCCAAACTCAGTGTCAATTTATAGACACTTAACCATCTGCTAACTGGGTACTATATAAAAGAAATCCTTTCCCTGCATCCATTGAGCAGGAAATTCTTAATATAGATCAATCAGACAAAGTTTTTCACATAACACTTCAGTATATTTCCACCAGCAAACTGCAAAAAGAGATTACTTAACATCAAAATCCATGAAGAAGAGATAGAACTTGAGCACCCATGAGGCCAGGTGTTTGGAAAAGTCTTCCTTTATTTTTTTTAACACAACTAAAATTCACCAGAAGGTTTTGGCCATCAAAGAGAAGTTTAACTTTGGGCTACACACAGTGATTGAATTATTGAAAATCTCTTAAATTCTTTTATTAGTACTAGTATTTTCTGAGAAGAAAATGAGTCTATCTGAATATTCTTTGAGAAGTGTAATCAAATTATTATCATGACTTATTCTGGATTCATAAGGCAAAAAACCCGGCAAATTCCTACAGAGTGGAGCACATTTTTCCCCATCACTTTATTTTATATATGGGAAAAGGAGTCATTACTGTAGAAGAGTTGGTATTCGATGACACTATCAGTCAGAAGAAATATCAAGGAAAAGAGCTGCTTCTTTTATCTCATGTCTGGGGACATTTGACTAGCAGGAAATTGCTCAGTAAACCAATTAATGGTGAACTTGTTTATTGATGGGTTCTGAACATTTATTTCTTACATAATGCAGGTTGTGCATCACAGACCAGGCAAAGAATTATATACTAACTGCTTTATAATTGGATTGAAGTAGATATTGCTTTGGTGTATCTGTATGCAGACTTTGAACTCTGGGGCTTTTATTTTGCTTTCATTTTTCTATCTCTATAATTTGTTGTTACAGAAAGATTTCTCTGAACAGACCATTCTGCAAAAGGTTCTAAATAGAGTTGACTAGTCTATTCATAGATTAGGTCTCCTCACTTGGGATCTTTCCTCTGAGTCCCACAAACATCCCTCCAGACTGGCAGGTCCACCTCCAACAAGAGCAGTGTCACAGTGATGAGCAGCAACTCCAAGACATGAGTCTCCCCTTGCCCAGTGAACACCTCAAAGATGATTCACTTATTGCATCCAGAGAGGAGTCACTTGTGTACTGTGACTTCCTTTCATGGTTCTTCTGGGAAATCAGACTTGAGAACAACTTGCAGGCTTGGTTTTGATATTTTATACACTTTTTTTGGTGGGGGAGTGGGGGGAGAGTAGATTTCAATCATGGAACTATGAACGCTATAGTGGTTTTATTTCAAGTTCTCAGAGGTTGTGATGTATAAAATACCAGGGTGTGAGTTTGTTAAGTAACAGAAAAATTAAACAGAATGTGTTTGCACGAAAAGATGATAAAGAACAGAGAGAAAACACCAGAAAAAAATTATATTACTTTGAACATTTTCTATCTGACAAGTTAATCAGATACTTATTGGTCAGAAAGGGAAAAATATATCTTTTCAAAGGAGTAAGAAAGGAACATAGTCAAACTGGAGCAAGGTCAGTGGAAGGCCACTAGAATAGAGCACTTGCCCACTAAACAGAAACTGAGGAAACAGGACTTGTTCAGCCTGGAGAAGGGATGGTTTCAGGGAAAACTAATCCTAAAACTTTCAAGACCGCCTAGATAAAGCTCAAAGTAACCTGGTCTGAGCCATAACTGATCCACTTTGAGGAGGAGGTTTGACAAGAGACCTCCTGAGGTCCCTCCCACTTGGGATTATCCTTCAACCCAATGATCCTTTCCGCATTGCTACGCAGAGGTACCCAGTCCCCATGCTGCAGTTGTCATCAAGAACATTTGAGCACTTTTTTTTAATCTCATTGTAAGATGGTCTTGCAGTCACTACCCCTGCATCCCCTGACAGGATGGCATCATACCTGTGTCCTATCACTGCTTTTCTCTGAGCCTCTCTCTTGGCTTAGAGAGGCTCCTAAACTAGTCAGCAGCACCAGGGAACTTGTATTCTCTCCTCACTGTGGGAAAGCTAAAGAGAAACTCTGCTTTATGCTGTTTCCAATCACAAAACAGTAGTTTACTATTGTTTTCCTACTTCTTTTTGTAGGGGTTTTTAAAGGGATTCATTCACTATGCACAGAATGGGCAATATTTAATATTTATGTCTCTGATAGAAGCAATTCAGCTGAAAAGCAAAAATTTATTGCCTTCCATACAGAGTTTAATTCTCTCCATCTGCCCAGTATAGCTATATGGTCATTGTCCTGAATTGTTCAGAGGCAGTTTAACACTGTCAGGAGGAAAGCAGATGAAAATAGTGTTAATTTTGCTCAATAAAGCAAAAATGAGTTGCCATCCATTCTGAGGCTGAGTGTGGCTACTGTTTACTGGTCTGAGATAAAGCTGAGATAAGGTTTCTCTGACTCTTACCTCCCTGATCGGAACCTGGAGACTGGTGCTTCATCACGCTCAAAGGCACAGACACAGCCAGAGGAGTATGTTTAATAAACTGCACTGGAGGTTTACACACATTTATTTCTATCAGCTTCTGATTGTAGTAAAGAATAACACAATTTAGCTCTATCTAACCTATCTAACCCTCACCTAGAGGTGAGGATTAATCTGATGCTGATGTCATACACAATTAGCAAGGCTGAAAATTACTACTCCATTGATTACATATTTGGGATTTTTTTTCCCTTAGTATCTCAACCAGGTTTTATGTTGCCCTTGACTGGGCACAACGTAAGTCATGTTGTGCATGTAGCAGCTCACTTTGCTGCTGGCTTTTCTGGTTCCCTGGGGAACATTTAATGTGAAGATAAAGGAAGTCTGCTCAGGTGCTGCCTTCCACTATAAATCTTTTAAATGCAGAAAATCATGTATGCATAAATGGGCAGTTAATAAATCCCAGCCCTTGACATCTATTGACTAAAGCTCCAGAATAGGTAGATCCATTGCTGGTGGCTTATTAAAATAATAAGCTGAAAGGAAATCCCTGTCTCAGTGCTGAAGATTTGTGATCTGTCAGCTATGAGATTTGGCAAGGAACTAACAACAGGTTAGGCTGTTGGGCTAACACTTCCCATCAGAATACATTTTATTTTAAGAGAAAAATGTGTTTTCAGTGACTAAAACCAAATACAATTCTAAAAATTTCCTGTGTACTAGGGAGAATAAACTCAGATCTTCAAAAAATTCTAACAAAAGACTTTTTAATTTTTTTTTTTATTTTTTTATTGCTGGTTTTATTGGTGGGAATAAAATCGTATTCCAGGTGTTGTTCAGGACTCAGGAAAACAGCTCACAGTCGTGAACTATGCCTCTTATTCATAGGATGTTGGAAAATTAATTTTCCTTTCAAATTCCCTATCCAAATAAACCCAGGAATGCTGATCTTCACTGCTTATGGGCTGTTGAAGGATAGAAAACACTCCAACAATTGTTGTTGTAAAACTGGGTAATGTGAAAACAGGACAGTTAAAACTCTTACCAGACTTATTGGATGTGAAGGATGGTATTTGGTTTTGTTTGTAGATTTGCTATAAGAATAATTTCCCCCAAAAAAATGTGAACGAAGGTGTCTAGACCTGCAGTCCTAAGGCTTACTTAGTACTTCTTAGTACTGGCATCTCAGTTTTCAGGTTTGCAGATCTAAAAGAGGAGTTAAAGAAAGCTCAGGTTTCATATTCCTGAGGCTTTATTGGCTCTTTTTCTAAAATGAGAGAGATAAATCCCAGCTGGCCTTTGGAAAGCCCTCTCCCAGAGAAGATGACAGGGATTTACTTTATAGGTAGAGAAGGAGACAATCATGTCCATGCTGGACATTGATCTATTCTTCTGGAATAGGAGGATATCTTCCTCTGCATTAAAGAACAGGAAACTTTTTTGTCTTGAAATTGAAGAAGAGAAAAACCTGAGTGGGAGCCTTTCCAACTCCAGCATCAGTAGAAAAGTCCATTTACCTCCGATTTTAGGAATACCATTGGGCTGGCTAGTGCAGCTCACTTGCAGAAAAGAATATAGAAAGGAGGGACAGAAGTTCTTTTTAATTTCCTACATTTCTAAAGCCATTATTCTGCTGCCACCACCCTTTCTGAGACATTTTTAGCACCTGATCTCCCTGTCTCTTATGTTGATTTATGTTCCCTGGTCATTTATGTACGTACCATGAGAGAGACTCCTGTTCACAGGGCATTTCTTATGCTGATGTGAATTGAAAATAACTTAAAATAGTTTTTATTTCTGACTATCCAAGTGAAACAAACAAATTGTGTTTATGTCATGCTGATACATTTTATTTTTCCTTCTTCCTTAAAAAAAAAGTAGAAATAGTTGATTATCTATAAACATAGGAATATATGGTAAAGTATCTGATTCCTTTTGGGATAGGATGTCTATGGTACAAATGTTATATGACAAGATCTTGCTGACAAAACTGCTGGTTATCTTGACTTGTAAACTGTTAAGTTATCTTGACTCCACAGAGGGTCCCTAAATTATGATGTTGAACTACTAATCTTGAAAAGGTCATTTCTGCTACCAATTGGGTGTGTTTGAACAGCCTGGTCTAATGGAAGATGTCCCTGCCATGGCAGGGGGGTTGGAATCAGATGATCTTTAAGGTCCTTTCCAACCTAAACTGTTCTATGATTCTGTGGTTCTGTGACTCATGTATTGCCCAGTTTAAGTGTTCCATGAAAAAGAAGCTCTCAAGACTGATGGTGGGAAGTCTTGGAGCTCAAACTCTCATCTCATTGTGAAGGCAATTTATTAGGTTGCTTTTTCTTCATTATATTTTTTCTTTATAATAGCACTGTGTTGTATTATTCACAACTGCACCACACTCTCCTCCTCTCTGCAAGTACATTGCTTCATTTAAAAATGTCAGTATGGGGGGTTTTTTGACCTTTTGTGGTTTTTTTGAAACAAGATTATTCTTTGCATTTTGCTCAAAGTGACATTTTTTTAAGAATAACTTTCACTTAAAAAAAAAGAGATAAAAGAGATAAACAAGTTCTTAAGGTGTTTCTACAACCCCAAATTAAAACAAAAAATTTGATTTAGAGTCAAATAAAATTCCACCAGCTTTGAAATTAATAGAATATTTTAGAAATATATATACGATCTAGCTTTAATTTCACCAGAATTTTTTTTCTATGGGATTTTTATATGTCCCCAGTTGACTGGAGGGGATAGTACTCTTCCTGTGAAGAATTACAGACTTTGCAAGCAAGGCATCACTTGACATATGTCTTCTTTCCACTCACACAGATGGGATCTGCTGCTTACAAGTCCCTTTTGCCTTACAGTCATGTGCTGCTATGAAAATATGAACTATGTTTAATAAATTAGTGCAGCTGATGGACACTTTATCGAAGCCTTTTTTAAAGCTTTGACAAACTGCCTTTGAAGTAGTCGACTGAAATGTCAGAGTTTTCTCTCATTAAAACTCCCACTTCATCTACATCCCTCATGTTTCAGAAAATCTTTTTTCACTGCTTCCACTCAGGTACCAAGAATGACTTACTGAGAAAGGTTATTTTACCTCATGAAGATCTAACTGTTCCACTGTGACAGATAGTATTTCAGATTTATGTTTATTATTTGTTTCTGGGCAGTATTATTAAGTTACAAACCATGAGTCACTGTGTGGTTTTTTGTTGTTGTTGTTTTTATTTTATTTTATTTTCACAGCTAAAAATGTGAAACATTTCACTTAGTGAAACATTAATTTTTTTTTCATCTCAAACCACATTTGCTTCTACTCATGGACTTGAAGACAAGGGTTGGTTGTATGTTTTCTCAGCTGTATTAGCCCTGATTTTTTCTTCTAGAGATGGTTTCTGGGTGTGGAAGCCCATTGTACCCATACTAGATCTAATTCTGCTCTTCTAGGGGTTACAGGATGCTGCCAGCAGCCTCTCAGAATAGCCCCTATGTTCCTAAAGCCAGGCTGGTTGTCATCAGAAAGCTCCTTCAAAAAGTTCCATTGACACTGAGATTTAGGCATAATGCCTCCTAAATTTATACCCCTCTCTTTCTCAGAGATCAGCAATTCCAGCAAAGCTTTGCTAATATGAACTTGACAAGGAAAGTAAGTTTATAAACTGGGTGTGCATGGACTGCATCTGAGACAGCTGTGGTGCTGTGATGTTGCTCTTTCCTTTGAATCTTCATGACATTTGGGAAAAAATGTTCCATCACTGCTTTTTGACCTATAATTTCATTTTGAAACATAAAATGATCAGTGATGACTCATATCCCAAACTTATCAGGTCTAGTATTTTAATTAAGATTTCAATCCATGCCATGTAAGCCAAAATGGAACCATTTCCAGCTCCCATGGTTGCACACTATGGGACTAACACATTCTTTTTTTTGACATTAGGCAAATGGGACTTTGCATATACACAAGGGGAAAACATGCTGAATAAGAAAGCCTTGTTGCTGCCTACTCACTTTCTCAAGCAGAATTGCACTTCTAAGTCAGAACCAAAAATTACTGAAAAGACTTCAGAAATAAAAATTACTGCAGCATATTTCTTTAGTTGAGTGTTTTTAAAAGAAATATACTCTTCCTGTCTTTGAAGACACTGTTTGTTAGCCCTTTCTCAATATACAACTCCTTTTTTTTTAATGCTGTGGAGAATAAAAATATTTATGAGGAGGCAAAGAGAAAAGAAAAACTCCTGTTTCTTTAAGAGATGCTTTCCCAAAACTTTCTGGAGCAAATTTGTTTAGTTTGTCCATTTACGAGCCTGTCAACATGTCTTTTGTGTTCTAATTGTGCCATCTGTAGTTTTTAGTTTTTACAGTTGTCAGTATTCCAAAGACTGAACTTTTCAATTAATTTGGAGAAAGCAAGTACACTGTAATAGGCGAACTCGTCAGGCACAGCTGAAGAGGGAATAAGTGAGATTCAGGAATTTATTTCAAAAGAAAAACATCTCACAGGTTCTCCTGTTTTTCTAAACATCATGTTAATGTTTAGTTTTAACTATGTCAAGATAAAGTCAGCATAGTGATTGAAGTTGTAAACCAGTTGTAAAAAAATCTGAATTATTCTTTTCATTGTACATTCAAATTTTAGTTTTGACCTGTATGCAAAGAGTGAATCTACTGCTGTATACAAATGAGCCCCAGTATCCTTCTCTCAGAGGAGTGTCCATTTCATTACTTTCTGGTTTAGGTCAACTTTGGAAAATATTAGTGGATCTCCTTGGGAAGCATGAAGACACTTTGGCTTTTCAAAGCTTAAAATACCTGTATGAGCTCCCAACAAGACAAGATGCAGTTTGTGATGCTGAGGATCACTGCACCATCGTGTAAAATCTCAATGCACCTGATTATTTGCCTTTGCTTCTGGTTCCCGGGATTAACTATCCAAGGTAGATGGTTTCTACCATCTACCTTGGGGTCCCTTCCTGCCACCAAAACCAGTAACAGAATTGGGGAGGTTTGGTAAACCTGTTCTGAGATCAGAGGAGGGACTCCTGCGGTGGCAGAGCTCATTTAGACACATCCCAGATGTGGACCACGGACCTCACCATGATGGCAACTGGTCATCTGTTCTCACTTTCTGAATCTCTTGTTTTTCAAATACTGCACCCATTTTTGCACAACAAGGGACACTGTTCAATGTGAGTTTGCCATGTACCCCTCTGTGCATGGACAGTTGGAAGTTATTTTTTCACTTTTCTAGCACCTAGGGTTTTTAACTCCGATTTCTGGTGAAAAATTAAAGATTGTTTGTATGTGGAATACTTTATTCCCCCTTTTCAGTCCCAAATCTATACACTGACAAAGATCCAGGAAGGAGACATAAGTGACACCCATCCTGCAGCCATTTCACCTCATACCTACTTTATCTGCTTCAAGGAAGAAATTAGAAGAAACTTTATGCCTGTTATTTGTGTGTGCACAAACACGTTACTAATGATTGTCCTACCTAGAACACAGGGGCCTTCTCTTGCATCAGGAATTCCATTCACTTGAGTTGTAGTAGCTAGAGCTGTGGATTTAAAAGCTTCAACTCTGCTGATGACCTAGCTAGGGCACACTGATATTAAAATGTTGGGGGTTCCATATATGAAATTATTTTTGTAAGTTACTCTGGGACTAAGAAGTGAAGATCTCAAAGTATAAGACATGTTGGAATTGGCTTTTCATCTTTAGTATGAAGCAGGAAGATCATGTAATCAGGTATTTTGTCTGTAACTCAGTTCTTTCCTAGTGTTTTGATGTGCTTAGAAATTTGGGTCTGATTTTTGGATGAAGGCAACTATTGGCAGGGTCCTGTTATTGAACCACTATGGCCTGAGATGGAAAAAACTGCTCTGGTCATCTGTTCCTTTTCATTGCCAGGCCGGGATTAGTCTTCATTATTGCACATTTGGCTAATGTTTTGTTCTGGTTTTCTTCCTGCCAGACCATGAGTTTTGAGAATTTTTCCTGGGAGATGATTATTCAGGCTAATAAAGATGCAAAATTAAATTAAAATTGAAGCTGTTCAACTGTGAAACACTATGTTTCCCATGGATGTTTATGTGTCTACTGGCTTAAGCTGGGAATGCTTAGGTTTGCCTTTTTTCGCTTTTGAAGTGCACCTAAGTTTTAGAGATGGCAAGTAACCAGATGTCCCTCAGTGTGGGTGCTGCAGATTCTGCCTCATCAATCTGGGCATCGCTTTGTGAGTTGTACTGAGAGCAGCACCAGGATCCCACAGGCTGGTGCTGATCTCACAGAATTATCTCTGCCTGGAAGAACAAACCAATGGTTTGGAGCCAGCTCACCAGGTCACCATTTCAAGCTCAGCCAGGAATTATCACCTGACAGCTTTTTGGCAAGCAGACTCTCTACAAAATGAACTGATGGGCTCAGGCCACTCCAAAGTGGTGCTCATATTTTAGACAAATGTCCTCAGATAGCCTTAACCAGTGCAAAAAACATACTCAAACCTAACTCAGTATCAAGTGCATCTGGCCAGCTATACATTCCTAGAAAATGTTGTTTCTTTACCCAGAAACTAAAGCCTAAAACATGCTGATATCTCCTTTCTTATTAAACAGCAGCCAAGTTCAGGGCAATATGATAACATATGTAAAGACAGGACATCATTCAAGGTTAAGAGGATGAGCCTGGGAGCTCTGACTCAGTGCTGGAGAAGTCAGAAAGAACTGATATCACTGTCCAGACCAGTTGCTTCAGAATTTCACTTCCTTTTAGAAACTGGAATATAGCAGCCAAGGATAAATCCTGCAGATGGAGAGAAACTAAGCAAAAATGGTTTTACTGGAATTTTTCTGCAGTTTGTATTCATACTGTCAGAGACTCAGGGACAGGTTATGCTGAGGTAAGAGGTTTCAGTTCTCTTCTTTCATTTATTTCCCTGTTCTGGCCTTGGGAAAAACATTGTAACTTCCCCTCAATCCCCTAGTGGATGCAGAGAACTGAGAAAAGCTGTGTTATGGTAGGAAGGGACAGCTCACGGTTGTCCCATTGAAGTCCTGTGCCTCTGACCCAAGGGACTCTTGTGTGGACAAACCAGCACTGCTTCAGCTCCACAGCTGTATTATTTTAATGCTGGTATTAGATACATAAATCCATAACAACAACTTTGTAACACCACCCACTGCATCCTCTCAGGACAGAGATTAATCTGTTGGGTGTGTTTTGTGTCTCCAAAACTTTTAAGGACAAGACTCTCCCTCAGTTCTTTACTTTTGGGCATCCCACATGCAGCTTTGAGACAAGATCCCAAGAGAAAGCAGTGGCTGCGTCCGTCGAGTCTGCAGTCTTTTGGAGAAATCAAGCAGGAGATATAGTTCAGTCACAGTTCCTAATAAAGCAGCCTCTTAACTTTATCCTTTGATTAAAATGTAAAAACATCTTCCAGGAAGGGTCTTACCATGCTCTTGTATTTACAGACCCTGGCAGAAGGGAGTTGGGCCACCCATGCTAAGGTGAGGATGAACTTTCTAGCTCCTACCTGGACAACAACTAACATCAGATACCATTTCTCTACAGCCTTGACAGGGAAAATAAAATTAAAAAAAGGTGAGTTATTTGAAGCAGTGCTGTCTAAGATCAAATAATCCAACTATTTAATGGAAGGATCAAAGAATTAGAGCAAAGAAATTGGATGTTCTGTTACTGTGCCGAGCACAATCAGTGCTTCAAAAAATGTCCCTGAGCTCACCAAGCCAAGGGCACTCAGGACTGAAGTAGAGCACTCAGCACAGTGCAGGAGAAGGCTCTAAATGTACTCTTTATTAAGATGATAAACTCCAAAGAAGGCACAAAAGGGAGTATATTTTTTAAAATGCAGAATTCTGAAAAGGTGTGAATAGCTTCATCAAGCAAACACATGAATATTAATATTCATATACTCATTTATAAAGCAATTGCTGGTGAATCAAGTTGGTATCTTCAGAGCATAATGCAAGGATGTTTTGTTTAATTGAGTTTTTTAACTAGTTTACTAATTAGGTTCCACCAAAGCAAAGAAACTCAAATAGTGGAATTTAGACCTGAATGAGTAAGTTCTGAAAACATCAAGTATTGTGCTTTTTTTTAACCTGATGATGGTGCTATACACAGTTGACTCCCTAACACTATGGAAAATGGTATAGGGAATAGATTGAAGATCTTCATGTGAAACTTTTGAGTTTTGCTCATGACTACCTGATATGCCAAATTATGTCAAAATTAGTATCAGTGCACTAGCTGCATATTCCATGCAAAAAGATCAAGTGAATGCTGAATCAAATAGACCAAGTGCAAAGGCGAATAGTACATGAAGGTGCTGCTTTTCGTACAAGTGTCATAGACTCATGCAAGAATGTGTCTCCATGTCTGTTTCAAATAAATATATAAATAAAGCAAATTCTTTTCCTGATATTTATGCTTCACGGTATCTTGACACCCGGAACAAATCTGCTTTAAGCAATTTTCTGGGCCTTTTTCTTTCTTTTCTAAATCACTGAAGTGGAAGCTTTTGCTCCATGTAAGCTTTACAACAAAGTTTTCAAAACTAGAGAATTAAAGAAAGATTCATGACTTTTTGCACAGGTATATAAACAAATTTGCAATTGTAAAAGTGGATGTTGAGTACATCTGGGAGCAATTTGCCCAAAGAAAGATTTTGGAACCTCATATTTGGCTATGTAGAGGAGGGAATTAAATGTCCAGAGACATGTTCTGAACATGAACATTACATATGCCTGAAACCAATTGGAATTCGGTCCTGCTCAAAACTGAGAGGGGACTTTATTAATGTCTAAAAGTATCTGAAGAGAGGGTTTCAAGAGGATGGAGCCAAGCTCTGCTTGGTGGTGCTGACCAGTAGTATGAGAAGCAGTGGGTACATGACCCACTGTGGTCCCTCCCAACCTCACCCATTCCGTGATTCTGTGAATTCAGGTGTCTGAACTAGGAAAAGGTGCTTAGAGTTGCTGTTCTCAACTATCTCTAAGATAAAATTCCAGCTCTCTCAGTTTGAACCTTGTCATGGTTTGAGATAGCCCCAAAATCCAATTCCCTAGCTCTATTCCTTCTCCCACATCTCAACCTAATGTGAGATGGGTTTTTCCAGACAAAACACACCAGACTCAAAGTGGGGGAAAAGGAATATATTACAATGACTGTACAAATAAATACCATATCACATTATACACATGATCACAAACTATCTCTACCATGACATATGTATTTACAGTGGATCAGATCTCTTCTTCCCTCCAAATAAAAGTCCAGGAGGGAAAGAAGGACAGATCCCTTCCAGTCTCTGAACAGCAGCATCTTCTGAGGCAGCAGTCTGTCTGTCTTCTTCACATGCATGCAGCAGCTGTGGCTGGCTTTCTGCCAGCATCCACGAGGGAGGTATCCAAGCCTCTCTCGGCCCCATCGCCTCACAACCGAGGGGTCTTCCGTGGGCTTCGTAACCCCAGACAAGGTCGTATCACCACGTCATATCACGAAGACTCAGGGGGGTCTTCGTGACGGTCTGGTATCTCCAGGAGACTCAGCTCCTTGCAGGGCCTCTGTGCCCTGTCTCTCAGGCTGCCACCGTGGCAGCAGTGCAAGGGGGGGAGCCAAGGTCAACTCCCCCCGCATTCCTCTGGCCGTCCCGGTCCAGCTCCGGGACGCTCTGAGCTTCTCAGCTCCTCTCTCTCTCTGGTGCTGCATACTCCAAGGCTCCTCTAAAATAGGAGTCCATCTACTCCTCCTTCCAGGAGGTCTCAAAGGAGTTTTGGGGGGCTGGTACAGTCTTACCCCCAGAACTCTGTCTCTCAGGCTGCTGGTTCTCTTTTCCTCGGCTCTCCTTCCAGGAGTCCTTTCTCTGGTGCTGCATGTTGCTTCTGCTGCTCCTTCAGTTCAGGTCTTATCTCTGGCTCTCTGCCACCGTTTCTCCGGTCAGTGCCGGCTGCTGCTCTGCGCCCATGGAGAAAACATCTCCCGGCATAACTACAGGCACCTAGCCCAGCTTTATGCTGTTCCAGGTGCCCGCAGCCCCCCCAGCCAGGGGGGCCCAGAGGGCCCGAGGGGCTCAGAGCCCCTTCCTCGTGGCTCACAACATGGCCACCTCTCCTCAACAACCCAAACTACAACTCATCTCTTCCGGTGAGCTTGTGGGATGTTGACATTTTTGCAGGAGCGCCCATTGGACAGAACTTCAAAACTTCCAGGGGTTTCCACCCCTTGGGGTCTACCACTTTTCTTAGCCTCTGGGGAAAAACAAAGTCCAAACCACTACAAACCTCTACCTGAAATGTCATCAAGCTGACAGGTGTCCTAGAGACATGGCTTTGCCCTCCAGTGCAGTCCTGGCATATACAGGAGTGCCTCCATAGCCAGTCTTATGTAGTCCCATAAGTATGTTTGGACTGTGTCTACCAAACACTGGAAGTAGGTCCTCACAGAAGGTGACTAGAAGAGGCAGTGTTATAACTCCTGTCTAAGTGTCATATCCTAAATCTTTGTTCGCGAAGCCTAGCCATGATGATGAAGTGTCATATGGCAGCTCACCAGGGATCATGAAGATCATGGTCTGGAGGAATTTTCTTTCTTAGCTTCGTCTTCTGAGAAAGGCACTTTCACTCAACGGCCCCGACTCCTGCTCCAAGAACTTCTTGATTTTGGATATGGCATAAGGACCTGAAACTGGAGCCAAAAGCTCTCTATGCCTACCAGAGTAGAAGAGGAATTTAACTTAATTAACTAAGGAGAGGGGTTAGGACACATAAAATGTGCAAGAGGCTTGGTCACACTTGCAGTCTGGAGCAGGGTCCCCAGAGAAGTGGTCACAGCAATAAGTCTGACAGAGTTCAAGAAGTGTTAGGACAATGCTCTCAGACACATGGTGTGATTACTGGGGCTGCCCTGTGCTGGGCCAGGAGTTGGACTCAATGATCCTTTTAGGTCCCTTCCAAATCAGGTTATTCTATAACTCTGTGACTCTGCATGATCTGAACCCTTATGTCACGTAAATGCTTAACCCATATAGTCCTTAGAGGTCTTGATGTTACCCCAGGAAAAACGGTAGTATTTTATGACCAAGTACAACATGAGGCTCAGGTTTTTTCTTTTTTGTATATCTAGGCTGTTTTGCTTTGCTTTCTGTCCTATAGCAGATTTGTCTCTGAATCCTGACAGGGGAATGAGGGAGCGTTACAAGGTGTAAATCACAGAAGAATCTCCATTGAGGATTGCTAAAAGGTCAAAGACTTAAAGCCTTACCTCAATGCATCATACTGGTTAAGTTTAAGAGACCTCTGCACAGCTCATGGACCCCTATGACTTCTGTTCTTGGACATCTAACAATACCCAAGCATTCTATGAATTCTGAATGCCAAGAAATGCAGTAAGGGGGAAAGTGTCTTATACATAGATACCTAAAAATTCAGCAATGTAATAATAAATTTCCCCTTTCTGAACCCAACCACCTTTTCCATAATATTAACCAGAGCCAAGAACTAGCAGTGCTTCCTTCAGTAAAATAAAATAACAATTGCAACTGGAATAGGTCCCTAAGAAATTATTCTGTTCTCTTTCCAGACAGCAATTTGCAATTAAATTCAGGCTCTGATGATGGGTAGAAAGCTGTATGCATTTAACCACTTTCATTTATAATAGTTAGAAAGAGGTAGAATAATTGCTCTTGATAACAGACTGTGTCTGGAGAGGTGGGATGTGTGTGCATTTGCCTCTCAAGAGAGTGGGAAGATCTTCGTTTCACCTGAATAATTCAGTGATATCCAGGAAGAAGGTATGAGCAAAACCAACTCTTGTTTCTCAAATCAGGAGAGATTTGAGAGTGCAGGCTCTATGGCAAGGGGGAAGTTGTATTTTCAGTAGGACAGAAGCAGAGTCTCCTGATCTTTATATCTGTCCTGTACAGTTTTGAGTTTCTCTTCCTCTCTTTTACCTCATTGAAAGATTTGTATTCTGTAGCAGTCATATAAAGAACTTAACATTCTTTCGGCCCTTGCCCATGCTTCAGCTATTGAAGAGAAGAAAGAGGACGTCTGGCTCTAAAAGGTTTGAGAACAACCACATCGAATGCATCAAATTTAACCAAAAGGTTTAATCAAAAATCACGAGGCTTCTTTCTGTTGACTTCACTGGGCCTGGGATCAGACCTCACCTGAAATAGTGAACTAGGACTCCCAGAATAAATTGTCCTACTATTCTTTCCAGAATTTATGCAGTGTTTTAAGAGCACTAAGGAAAGGTGACCCAGAAAGCCCAGTAAAGAAAAGAATAACGCTGCACAAGGAAAGATAAAACAGAAGCACATCCTCAGCTAAGATGGTTTAATTAGATGAAACCCAATATGTGTTGGCTATAATTTAAAAGATGCTCTGCACACTGAGGGACGAGGAGGTAATTTACAAAACCATTGTTTGCAAATGCAAATGTAAGAAAAAGAAAGGCATGTAAGCTAAGCTTTGTGCAGCATTAAGAAGTTTAAACAAGGCAAGCAATCTAAATTTGGATTAAAAATCATGATACTGAGATAATTCTTATATTTGAAAAATGCAATACACTTGGAAGAGACTGGAATTTAAAGATCTATTATTTACTAATAAGAATGAAAAACCTCTTGAATATTAAAGAACTGAGAGAAGTTTGGGAATGAAACAGATCTTAGTTGTAGAAGAGGGGAAATATCTGTGAAAATAAATTATTATTATTATACTTTATATTTCTTTTGATATGATTCAGAAATTGGCAAAATAATTTCCCTAAAAGAAGTGGCATATCATTAGTAGGATATAGTAGGCAGTTTAATTACATAGGGCTACAGTGACTTTCTTCCATGGTAGGTGAAATTACTGGCGTGTTTTGTGAAAGGAGTATAGGAACTTTTCTTAATTTCCTGAACTTATTAACAGAAAAGGTTGAGGAATGATTAAAAAAGAAAAAAGAGTCTTCTCAGGAATTCACATTGAAGTTTTCAGATCCATGTGTTCCTAAAATAGAAGAGAAAGATCTTCAGAAAAAGCAAGAGACACATTAAATAGGATTAAAGTTTATTTTTGAAACTGACTTTATTAATGAAAGGTCACAGCATCAGTATGAATAATTCACTCCTCAGAGATCTGCCATTTCATCTGGCATGAAAAGCCCCTTGCACAGCCAACCCTCTCCAAAGTGTGCTCAATATATGGGACAGCAGTTAAAAGTGTTCTTAAAAATAATTCTACTGAAGAGATGCCCTTTGGTAGAGTGATCTACCATCACAGCTATGATAGTTTGATTTCATCACTTGTCTTGCAGAGATCAAATATCCAGAACTTGTTAAGAAGAAGAATGTTCTTCCAGACTCATACATCTCAGTGCAATTAACATCTGAGTTTCTATTTCAATTACAGAGATTTTATAGAGTGTGATATGAAGAGTTTCTACCCACATCCTGGAGGGTAAGAAGGTCAGGGCTGTATGACTATAACAAAAATATGACAAAAACTGATGTGAAGATTTCAGCCAAAGGTAGCTAAAGTGTAGGTGTGAGGCCACCCTTGGGCCATCTCCCTTAGCTTTCTGGTTACAATGGAGAGTGATTTTTCGTGCTTGTGTTTTCAGAGAGGAAATGTCTCTGACAGAGGCAGAAAAGGACTGAATGAAAATGATTAAAACAGAGTGGACTGGAGCTCTGCAGGAGGACAGTTCAGCTCAAGGAATTGTCTACAGACAATTAGTCTCCCTTAGGCTCCCTGCCTCCGTCACAAAGCGAGGGAACAGTGCAGTGCCTTCCTTCTTCCCGCTGCGATACAGCAGCCGACTGTCAGCAAACAACTTCCCTTTTGGCAGTACATGTTTTGCTTCAGCTGATTTTTGTGACTGGTAGCCTGCAAACACAGCAGATGCTTATGTTCACAGTAGCATTATTATCTTCCTACTTCCAATCCATTAAGCATGGTCTGTGGAAATGTGCACACCACAGCTTCTTATACAAATACGTGTAATCCATCAAACAATTCAAAAAAGTAGAAGACTTTTCAAAGTTTGTAGAACTGACTTATAAACCCTGTTTGCTTTGTGGAATATGCACAGAAGGCAAATCAACTCAACAGTTGAAAGCACAGCATAAATTACGTATGGATCAAAGCAGACGTGGGTGCACAAAAGCAAACAAGCCCTCCCTTCCATCAAAACTGAGATGAGGTTTATACCTGAAAGCAAAAGAGCATCCAACAGTGTGTCATGGGTTATGGAGTTTGATCTAAAATATTGGAATGTATGTTCTTTGGGATAAAGGGAATTCAGCAATTTTTCATTATCATTAATCTCCCAAAAGCATGTCTAAGAGAAAAATAGCAGCCAGTAGCTAATTGGACAGCTGCTTTAAAAAACCAAAATTCATGTTGATTTTTTTTCTTGTAGTTTTCATAAATATGAAATGTGCCAGACAGCAGGGGTTGGCGAGGGAAGCTTTCTATTTGCACAGCAAATGCAACCCCATATGTGCCTGTGCCAGGCTAGACAGTTGTTTAGCCTTCCTCCAATATGGCCCTTGCCAAAGAAAAAAAAATAATTTTAGGAACACCTCCCAAAGATAAAGTGTGGTCTTAAAACCCTTTCCAGAAAAGCAGCCACAACTTAAGGTAGCACATATGTGTTGTACTGCCTTTACCTGCAGATGTAGAAGTAAACTGGCAGTGACACACTCTAGAGTCTGCTGTTTCCCAAGCCTGCTATTTCCTATTCACATTATTTTTCTAAAACACTGTTCCTTTTAAAGAAACTAGCTCTCCTCCATCCCAGATGAATGACATAATTCATAGGTTTGCAGTCCCAAAGGTTTCAGACCAAAACATCTGAAATCTCAAAATGTCTGGCAGATCTATGGACAAGTTTTTGCCTACAGGTGCTGTGAAGTCAATATTGTTTCATGGAGCAGGTTGTGGAGGTCACAGCTACCACTGCTGGGAACCACCAGAACCACTGATCCTTGATGGACAATTTCCAGGACTCTGCATTCACAGGCAACCACTATAAACACACCACATCATTTGATGGACAATATTGGACACCCCGCTTTATCTCTGCCTCCATCCTACAAAACAAAAGCCTTAATCTCTCCATCCAACCCATCACATGTGTAAGTGCTGCTATGAAAGACAAAAAGCCTTACTTCTATTCTTCTTTCATACAAACATAAGCCCAAAAGTGCAAAAAAACAAACCATAAAGTCATCTTTTTTTCTAATATATAGCAAGTCTTGACTGTTGCTTGCCCCTCGGAGTTCACTGTTTAAGAGTCATAGTTGGTATCTGAAGGTGATCCCTCTGATGTAGGGGTGACAGATACACATCTAAGTAATGTCTTTTGCTTAGACTGTACTACAGAAACATAAGAATTATCATCTCATTATTTAAAAATGTCTGTATACATAATATATGTATATTTATTTAAACCAATTAAGAAATTACAACTGAAAATCAGGTTTCTTTTATATGCTCAAGCCTGGACAATGCAAAGAATCATTGGGTTAATTAATATGCCCCAAAATTCATTAGTGTTTCCTCCAATAAACCATGAGGCATTCTTAGCTCTGCATGCCAAAGCTATTTGATTACTTCATTGCAAGAAATTGCAATGAGAAAAATTTAGAGAAATTAATGAGATCAAAACTATAAATATAAGCTTCATAACCAAGAGATAACACTAATCAAAGCCTGATAATTATCAGTTTGATACTGCAAAGTCTTAATTGCATCCAAACCCTTGTCAGCTCTGCAGGATTTGCTGAGCATCTTGCAGAACTGAAATCCTCTTGAAAAGCTTTAGAGACCGAATTTTACATCCTTGCTGCTGATTTCAGTGGCTCTGGTTGTGAAGCAAGGTGGTGGTGTGAATGAGCTATTTATGCTGCTTGTTTTAGATAAAGGAACATCTGAAAGAGATTTGGGCATAATTTTGCACTAAGGTTGTTTGCACATTCCATGGAAACTGCTCTAAAGATCATCTCTAGTAGGCAATCTCATCTTTGCAGAAACTGCTCAAAGGTATCTTTCTGCAATTCACATTGTAATTTTCTTTTTCCCTAGAGTGGTTTGCCTAAGACAGATATACCTGTTAAAAAAATGTACTAAGAAAAGTGCAGCTCCAAAGAGGACACTTACATCTCTGAATGAAATGCTGGTAGGACAACACATTGTAAACCACTAACTCTCTTATTTTCCCAGCTCTTCAAAATGGCTAAAAACATTGTCAATGACAAATTAGTGATCTTGAGCCTAAAATTTATTAGATGAAAATAAGAAACCCTCTTACAAACCTTGTTCCACAAATTTTCAAGCAATAGGAGGCACAGATTTGCCAGAAGCAGCATAAATATGACTGGATAATTTGCTGTGCCGGGGTTATACATAATATTAAGTTTGCTTTTAAAACCTTGGCATGAATTATCTTTAGCTATTACCCTGAAATAAATATAGATTAAAGAAAAAAAAGGAAATCTAACATTGAATCACAGATTCAGTGGCTGCAAAAACTTTTTGCATCCATGGCTCAGATTCTTACAAATGAGAGACTGGACAGGGTTATTTGATTGGTTAATTTGACCTTATCCCAGTATCAGGCTCCTTTCACTCTTTCACTTCTATGCTGAGCTCACCTAAACAGTAACTTTCAGGAAATTTCCTTTTCTTGATTTAAAGACATCACAGCCAGAACATCCAGCTGGCCTTGATGGTCAAAGTTTGTTTTCACTACGGATTTCCTTTGCATCAGTTCCCAGCTATTAGACTACCAGTGGGGAACCCACCTAATTATCCCGTGCAGATGATGGAGGCAAAAATATTACCATCACTCCTCTACTCTGTCTTATTAAAAATTGGGACATGAACCCAATATTCCTATTGTGTAGGAAAATGTATTACCCAGAAGGCAATATCCAGGGAAGGTGATGTAATGATCCCAATTCAGCCTGTTGTTACAGTTATACCCACCTAAAGAGGGCCTAAAAGTTGCTTCAATTAGTATGGGATAATTTAGACCAAGCCTCCTAGTTTCTCAGCTTAAGTACTGGGCTAAGACCATGTCAGACATCCTCTGTGGCCCTTATCTACATAATCAGCTCAGAGCCACTGAGCACTGAAGTGCAGAGGTGCCAGAGACAGCGTCTTACTGTCCCTGGTTGAGGAGCATGTAGGAAGGTGCTCAAGGGCCACCTGAGAGCTGTGACCATCTGCTCAAGGGTAGGAGTAAGTCCTTCTTCTGGGAGCTGGGGTTCATCACTAGAAACAGCGGTGTCACTCTCTTCTGCTTCTGGAAGTTTAAAGATGTTTTTAGAGTAGCTGTGCTTTGGTTGATGCTATGGAGAACAAGAAACTTTCCTGGTAAATGTCACTGCAAAATCCTTCACAAAATAGCACAGTTGCCACTTCAGCAAAGATGATGGGGGAGCAACCCAAGGTGGAAGCACAGAGTGCTAGAAAACATCTCTCCAAACCAACAAAAAATGAAAGCAAAACTCTCTTGGCTCCCTGAGATGGATTGGGCATCACTTTAAGTCCACTGATTTCAATTAGTACCCTGGAACTAATTTCTCCTCTGATCTCCAGAATATCTCAGCTCCCTTCCTGGTTTATTGGGCCCCTCTCTTTTGACCGTAGTTTTATCCTGGCTGTGGGCCAGAGGGAACATTAAGCACCTGAATTTCCAAATTTAATTACAGTGTTTAAATAATGATACAGAGCATTGATTCCATTTACTCACAATGGTACAAACCAGTTTTAAGTATTTAACACCTGGGGCACATCCTGTCTCACTGCTCTCTGTTTAATCACCTTCTGCCAATTAGAAAAATCCCTGAGAGGTTGCTCTGCTTTCTACCATTGCAGAAACTGAATACCTCAGGTGCTACCGCAGCTTTTGTTTAGTGGTTTTGTCCTGGAGAGAAAGATTTGCTCAAAATTAAGTAGATGGTGTATTTGAATCTTTATATTGCACACCTACAACTCACTTTGAACTGCTTGGGCACTGTCACAGTCTGACCTGAGTTTATAACCGGTGCATTTATAAATTCTTTTTGTTGGCCTGGCTGCACAAAAGGACTCTGAGGTGGGGATAAGTGGGTCTTTGCAGAGAAAATAATGTCCAGAGGGCTCAGAGCATGTCTGATACAGAATGGCCACGTTTCATTGTTTACAAGTCCCAGTTCCCAAGCACATTGCACCCTCACAGCCCCAGGATGCTGCCCGCAGGTGTCTGTTGTGGGCAACTGGTGAGGTGCTCTCAATTCCCATGTCCTGTGATGCCACACATGTCCTGCATCCTGGGCAGCTGCTCAGGGAGCTGACCTGTCCTGGGATGAGCTGAAAGCTGTCCACTTTCTGCTTTCTGAGCATTTCCACCTATCTCCAGCAAAAAGCCATCCCAGAGCTCACCTATGCCACAGAGCCTGGAGAGTTTTGGTTTAATGAAGTCAAGCAGGATGCTTGTTACTGTGCTCATGCTTTCCCCAAGGCTCAGGCCAGCTGAATTCCTTGTCATGTTTCTTTACAGTATCAACAAGTCCTTCCCTCGCTCTCTACCCTGGAACCAAATCACCCTGCATGCAGTGACAGGTCCTCTACTCATTCTTCCTCTTCATCTCTTCCTGATGTTTGTATATAGTCACTCCCAAAGGTCATCCATGTAGTGGATCTTTCTGTGCTGTACTTTTCCTCCTGCTGCTGTTGGCATCTTTCTTTCTGTGCCTTGCCAGTGCTCACACACCCAGGGAGGCAGAGGGACCCTGCCTTGGGTCCAGCCATGTGGGTAGCACATGGCAAAGTTTAGCTCTGTCCTCAAAGTCCATGGCAAAGGTCTCTGGCACATGTGCCAGTGCTGCCAGTGAGAGGTTGGGACCAAAAGAAAGCACTGGATCTAGGAGGGGAAGGCAGATACAAATGGCTTTCCCTTCTTGGGACTGAAATCACAGGGTTTCTTGCTCAGTTTTCCTGTAGTGACTTGACCAAAAAATCCTCTTTATGTTCTTTGTGTCATGTTTGTTCAGTCACTCTCCTAGGAGAGAATAATTTTGCAGCTTCCTTGAATTGATTAAGAGCAGCTTTACATTAATAAGTGTCCTCAGCTCTTAATGTTGATTTGTTATGCTGCTGTAGCAGTGTTCCCAACACTACCCAGTTGAGAAACATCCCACTCCTGGTGCCCTGGCTGATCCCAAAGCCCAGCAGAAGACAAATTTCTTCCCTCACCCTTTGCAGTTGCTAATAACGAAACAGCCTGGTTGGCACTGCCCTGACAGCCCAGTGCAGGGCTCGTTGCACCCACCTGGCAGATGGTTTTCTTCCTGCTCACTATTCCATCCACCATCCATGAATTTGTGCTGCCACAGAGCTTCATAACCAGTCTGATTTGCTCATCTGCACCCCAAGGACAGGTTTATTCACTACAGACATCCCTTCTTTCTGTCCTTACCTCCTCCAAGATCCATTAGAGCATCCCGTCACCCAGGGAATGTGCCATAAATCTCATTTGGCTTTCCTTGCAATCATTCTCATGGTTCTGTTTAATCCTTTTGAATATCTGAAAGTTTGCTCTTGGCCTTAATAGTTCCTAACGATTTCTTCTACTGAGTGCCCTGTGCTCCCTTTGACTCAACACAGGAGCTGAGGGGGCTGCAGAGCTTCTTGGATGTGGTCATGTCCCCTTGATCAGAAGTTTTGCTCCCCACATGAGGGCAAGGAAATTCTTATCAGACCCAACTGCTCATTTTTCTGTTGAAAATGCCTAGCAGATCCTCTCTGAAATAGGTTTAGTTATATTAGTCTGGTGTAGATAATTCAACTGCCCCTATCCTTTTTTTTCTGAGCTTCTCTGTTGTTTAAGACACTGGAATTACACTGTTATCTCTAAGACGAGACAGATCTTCTCAGGTCTGCTTTTTTTGGGCCATTCCATGTTCAACACAGGTCTGCAATAAGCCATTGACCGTACATGGCTGGAATCCTGTCTAAATTCTTTATACCACGTTATATCTTAGTCACTAAGAACATCTTCTTGATGATGTGGCATTTCCCTCCTCTGAAGCTGAATTCCCATCTTCCCCTTTACTAGCTGTTCCCTGGTTTTCACAGCGGAAAGATCTGGAAGCAGTAGAGTGTTTTATGAGGTGATTTTTTTCTAGGTAACTACTTGCATTTGCAATAAGGTTTTTAGTTCTCAAATATAAATATTAGCAGAAGGGTAGTGGAGAAAGTCATAATCTCAGCTTGCTTTGTAGCCTTAATCACCTCCTTAGGCACTGACTTCCTAAAATAACATTTATATATTTGTTTGTTTGTTTTTCATTTGTTTAACTTTTCTAAAATATAGTTTCATATTGATGCTGTCATTCTTCTCATGCAAATATTGTCAGAACAAAGGAAGTGTAAAATGTTCCCATTTCACTTGAGGGCCAGGAGCACCGTCTGGAGAATAGTGGGCAAATGTCCACTCCTCCTCCTCCTCCTCCTGCTTCCCAGGGCAGCTCTCCAACCTGAATTGATGGAGGGCTGTCACAAACATCCTGAGGTGTGAACAAGCCCTTCATCTCCATGGAGTCTTGAATCTTAAGATTAATGTTGGTGGAGGAAAAAACTTTTCCCAAAAGGCTTTGGCATGCTCACATAATTTGTAAATGTAACTACTGTAACGCTCCGCTCTGCTCGCTATATTTACATGAGCAAGTGGTCTGTCTTAAGTTTAAAGAGAGGCTGTTTATTGACTGTAATATGAGGCTCAAACTTTACAGATGAAGACTACAGACCATGGCTAAAAGTTATAATTGTTTTTCACCTCTAAGCACATTCGCCATCTCTGCTGTACATGGAGCACGTGAAGAAAATCCCAGAGCTCCAATTCCATGGGGCAACCTGCAGTGAGTGAGTTACAGCTCCATACTGCAACTTTTCACAAGGTTTTGCTGAAAAATTTCTCCAGAATATAAAATAGCATAAAACATCAGACTCATCTATTAGCTTTGAAAAATAGAAGGCACACACACAGCAAACAAAACCTGGAATATGTGCTTACGTTCAAGGCCTCCAGGGGAACAGGCTTGGAAGACTGCTGGGAATCAAATTAGGTTCAGGAAAGATCTGATAGAAATTTGTGTTCTTGGAAAGGAGGGAAGGGACACAAATATTGAGGAAACTTGCATTTTATTCAGTGAAAATTATATTTTTCTCCTTCATCTCTCTTCTTTTCTCCCAGTGCCATGTGCATGCATTCCCTCTGATCTGTGAGATTATGTGTTGAACAGGAATCGGCCCAAAGGGTCAGATCCTCTAGCACTTTGCTCTTGCAGTATTCCCTTACATTGAAGGGCTATTTTTGGTTGGAGCAGAAACTTGTATATTTGGTCTCTGAATGGCTTTATCTGCTGGAGAAATTTGCTCCTTTGGGCTGGTTGCAGAAGGGGCTTTCAACTGAGACAAAGATGGAATTTTATCCTCTCCTTTTTAAGATTTCCTTTTTTTTGCATCACAAAAAGGGCAAACTGATTTGTTTTCAATACGTGAAGCTTTTTATTATTGTTCATATTTCAAATTAATTTTGTGGGGGTTCACAAATTTCATATGAGGATAGATCCCCTGGGTTTTATAGTGTAAGTGATGACACAAATAGCCAAAGTAGCAGGCACAGCAACGTGGAAAGTCAGAATACAAACAACAGGCTATGGAGGCATTCATAAAACAAAATGAGGCAATAAACCAAAAAGAAACATTCTCTGGAGTTAGTTATTTCATTTCTGGTGGTTTCAGCTCCCACACAGCCAAAATATATAGACAGATGTAATCTTTTGCTACGTAAGGTTTTTTCAGATCATAAATATAAGCACTGCCACCCTCTCTGGAATTGTTTGCTTTATTCGAGGGACCTAGGAAAAAATCTCCTTCCTGGGAAATATTTAAACCAGAAGCAATTTGCTATTGTAGAGAAACTAGTAATAATCACTTTATTTCTCAGTTTTTCAGAGCACTCTAGTGACTAGTGAATTTTGCTTTAATTCAACAACAAAAGAATCCCTTGTGGAAGGATAAGAGACCTGAGGCCAGAGATGAAAGGGGTTCTACTGCATGGGCTCGACATGGACCACTGCAGTTTGTCCAAACACAAAATTTAAAACTAGATGGCTAATTTGAACTGGTCATTGAGTTAGATCACAATCTTTGGCTATATGTGCAATGTTTATCAAATCCTAAATTACTCAGAATGGTAGTTAAACAATATCCCATTTTTTGGTGTGTCTGTCAGACTGCCAAGATTGGAGGAAAACATTTGCAATGATCTTACAGTATTTTGCTGTGGTTTGGGTTTTTTTCATTGTAATGCTTAGGCCACAGAAAAATAAACTCCTTAGAGATATTGCTGCACATATACTGAAAAAAGATATCTTAGATGTGAATTTATATGTTATGTTGTACCCCACCTGGAGTACTACATCCATCTCTGGGGCCTCCAGTGTTATGCCTGAGAGGCAGAACTGTTGATGACATTTCTAGAATGGGAGTGATTTAGAACACCACTCAGAAGCGCCAGTGCCAGGGTGCTGTGTCCCTTGATGATGAGGTCCAAGACTCAGGAGTCAGAGAGGCTAGAACAGGTCTGAGCATGTCAAGGTAGCCCACCTCACCTCATGGGCCACTCTGATGTCCTGCACTATCAGGAATTTCCTCAGATTGGCAAGGAGACAGTGGTCATCTAAGTGTGATAAACCTGTTTCAGATCATCGTAGGGGAAGAAGAGATGGGATCTTCTAGTCAGCCAGAATGCTATGGAAACTAAGATCAATGATGGTCCTGAGTGTCCACCTGGGTATTACATCTCTGCAAGGTGTGATGTGCTCCTCCAGACAGGGTTAGCTGTGTTCTGCTGTTATTTTATATTGTCATATAGGGATTCCCCACATAAAGTACAGATTGTCACACTCTGGAAGGTTGAATATTTCTACCTATATCTGAAAAGAGCACCCAAGACATGAATTCTCTGACTAGATGGAGAGAGAGGATTTAACTGTGAAAGGTTTGGAAAGGACAACCTGCCAAATATTAGCTTAATCTGCGGAAGTCCCCAGTTTAGACCAGCAAGCCATCATTTTTTCCAGGGGAAAACTTGTTTTGTTTGACATTAAAAAGAAAAAAATTAAAAATAAAAATGTCTTATAGGTCACTGTTGTTCATAATTGCTGAGCTGAGAGTCCAGATGTCATCTATGATTGAAACACCTTCTCTCTTTGTTCTGATTAGGGGAAATATCTTCTTATTATCACATGGTGCCAGGAAAAGTTATTATGTAAAAAGTGCACTTCTATCTAGGATGTCTTCATGCACCTATTCTACAACCACAAGTCATCCAGACCAGCATTTCAGCAGATCAGTCCCTAGAAGACTGTATGGTTACCTTTTTCCATGGATAACACTAAATGGTTAATTAGTTGAGTAAAATTTATGTATTTCATATTTAATACAGTAAGCAGATATGGTATACAGGTGAGTTAACACAGCATTTTAATGAGAGGAAGAGTGCAATGGAAGGTGTCTACACTATTCTGATCGTGTGTTTATCTTGCAGCCTCTCTGACATAATTAAAATCTCTTGGACTACTTATAGGTAATACTAGGTTTGGATGAACATGAGTCTATTAATTAGGTTTTCCCACCAGATAAGCTGTCCTCTGTGGTTTGTGCTATGTTAACATCACAATGTTGTTCCTCAGTGTAGGTTGCAGGATGCAGACATTCAACTACCACCCTTATCTGAAACAATTACTTCACATACCAAAGAGTAAAGAAGGAATTGTGTTTTCCCCCTTAGCTGTAACCAACAATATCAAGAAAGATCAAAGGAAGGCTTTTCCCCAGATGTCACACTCCATTTCCACTTCATTTCCCCTTGCTTGGTTTGATTGATGCTCCTAGCTAAGGAAAAGAGCCTTGTTTTTTTCTTAGCTGATTTTCTTTCTCAAGTGTAAACAAGCAGAGAGATGTGTAGGCTGGATAGCACAGGAAGCCAATGACCTAAAATCAAATTAAGGATATCAGAATTGAGTCCTGTGGGAATGAGAAAAGCATCAACATCTCTGAGGATGGCCACCCACACTGGTGGCCTTATAAAAGTTCCAAAAAGATGGGCTATGTGTGGCAACTCTATATATAGCATGTTGCAAATATAAACAGCATATTTTGTGCTCCCTCCTGGTCAGGATTTGGAGCACAGCAGTGCTCAAATCCAGCCCTAATCCTGATGCTGCTCTACAGGTAGGGTGAGAGGGGGGTTACTTTGAGCAGAGCACAAAAGAGGAGGGCATTAAAGAGTCACCAAGTACTGACATTTCTCATTGGCCTGGGAATTTGAGATGTCCAAGTCCAAGTATCCCATCCATTTGCACAGGACATCACATGAAAATATAATGACATTTGAGTTTTTGAGGAGACACATTCCTTCCTCCTTGATGCTCAGCTGCAGCTCCACATCTTTTACCCTTCCAATTCTCTAGCCCATCACACTGGGAGGAATTAAGTGAATGTCTGTGTGGTGCTTAATTTTCAGCTGGGGTTAAATCACGATAGCCCTTCTTGGGACATGATGTTGTGCTCTAAGGGTTTGAGATAACAACAGATTTCATTGGAATGTGTTAGATCAAATTTATAGCTGTTATTGTTGTTTAGCTATTAATTAGCAGGCCCCTGTGCTTGCCATGGGGCTTGATTGCTTGACTGCAAATTAGAGTCTTGAGCTCATTAGTGGCTGGATTTTGTTTTTGCTGCTTGTTCAGGTCTTTTCTGCTCCTTAGCCCACCACAGCAGCAAGGAGGCTGGGGGTGCACAAGGAGTTGGGAAGGGATGGAGCTAGGACAGCTGATCCCAGCTGACCCAAGGGATATCCCAGACCATACAATGCCATGCTCAGCACATAAAACTGGGGAAGAAGGAAGGGGGGGGATGTTCAGAGTAATGGTGTTTGTTTTCCCAAGTTACCATCACTCATGATGGACCCCAGCTTTCCTGGAGATGGCTGAGCCCCTGCCTGCCCATGGGAAGTGGTGAATGAGTTCCTTGTTTTGATTTCCTTGCATGTGTGGCTTTTGATCTACTTATTAAACTGTTTTTATCTCAGACCATGACTTTTCTCACTTCTACCCTTCTTGTTCTCTCTTCCATCCCACCAGGAGGGAAGTGAATGACCGACTGTGTGTTGCTTGGTTGTCAGCTGGGGTTAAACCACACAGCACTATTTTTGTCAAATGTCCTATTGCATGCTTTAAAATTATGGCTGGAGGAAGTAGTGGGCCTGCTGTTAGCCAAGTGATTAGCGCACCCCTCCAGGGACTGCAAATTCAGGTTCACAGTTCCCTCCAGCTGAGATGATTCTGCCCTCTGCTCCTCACAGCCCTGTCATTATTCCACCACAGCCCTCCTGCTGCTCCTGCTTGGGTGCAGCTCAGGACACCAAGGCTGGTGGCTGCTCAGAGGAAGAACAGACAGAGCTGAGTCTGTGTCTCTCGTGAAGCCCATTGCATGAGACTCTTGTTGAGACAACAGTGCAGGACACTAGCACATCTCAAAAAAATTATTTCTGCCTTATTGACAGTACCTAACACAGCTGCAAGAGTAACCACTAAATAATGTAGAATGTAATATTAATATCAGTTAACTAGGAAAGCAGCATTAACATACAGGAATTCAATTGAGCTTATGTGCTGCCCACTGACTGAGGGGCAAGAAAAGGGTAAATGTGCATTAGATCATAACAATGATGATAGTTTCCCCTAATAAAATGCATTACTGTCATCAGAACCACTTGATATATTTACCACCAAGTCTCTATCGTGCCTTTGCATCTGCTGTGACTTAATTATGATGGTAGCACCAGCCTGCTAATATTGTTTTGAGCTGGCTTAATTTGCCTTCCACAATTTAGGCAAATTACAGGAGGTGAGAATGGCTGAATCAGTAACCTTATTAGCAGAGAGACCTTCTTCAGGATGCAGGTGAGACAAAGGTTAAAGGAAAAAAATTACAATGAAAGAAAGCTAAATAGTTCAGGCTGAAACTTTCCCTTTTATATGGCTGCTCTCACAACAAAATGTTAATTTACTTGTCTCCATGTTATAATCAATATTTTTATTACTTTTTTTTTCTTTTGCCTTTTTTTTGGTCTTCAGGTCAGTACTTTGTTGACAGCATAATATATGAACCTTGCTCAATGGCCATTATTTGTATTTATGGTATTGTAGATCATCCTTCCACAAAGGAAAAGAATAAAAGAATCATGTTGCTGAAAATTACGATGTCCATAGATTTTCCCTCCATTAAAAAAATAATAATAAAAAAATTGTATTTGTGAAAGCTTTTAAGTTTTTTCTTGTGTGTCTCTCAGTGGTCTAAATTCAAAGTCATCTCATTAAAATGTATTAAATTACCCTGGCATAAAATTATTAAGGGAGGAGATTTGGGCCCATGGTTCTTTGTATGCATTTTAAAGTATCAAAACTGCCTCTGCTACATCAGGAGCTGCATTCATGTAATTCAGGAAAGGATAGGGTCTAACGCACTCTGATTACCCCTGTATCAATTTTCACTGGAGCACTAGTCTATACTATTGAATAAGTTATTAGGCTTTGATTGATTTTTCTTTCTTCAGGCATGAATTTTATATTTGAGGCAATTCCTGTAAAAGAAAGGTGATGCTACAAAACAGGAGCCCCAACTTGTCATGAGAATAAATGAATCAAAGGGGAAAAAAAGATGGTCAGGCCTGCCCTGAACTTAGCAGTGATGTCAGCTGCTATCTTTGTTGCTATCACTAGGAGGAATTCAAAGTACAGAGGCTGTTATACTTTGGGCGACCTTGTTGAAAGCACATGGTAGTAGGAAGAAAAACACCATAAAAAGTAATCAAACTATCTGTGAACATCTATCTAGAAGAGAAAGAAGCAGCAGGTAATTATTGTCTCACAGGGACAACCTCATTCATTCCTAGACATGAGCAAGAAAAAACTTACAGCAATTGCAGTTGGCAGTTTGTGTATCAATCTGGGGAGAAGTAATGAAGAAACTTTCAAGTCTATCAAAAACAGTGTTAGGAGGAAGTTAATTATAACACATAAAGATGTTAATACAGAGATAAGGATAAATCATAATGGTGTCTTTCATGTAATCCACATAAAAATCCTTAACACTGTCAGACCAGAGTAGACTACATACAATTATTTTGTTGGCTCTGGCTTTCTGAACTCACATCATGATACTTACATCAACTTTTATATTGTGGAAATAAGACAATAAGTTCCCTTTAGTTTCATTTTTCAAATCCTCATTCTATTTCAGAGAGGTATTTCACCATAAGACTTTAGAGTCACTCTATTTGGGGCGGGCTGCATATACTCCTAATGGACACATGTAATTTACTTGATACCAGAGAGACAAAGACAGATATGCTGTATTTATCCAGAAATAAGACCTTTTTTAATGATTCACTGCCTGTCCTGAATAAATAATCTTGCATATATAATTTGTTTCAAGATGGATGAGCTATTGCACCAATATTAAAGATAGTTAAGAATACCCTCCACAACATAAATCACCCAGTTGCTGTGAGGGATGTCACCTTGTACGACAAAAATGGGAGCTTAGGAAATTAGAAAGGAGATTAATGTCATGTTCTGATGTTCTTGCATAGAAGTTATATATAGTTTGAATCTCTACTGCTTGATCTTTCCATACCTGAGGTAAATTGGTTTATGGAACATTCAGATGCACATAATGAAAAATTAGATACAGTAAACATTTAAATTAATACATCCACTGTGTCCAGAATCAATACCAGGATGTAGATTTTTAGTGTTTTGAGCTAAATTCCTTACTAATGAGAGGTTTATTTTTCACTTAATGGAGTTCTTCTGAAGGGCAAGTGTGTGCCATCCTATCTGATCACAGCAAATAACCTTCCTCTTGGAAGATAACTTGAGCTTATTGGATTTAAATTCAAAATTATCTCCTAACAAGGATCACTAATAAGTACTGAAGTTCTCTGCAAAGGGAGAGCCCAGTGTGGCAGCCACTGACTCCACTCAATGTATGGCTGCACTGGATGCTGTGTGAAGGTGTGAACATGCCCTGTTTTGAATTGGCCAGAACCCCTTGACCATCTTAGGGTGGCACAAAGCAGAAGAGCAGGCCAGCACTGTGCTGATGGAATGACACAGCTTTGCATGTCACCTGGGCTGGATCTGGAGGCTCAGAGCACGAGTTCATTGCTCAGTCTCCATCATGTGAACACAGTCACTTTCTGGGTGCACTATCAAACCACTGGAATGCATCTCTGATTCCACCTCTGAAATGCCAAAGCCAAGGAGGGTCAAGAAACCTGACTGGTGTTAAATGCTAAAAAGCTAAATTGCTCTGTCAGAAGATATTATCCCCTAAGCCTTGCCTTTGTAATTACAGTTAGCTTCTTAAATACGTATGAGCTGCGTTCCAGCACAACATATTGTATTATCTGCCAGATGCTGCCCTGGGGACATAGACTAATCTCTAGCATAAAGGAAAGAGTTCATTTTCCATAACAGTTTTGAATTTCAGTCCTTAGATAGATTTAAATTAAAATAAATTCATCAAATTCACATAAAGAGAATATTGAGTCAAAAGCTTGCAAGTTCTCTCTCTTAGTTTCTTCATGATGATCTGGACGGGTCTGCTGAGTAAGTGCAATTGTAATGGGACATGGGTCGATTTGGCAGCCAAAGCCTAGAAAGCTGTTTTAAATTAGGAATTATTTTAGAATTAGGATACTGCAGCCTTATCAGATCTGCTCAGATCTGTAGTTTAAAATAAATTGGGTCATTAGAATGTGTAGTGTGGTTAATGCTAATGAACTGGTTGGTTTAATTACACAAGAAAAATATCTCTAATCATTGGAGAATAGTGTTTTCCTTTTTTGTTTTTTTGCTTTTTACCTAGTATCAGTGGTGATATTAATGTTCCTTGTGCTAAATTTCTTCTCATGGTACACTTACAAGTTATCATATATGGTGATACAACCTTGAAAGTGTTAAGGAGAAAAAAATTAAAACCACACTGAAAAGCTGTGCATGATGCTGATTTTCTGATACATATTCTCTCACCTCTCTTCCTTGCCAGATGGAAAGCAATACCCAAAGACTTTCCAAGCTTGGAAAAGCTATAGAGATATGAATTAACACCCTGATTTATTTTTAAATGGAGAGAGTGTTAAATGTCATCTGGGAGGGTCAAGTCTATTTACAACAGCAAGCCTGTTGTAAATAGACTTCAATAGCCAACTATTTACCCCTTTTACTGTATACCTTGTGAAGTGAATGTCCTTCAAATTGTAACTTACTGTCATGTGATTATTAGAAAAATAAATAAGTAGAAATGATGAACATATTTAAAAACTTTAATCATGGGCTGATGCCCAGAAGAGACCTTTGTCAGCCACCTGGTATTTTTCTGATGAGGTTCATCAAAAAGTACATCTTCACTAGACCCTGATAAAGTTTGTAAACCAAACCCAGGCCAATGAAATATCAGATATTGATAAGCCAGATCAGTCACACAGAGTCACCTGCTTCACTTAATAAATCAGGCCCATGTGAGAAAACACATGGAAACACCTAGGACAAACCATACTCTGAGAATGGGTTGTGAAAGGGCAACTCACCATGAACTCTACTGGGTCAAAATCAATCTGTGGGCAGATGAAGATGACTAGTGAATGTTAGCAGAGATGTGACCTCACCTGCAAACAGGTTACCAGCACCTGAGAGATTCATCTAGCACTGAGGTTTACTGCAAAAGTCGAACTATTTAACCTATTTCCTTTGAAAAGTGTATGAATCTATTAAAATATCTTCACAAAAGTAATCACCTAAAATATCTTAGCAAAACCTTCTCTGGCTTGCAGTTGGTCCACCTGGTTCTCCTCCCCTGAGGGGTCTTGCTTGCAGTGCCTGCCTCAAGAGATGGTGGTCGGTGCATGGAACTGAACCCACAGAGCCCTGACTACCCTGACTATGGTCACAGTCAGTCCTGATACAGACAGCAGTACCTGGGATTCCCCAAACACAACAAAATTTGCAAAACTTGTGACAAGCTCAGCCTCATCCCCCTCTGTATTCATAGAATCATAGACTGGTTTGGGCAGGAAAGGATTTTAAAGATCATCTAGTCCCAACCCTGCTGCTGCAGGCAGGGACATGTTTCACTAGAACAGGTTTCTCCAAGCATCATCCAGACTGACCTTGCACACTACCAGAGATGGGGCATCCACAACTTCTCCTGGCAACCTGTTCCAGTGCCTCACCACCCTCACAGTGAGGAATTTCTTCCTAATATCTCATCTAAACCTACTCTCAGTTTGAAGCCATTCCCCCTCGTCCTGTCACTACATGCTCTTGTAAAAAGCCCCTCTCTATTTTTCATGTAGGCTCCCTTCAGGTACTGGAAGGCCACAATTAGGTCAAAGCCTTCTCTTTTCCAGGCTAAACAAACCCAATTCTCCCAGTCTTTCCTCCTAGGAAGGGTGCTCCATTCTTCTAACGAACTTTGTGGCCTCCTCTGGACTTGCTCCAACAGGTCCATATTCTTTCTGTGCTGGGAAACCCAGAGCTGGATGCAGCTCTCCAGGTGGAGCAGAGTAGAGGGGGAGAATCACCTTCCTCGACCTGCTGCCTGCACTTTGGATGCAGCCCAGGATTCAGTTTGCTTTTGGGGCTGTGAGCACACATTGTTGGCACATGTCCAGCGTCTCATCCACTATTGTTGCTCTCGTCTCTAAATGTAGCATCATAAATCTGTTAAATGCTGCAGACTTCACAAACTAAAAATATGAAGTATAAACAGTATGTGCCAATAGAGTATGAATAGTTATATATTAAATATATTTATGTATATAAATTACACATATGTATGGGAAGTGTTTGCCATATATGTCCCATAAGGCTCTCTGTCGGAAGGGCATGAGGTGAATACTAAATACTCCAAGAGCAGAGAGTTAAGTCTGGATCCTGTTCACATTTATTAGACCATATGCTTTGCTGCCGGAGGTATGAATGTTTCACAGTCCAGAGCTGAGAGCAACAATCCCATCTGTTAATGCAGCTCCACAACTACTGACTGCTATTTCTGATGTGGACCTGGCACTGAATATGCCAACAAAATCTCCAGGATCTTGTCAATTTAACAACTGAACCATCAGTGGGAGTCTCATTGTATTCCAGATTACAGGCTTTGATCCCGAGTGGCTTTTATATCTATATAAAATGTATTAAAAGTATTCCAACTTTCTAGTAGATGAAGATACATAAGAAAATAGATACAATATTTTATGTAGTGTTTTGATTTTAATACTTTGGAGTAAAGAGTGAGGGTTAGGAACTGATCACCAAAGGAACTATATGTTTTGAAGAATGTTTTCTATACATCACATTTGCTGCATGCAGGATAGATGTATGTATATTTTCACCAAAACAGAATGCGCAGGGATATATTTCTTCCTTTCAGTCAAATGTAGACGTCTAGCCTGCCATTATAGATGATGAGATAGTTATATTTACTGCTCTGAAATTATTCTTAATAACACCATTGCTCTCAACCTACTTCTTAAGGTCTTGAAGGGAAATTGATATTGTGAGTAATTATTTTCAGTGGTTCTGAATATAATAAAACTGCACACACTGGAATCACACGTATAACTGTTCATAAACACACACATCCCACTGCTATACAACAATAGGCACTTTTAGAAAATGTAAATCCCTCCTGTTTTATCCTTATATCATAGATAATATGTATATCTGTGATGGATGATACATGGAATAATGTCTTACTTGTCTCAGCAATTGCTTCACTCACTTATCTTTAGAACATAGCTCTTGCTAACACCAAAGGAAGGGACACCTACTTCACCCCCTGGCCATTTAAAAGTAATAGCCTCGCACTATCTGTCATTTTCATTGCAGTGTGGCTGGTAGAGGAACAGACACTGAAGGTTTATTTCTGACTTGGCATTTGACCATGAAACTCTGAAATTACAGGTGTAATGTTTGAAGTCTACAGAAGAATATGCCTCACATGCCCCTCTGCAAAGGGACCTGTTCTGCACTATCCAGTGGGCTAGTCCCAAGCATGGATGAGTCACCCAAACTCAGACTTAATAGCTTTGTTTATTGTTCGAGTCTTGGAAGTCTCCAGTTTAGATTTCACTAAGCTTGTTGCAGACCTCCCAGAGATGAGGCCCAGCTTAACCCAAACTCTTATATTCACTCTGCTCTGTGGTCAGCCAAGAGGATGATGCCAGGGAGTGCCAATGTCCACATCTGTTACTATGAAAAGGAAAAACAAAAACTAAAAAGTACAGCCTGAAAAACAAAAACAAAATAGAACCACCTAAAAACCCCCAACAAACTACAATAAATACCATTATTTTATCTGAATCTCATATCCTTCTGTTAATCAAGGAAAGCTCATTAATGGATGGGTTCAAAAAAGGGCCTATTTGGCCTGAATTCACTGTTTTTGACATTAGGTGCCTCACATTTAGCTGATCTGTCTCAAGGTGGTTTAGGAGCTCTTTCAGTAATCAAAGGTACTTCCTTTCTTAAGTCAAACTTCCTTGAAGGGCATTTTGTTCCCCTCATTATTTTACACCGAATGTAGATGACAGTTGTTCAGAGAGAAAGACAGATGAGATGAATCCCATCTTGGGGGCCCTGACCTACTGCAAATGAATCAACAATCAATGCTATTAAAATATTTTCAATTTCAAGTCTTAACAACTTTTGAAGGTGAGAGAGAAGAGCTACACAAACCTAGAAGGAAGATTTCTACTTTAAATTATGAAGGTGAATAAATGACATATGTCATGTAAGGCACCTGTTCTCATGGAGTGGTTTGTTTCCTGTACTTTCCTAACAAAAGTATTTCAAGCTCCTATCTCTCCTCAGCACTAAATCAAACTTTGACAGTAAATATACTGTTATTTTGCATGAGTAGATGCTGCATTCATTCATAAGTCTTTATAATAATGCTGTTTAGCAGCTTGCTTTAAGATGAAAGAATGTACCCATTATTATTCCCAGTAAACAAACATAAGGTATATAATTTACACAAAGATAACAACGTCTGGCACAATCCTTTTTGCTGGGAATTGTGGGAATTGCAGAAGGTATCCCCATTATCCTATCAGCCTAATTTTGCTAAACTCATTTTAATGAAGCACAGAAATGTGACTGCCTGTTCAGCCTCTCATCCTGGGAACATATTGTAATTAACTGCCTGAGCAGCTGCACAGCGGCAGGAGAAGACTTTAAATGACGTGACTCTGTTGATATTACTTGTGTTAAAATGATTTTGGAGATTGGAAGGGAAGAGCTGATTGCCTTTTACGGCAGTGTCTAAAGCCTAAATGAGCTCTGACACCTGAAGGAAGAAGAAATAACCTGCAGACTGCACATCAGCACTTCGTAAAATGCATTTGGAAGCTTGATCACCGTGACCTAACCTTCGCAATTATTTCAGACCCTCTAGTTATTGTCACAGATTTAATCCTCAAATTTTGTTTAATTGATACTGTGAATGTTAACATAAACTTGATGGCAAAGGAACACCTATTCAATGTGTGAGCCAATTTCTTCATTATCGCAGGGAACCAAGGTGTCAGCAATGACTTTTCTCATGAGTAAACAGCAATAGTACATTGAAATTCTGCCAAAAAAAAAAGTATTCGGGGAAATTATTACAACACTTTATTAAATGGGAGAAAATGGAGCTAGTCTGGTAGACAGTTGTAGTTTGTAAGGCAAGGATGGGGCAAGCCCTGAATAATAAATTTAGGGTACTAATAGCAATGGTTAAAACACCATCTTCTGTAGGATGACATAATAGTTCTACAAAGCTGAGTGCTATTTTTGTTTCTAAAGAAACTGTGAGATTAAGACAAAGGATGGTCATCATGGTGATATATCATTAAATGCAGGTGTGATATATCATTAAATATCATTAAATGCAGGTGTGAGCCAAAAGGCTACTTAAAGACTTCTGCACCTTCTCTTCTCCAAGCTGAACGACCCCAACTCTTTCAGTCTCCTTCTGTAACTCTGTGTCCTGCTCAAGTCACTTATGTCAACAAAACAACCAGCAACCTAGTCTAGTAGAAGGTGTCCCTGTCTGTAGAAAGGGGGTTGAAACTAGATGATCTTCAGGGTCCCTTCCAACCCAGCCCACTGTATAAGTCTGTGTTACCAGAGGTGTGTGCTTCACTTGCCCTTTTCATCTGCTAGAAGCAGGGAGAGTCAGCTGAGAACTGTGCTTCCAAGTGCATGATCAAGAGAAGGCTGTGGAATCTCCAAGAAAGAGTCTGGTTAAACATCTAATACATCTTTAGGAAGCTCTGCAGATGTAACCCTGCAGCAATTTGTGGGGCTAATCCAGCGCAGAGGCTGCCAACAGGGCATGGGGCTCTGAGTGATCCTGGAGCAGGAGCAAGAAAAGCTGCTGCTTAGGAAGGCTTGTGATCTCATGAATTTGCTTCTGTCTGTAAAAATGTGACATTCTTGCAACTCACATTTCTGGACTTCATAACCACATTTTGGTTAACTATGGTTTCCCTCTGTAGCTGCTTGTTTGCAAAAATCACTTGATGTGTCTTGTTTAAGAACACAAGGTCCCCTGTGAAGAAAACATTTCTCACAAGCTATTTGTGTATTGTTTAATACAGAAGCTTCTGGACCTTATTAGTGTTGTTATTTGTATTTCAGAGAGCACCACAGAGATTTGAGAAAAGTTGTTTTTTTGACTGGAAGAATGGGTTTCCCCATGAAGAGTTGCTTCAGGGACACTAAAATCACAAATGAAAGTGGCACAGCACAAAGCACAGAGTGGCATTCTCGCATGATTATGGGGGAATATAAATTACAGCTACAGCAGTATTAAGTACTAAATATCAGCATAAATATTTGTCCATGCCAGCTATAGATTCTATCAGGCATATAGACACATAAATGCCTAATAGTACCAAAGCATTTGTTCTAATAATATGGATTTTTATATTTTTGCCGTTATGGGCAGTATTAATTCTTCATTTGAAGTACATTTGTCTTCATCATTCACAGTATCCCTTTTCATTAGGACTCGAAATTCAGTCAGAAACATGCTGTATTCATTCTGCTGATTCTGATCTAAACTACCCTCTCGGGTGAGAAATGCAAAATACATTTATTCTGCTTTAATTAGACCTCTAGCAAATCCTTGGCAAATGGCAATTTTGAGCAGACGATGAGAGAGCTATTTCCTTCAGACTCTCCCTACCACAATAGCAGGTTGACAGAAGGAGCTGGGATTTAATAGGAAACATTAACCAAAATTTGCCCTTGTAGCAGCCAGCAGTTCAGTTGCCATTTCATATTTCTTCTGTGACATCACATGCACGTCCAGACTGTAACATTTGTCCATGGCCTTCAGGGAGTGCACAGCACAGTAATAAGATGAACTGCTTTTAAAAGATTGTTCTAATACCATCAGGGCTGACACAGCACTGATGTCAGTGGAGGTAAGGGAGAGTGCTGAACTCCTCACCTCTGTTCCTATTACAGGAAGGATGAAAAATGAATGCCCTGATGCCTTCAGCATTGCAAGTTGTCTGCAGCTGCCCATAGCCAGCAGTCAGGATCAGGGGATGGGGGTGCCAGGCCCCCAACACCCACAGTGCTCAGGTTTGTGTGCTGTGATGGAAGAATAGCAGCGGGGTCTGTTGGGGTGCAGGGAAGAAGGGGCACGGAAATCTCAGCCTTGCTTTTTCCCAGGAAACGTAAGTCTGACCATCAGCTTAAAAATGCAGTTGTGCTCTCCAGGGACATAGGTACACTGAAAGGTTATTAAGCTGCACTGGACCACCCCAGTGGTCTTTTATGTACTGGCTGGCCATTTACAGGCTAGAGGAACACCCAATTTCTCAGTTACAACATTCTTTGTCCTAAAAAAAGGACACTAGCTCATGGGAAAAACAGTGACTAAGGCATTGCTGAGATAAAATTCCTTCCTAGGCCTGCCCTTTGCCTGCCCGCTGGCTTGGAATTCATCACTGTGGTTTATCCTCTCTTAGAAGCTTCATATATTCAGCACAAACCTTTTAGGGCAGGAGCATCTTCTGCAATGGGTTTGTCTAACACCAAAGACAACCAAGTTCCCCAAGTTCAACTGCAATGTATAAATAGTAAGAAAGAGGCCAGGGGGCTGTAGAGAGCAAAAGCCTCGTGCTTTGCCTTTTTTGACCTCTCCAAGCTGTAGACTTACAAATATCAAAAGAAAAGAATCCAAATGCAAAGGAAGAGCATACGAAGAGGAGGAGGAAGGGAGGGAAACCATGTACTAATGGCTTATGAATAATCACTTGGCAATTTGTCATCTGGCTTCTTTGAGATAAAAAGCCAATATAAAGAAATCAAGTGCAATTATGTCCCTGCCTATGAAATGTCTTAGGCTATGCTCAAGCCTTCATTTTTCAGCTTATGAAATGTCTTGGGCTCTGCTCAAAGCCTTCACTTTTGATTCTATATATTTTGCACTTTGTGTGTTTCGTCTCTTCAGTGAATAATGGATTCTATCATCATCACTAGGTATTATTTTCACTGTGGTACTTATTATATTCTTGAAGGTACAGGATATGGTTGAAAAGTGACCCGTCTGCAGTTGTAGAATATACTGGGATTTAAGGAGTTCTTTCATGTGCCTAATGAAGATATAATTGGGATAAGAGGGCTGAAAGTTGAAACTCAAAAATACAACCTGGAAGTTTTGGGTTTTTTTAAAAGAACAGCTGCAGAAATTTCTTCTGGAGCCAAGAGAAATAGTTGATAACTGTCTCTCTGGGCTTTTCAGACCAGATTTAGGGTGTTTCCATACAGCCCAGTGGCCTTGATGGCATTCAGCTTAGCAGGATGGAATACTGCAATCTTGGCAAATAATATGGAGAGACCATGGAAGAAAATGGGTCCTGACTTGAAAAAGACCAAACAACTGCCTGCAGGGTATTAATTTAGTTGGACAGTACCTCTGTCCCATCTTCCTCCTGGAGTTAAACACCCTGCAAACAGGGCAAAGGAGAGCTCTCTGGTTTACAGAGCTCACAGGTTAAACGTAAGATGAGGGGCAACAGGAAAGCACAAAGAAACTAGCACACACTGTTGGTCTAAGTGATAAATACAGTTTCAGGAGAGAAAGGGCATGAGCCCTGATCACAGAGCTAACGGGTGTTGAGGGAGGGATTTCAGAGGAGAATCATAACAGAGTGGGAGTTTTCCTACCTAATGCCAAGCAAAAACCAGAGAAGGCCAGAGAAGGTACAAAGCAAGAAGCTGAGCTGATGCCAAGGCTCAGCTGAGGACAAGGAAGATGAGAAAGTAGAAATAAAAGGTAGGTTGTGAAATATTTTTGACCAGTTTCTCCTGGCTGTACTCTAGGCCAGTGAACAGCAAGATCAGTTGGAAGAGATGGTGGATGACATGAGCTGCAGTGTTCAGAAAGGGCAGTACAGGGGAAAGGGAAGATGCCTGCATCATCACAGAGAGGCAGGGTGATGGTGTCACCTGATATGGTTTGAAGCTGGCTCCCTGCCAAGTCTCCAAACCTTACCACAAGAAGTCCTCCCCCCACCAAACCCCAGGGAGAAGAGGGAAAAAAAACAACTAAGAAAACCGAAACGAGAGAGAGACAGCTAAAGCAATATATATATATAAATATATTTACACTTATATTACAGTTACATACAATTGAAATATATATACAATTTCACAAGGAAAAGGGAAAGGGAAGGGGGAAGGGAAAAAAGGAACAAAACCAAAATAAAATATATATATCCCAATCAATAGCCCAAGATCTAGCAACTAAAAGAATTAGCAGAGAATATCTCACTACTCTCCTTGGGACAATGGAAAGTCACTCTGGAACGACCGCCAGCAACCTCCACCTCCCAAGGTCGGCAAGGCCTTACCACACCTCACTCTCCAACCCAACAGACTCAACAGCAGGGAAACCTGCACCTCCAAAGCCACTGGAAGGAAAGAGAGGGCAAAGGCCCCTCCTCCTTTCTTCTTATACCCCGGCTTATGTAAAAATCGTAGGGAATACCGGGTAAATCTGGGCACTTTCTTGGTTACAAACTGGTCACCAAGGAAGGCCTAGACCAAACTATCACACACCACAGTGACAAAGCCAAGAGATGTGGCAGGAAAGACGACGGAATCAGGGACAGATTCGGGGTCATAGTGAGACTGCACATGCCCAGAAGAGATACAGGAGACAGGCTGAGATGTTGGGTAGGAGATGATCGTGGTGTAGTCTTGGTGTATTGCCTGGCACAGGATTTATTCTCAAAACAGCTGACAGAACAGATCTGGTTTTTTTGATGTTTTTATAATATATTCTTCATAAGTCTTGGAGCCAGCCAGCTGATCTAGCCCCTGCCAGCCATAGGTGGGCTGTTGGCTCTTCACAGCAAGCAAATACAACTCTATTAATTTAAAGATGTATGAGTCTCCTGCTAGAAAATCATTGTATTCAATGGTTTCTTCATTGCATTTAATCATGGGAGTAGGTTTTCCATTATATTCAAATGATATTTTTTCCTTTTGTAGGAGGCATATGGAGTAGCACATAACAAATGCATCTTTACACAGGTCTGCACAGTGGAAGCAGACTTGAATGATAAGAAAGGTCAGCCTAGCAGATCCTTCCCATGCACAGGGACACAGTGCAGGACTTTCCAAACAAAACCCACTTTTTCTCTCTCTATTGGTCCAGTCAGAATCCTCACCCACTTTTTTCAGAGTAGAGTCAGGTTGTTGTTTTTCTGTTCTTCTCCTGGTCTCACAAATCTTGAACTCTGGGTTGTGCATCGGTAGGGGGGGAGTGCATGTTCTTGGAGCATGATGGCTGGGGACAGGAATGACAGACACTCAACACCCACCACATCAGGGAAGGTTAAATTCCTGTTTTTTCAGGGACTGACTCCTTCATTGTCATGGATTTGAACATCGTGGTATGCCAACCACATGGATCTATGCATGGCAGAGAGTTCCTGCAAGTATAGCACTACAGGCCTGAAGTTCTCCAGGTTCTTGGATGGAATTAGGCATTGGTTCCCAAACCTGAACATCAAAGGATCTTGAAGGTGAGATGGGCACCAACCTGATTGGAATGGGTGACAGCAGAGATTTACAATGTTTGTATTTATATGGATAGAAAACTTTGGGTCTGACTAAAGACACACAAAGACAATGGACAACAAGGAGAGTATCAAGCAAATTGCTGTTTTGAAGCAGTGGTCTGAGCTGTTGGCATCCAAATTCTGCAGAACATTAGTCTAAATCCAGTCTTAATTTAAGTGCCTTCAATCTTGCCTTCACTGCAATTAAATGGAATTGAATTGTGTCCTGCATTTGTCTCTGCAGTAAGCTCTTCAGGGACACCTCAGTCTTAGGATGTTATCAAAGCACATTCATCATCCCCCTGTATTTTCATTAGTTTTGTGACTGTGCCTTCCTAACCTGATACACTGCTTCCATTAGTCCTGACATGGAAACAGCTGACCTGACAGAAGAGCCTTTGCCTATCTTATTCAATACCTTTTCTATAATTTTTAGATCTTGTACTTAGAAGAAGTTTGAAAGATAACAATTTCAATCAGTTCTTTCTTAGTCTATTATTATTTTTAGTTAGGTCTCCGTGTAACTGTGGTCAAGAACATCAATCTTGATCAAATCTGTTTGCTCTTCTCCCTCTGTTTCTCCAAAACAGTAATTGTTTCTTTGTATAAGTCTAGTGAAAATAGCATTTTCCATTTTCAAGCATCAAAAGTCTCCACAAGTATTTATTGATTGCTATCTCTTACGAATCCTCTTTGAAAAAGGTACGGTCTGTTACATCTGTTTAACCAATGGATAAACAAGCCACAAGGTTCTTCATAGAGCTTGAATGACATACTAGCACAGATATTTTTATTAAATCCTTTCTTTCATGCCAAACCCTGATAGGAAACTTTATCCTTCCCTTGCAAGCCTGGGTCTGGACTGCACAGCCCATGAGTTTTACTACCACTCAGTGTTAGTTCAGCACATTGCAGCGAGCACAGATGCCGCACAGGCTGGGGCAGAGTACCCGGGTCTTCCTCTGACCTTCCCGTGCTGTCACAGAGGTGTTGGCAAAAACTGCTACTGGGAAGGTTTCCTGGACCCTGCTGGCAATCAAGCTGTGCCTGGGATAATCTGCAGAAAGTGGTACAGCTCAGAAAATGTACAAGAAAGCTTTCAAAGAAAACATACAAGAAAGCCAAAGTAAGTGAAGGCAGACATCCCTCCGCACTCCCACGCGGTGAGAGATTGAAGAGCTGAGGTCCCACCTCTCCATTTGATCTCCTCCACCTCCTTCAAGATAATAATTTTCACAGACCATGTACTCGTTCAGGAGCTTTCAAAGGGCAATGAAACAGTTTGGCCTTAACAACAGCGAATTATTTTTTTTCAGAGTGGTTTGCAATGCTTTCTTTCCAACCTTTTTGGCATCAAACTGTGTTTCCCTACCAGACATACACCACTGCAGGGGACCTGCCAGTCTTCTCCAGCAGGAACCACATTCCCTGGATGGAGGCATACACCTATCATAAATAGCTTCTGATATCATTTTTTCATGTGAAATAAATTAGGTTCTTTTGATTTCCTCCAGTAAAATAAATTTTTGGTTTATCCTTTCCTCTGCTTTCTTCATTTTGTCTTTCTTTTTCTCAGTCACGGAAAACCAAAATTCCCATGCTATTCCAGATAGTCTCATGACAGTCTTGTATTTCTTTATCTCCAGTTATCTCACAGTTCTTTACTGATATCTAGTTTAGTTATCTTAATTAATAATTTCTTACATATCAAGAGAAAAATGCACTGTTGACTAACTTAGAAAATCTCATATCTTATCAAAGAAGACTTAAGATTATTTTGGGGATTCTGTTTTTGACAAAGACTTGTAACATATTAATTGATTTCTTTGTATGTCTATATTTTCCTTAATAATTCCATCTAAAGTCTTAGATGTAACTGGTATCAAACTAATTGAGTTTTAATTATCCAGCAGGTTTTTTTACCCACTTTGATAAGTCTGCTCCAGTGAATTCATTTGACAAGATCTTTGATGATATTAAGAGATATATGCAGAGAAACTGTGCCAAGGAAAAATACTTTTCACAATACCACAGGTCAGCTATTTTTCTTTAGTCCACTGAAATCCACAGGGCTGACAAACGTGGAATTTGTGAAATCGCAGTCAGATGTAAGAGTCCTGTCCTTAAAGTCACTCTTTTCACAAGATTTGGCACTTCAAGCCAGGGTGATTTAAAAGCCTGCCATCCCAAAATGCCCCTGCCAGACTACTGATTAGGTGAGGTGCTGATTTTGCTACTGCCAGTAAATATAAAACAATATCAAACTCAGTTTACATTAAAACATCAAGCTGCAAACTGTGCGGGCTGACAACTCAGATTCACAATCATCTCTGATTTAGCTGCAACAGCTGAAGAGTTTATTGTCCAGGTGAGTAACATCTTCAACCAGCACAGGTCAATCCAATATGAATCAGAGTCTGAATTGCCCTTGTTTTCCCAATTATCCAGCTATCAATGCAAAAAGAGTCATGAGAGTCATGCTGCAGAGCTCTGTCTTCTGCTCCGGAGGTCTAAGTCTTATCAGAAAAGACATGATTCAAAATTCTGTGGGTAGATTTCAGCTATTTGTCTCATCAAGCAGTGACCATACATTATTATTAATATTAATAAGAATTTTTGATAAAATGTTGTATTCCAAAGCCTAGGAAATAAATACACCAGGAAAAATATCCCTGCTTCTTATGTTGCAGGGAAAATGCTGGCTATTCCTTGCTGCAGTTCATGTTTTGGTTGGCAGATACATCAGTGACAGGCAAAGAGATAGGAGAGCTGTTGCTCTACGATTAGATGGTGCCTTGTGGCGTGAGGATCAGTCGGAGCAGAGAGCTCTGTGCCTGCTGCTGAGAGATGGGATTAGCAAACATCTGAGCATAGACATGATCTTGTCCTGCAGGAGGCTTTTGAAAATGGCTTGGGCTGCGAGTGAATAAGGTCCTACAGCAGTAGCCGAGATTTGAAACAGCAGGTGCCACGGGCAGGTGACAGGCACAGTGAAAAGGACGTGGTGGGACATGCTGGCTGCCCACAATGAGAAATAAATGTTCCTGGACCTTGAAGTCAAGTGGCACACATCAGCCTGCATCTGTGCTTTTAGATTGTGTCAGTCCCCAGAACCAGGTGGACATGGGGACATATCCACAGCATTTTGACTGAATTTCTCTCAAAATGTGCTGTTTATCCACTGAGCTCCCTCACTTTTGTATTACTTTGGTTAGTTTAACAAAATACTGAGAAAAACAAAAGGCGATCTTTCATCATTCATGCGTCATATGTGACTTTCAAAAACGACCTTGTGGGCAGAGCTTTTTAATTTCACCTTGCTAAAGAAGCTTTTAAATAGGAGTTAGCAGGACCTCTGCCAGGTATATTTCTTGTGTACCCAAGACAAACATCTATGAAAGGTAATGGAAGAAAAGGAGAATCACTGACGTGATTCTTCAGTGCAAGTGAATTATTACAAAAGGCCAAAATAGGTGCATTTACAAATACAAGGAACATATGCATGCAGATATATGGCAATTATTTTTGGCTGACAATAAAAATAAGCAATTTCATCTTTCAAGTGATAAATGACTTCTTATTTGGCAGAGCTGATTAAATTTGTTTTGTGGATAGAAAAAAATTGTGCTGCAGTTCACTGATACAGAAACAATTAAAATAGATTGGTTTACCTGATGCAATTTCAGAAATGAACTAATTATCCTTTTATGAAAACACATCTGTAAACGGATAATTGATTTGAATGAGTACAATATTTCACAGAGACAGGAGTGAGTACAACATCTATTTTACCTACACAATAAATTCTTATAGTCTTTAAAAATTTAATTCTTAATTGCGGCTGGTTTAATATGTGCTTGTTTTTGTTTTATACATATGCATGCATTAATGTATAGGCTTCCTTTTTGGATATAAATATATATAAATATCAAAATATTTGGTTTCAGAAAAACAACAAATTAGCTTGGAGCACTGCAGATGAGCCACAGTTTACTTAAGTGACACAATGGTTTCTAAACCTTCTGTTAAATCTTGTTGCTTCAACAGGCTGTCACAATGAGTTCGTATAACACGATGCAGATCCTTTTTTGTTTTGTTTTGTTTGGATATTAAGTAAAATAGCAGAAATTTCTCCTGTTTGTTTTGCCAAATGGATGTTCTGCCTAGAGAAGAGGATTCTGTACAGTGGCACATTTCCTGCTGGTCCTTGCAAATGCTTTGACATGCAGAAATAGGATCTACATTGCCATCCAAAAGTCTGAGATATGTTGGGATAATGCCAGAGAAGGGCTGAAAGTCAAATAGAATAATTTAAAGGTGTGACACGGGAAGAACAGCTAAAGGGATTTATGGCACAAGGTGTAAAGGACAACTACCTGAGAGATAGAGCGATAAACAATATTTAGAGAACATGCAAAATAATGTCAGTAGGAGTAGAAATTTAAGTGTGCTATTTGGAAATGATCAGTGACATTTAGTTTTCAGGTCAGTTAGCTGGTGGAATAATTTATACAGGGCAGCAACAACTTGGAACAACTGAGAAGGAAGGTTAGTTTGTACTTGCCCATCATGAGCGACTGAGAGTAAACCACTGCTGCATCTGTGAGAAAGACAAAGGTGTTTCTAGGACAGATGAGATCTTTTCAGTTTATACAACAAAATACAAATGTCACTGAATCTTGTTCCTGAAGAGACCTCACCTGCAGTACTTTGAGCCAGTGAGATCCCACAGTCAGGAACCCAAAATGGGCGTGGTGAAGAAAAGGCCAGTAAAGCGGTTGGGCTTCTGTGCAAAAAGAAGCTGGGCACACTGACCTTGCTCAAGTCATAATGACAAAAAGAGAAAAAAATTATTAAAAAGTCCTTCTTTCTCTCCATTTTTAAAACTCAAGAGGCGGTGAACGAGTTTAATGCATCACGAATAAACTGGACATAAATACATTTATATAGAAACCAGAGGAAAGTTTTCAACTCTCTGGATCACAACAAGTAAACATCAATAATAAGAAGCATGTTTTGAGACAGATCCTGATCAGCAATTCACATGGACAAGAAACTCTTTATACCTGTAATAAGAGGAGGCAGAGTCTGACAATCCTTCTAGTCTAATATTCCAGGTCAAGTAAAATAGCACAGCCTGATCTTCCAAGGCTCCAAAGAACATTGACTCTGGAAATTTTTCTTATTTGTGACTGACTTGAAAAATACATGGGAAGTAAGCATCTGTTTAATTATTGGCTGTGCTTACCAAGCACTGTAAACTAATGTATTTCAATAACAAGCACTAATTTTCATGATGCAACTTCGTGTTGTTAATAGAAAAGAAATTCATCATAAAGCAAACTGAAAATACAGCATAAAATAAACTGAATTGAAGACTAAAAAAATAGCAGTACTGCACTGCAGTACTGATTTTATTGTTCATAGAGAAAGTTGGTCGTGGCTTCTCTTAAGTAACAGAAAACCAGGTTTTATATCATCCAAATATGAAAATTAAAAAGTGTATTTTGCTCTATGTGTTTATTCTGGTTGAAAGTTGCATTGATTTTGTGTTATCCTCTGCTTTTAAGTGCATACTATTAAAGTTGTGTGCCATTTCCATGCTGTCGAGGTGCTGTTTTATTAACATAGAGAAAGGAGCCTTTATAAAGGTCCATGAATATCTGCTTGCCAAGGATTTTGGTGGAACTAGAATCATCAGCACCTTCTATCAGAAACAGCCAAAACAGCACCAAAAAGAAGTGGGAAAAGTTCAGATGTAATTAAAGAGAAGGTCATTGATCCCATTCTCAAAGCACAGATTCCAGTAACCTAAAGAGTTACTAATGGAGACGGCAAGATGATGATCAAAAGAGAAGCTCGAAAGAATTAAAGATTTTCAATACCATGCTGTTTTCACAGCCTCAGGCCTAGAGCCAACATACTAATTTTGTATGAGTAACTGCAAAGCCAGGTTAAAGTAATACATTTTTTTATGGAGAAAGTACTTTCAATTTTGGAGATATAACAAAAAACAGTTTGCATTTGGCATTACTTAACAGGTGGGAGCAGAGAACTTGTTTCAGTTTGATTGTTGGAACTATTTAGATATTCTTTTATGATGAAGTAATTTAAGTCGATTCTAAGGAGCTGCATGCCAATAATCTTCAACACTTCATTTCCATGATTTACTTGAAAAATTTGATTTATAAGTGCCCCACAGCATTGTGTTGTCTATTGGGTGTACTGGACTGAAAATGTAAATTCTCTTAATGCTGCCATTTTTCATCAGAGAAGCCCCAGAATGGTTTAGTTAGAGACAGAAAGAACTGGCAGAAACTTTGCGTTTGGACAGCAAACAAAGCAAATGAAAGGAGAAAAATTTAAGAGGCAAATGAAAACTCAGTCGCCAAGGCAAGCAGCTCCAGTGCCAGCATGACTGCCAACAGAGCACCTCCAGAGGGGTTCAGGAACCACCCAGAGGGCTTTCCTAAACTAAGGGAATCTCAGGGAAGCAGAGAGACCTGGCAGGAGCCAACAGCTCGTGTCACAGCAGCTGAGGGGTCTGGGCAATGTCAGGGGCAATGGTGGCCAAGCCCTGCCATGCATAAAAAAAACTCTTGGGGAATACAGCAAACAGTGTGAGTGAACAGGGCATGGTGTGGCAGTTTGACTGTGAGTTTGCATGGAATGCCATGCAGGAAGGGACTGTAACTGCCAGCTTGACCAGGAAGCGATAGTACCGACTGTTGAGTTACCAGGGATCACTGAAAGAGCTTTAAACTAGATTTGAAAGGGAAAATGGATAAAACCAGACTTGTTAGAGATAAGCCTGGGGGCAGCACACCAGTGCTTGAGGGAGTGTGCTACAGAAGTCCTTCGGGATGCTCCAAGCTGTACTGAGTGTGCTGGGGTACACCTGAAACGGCACCTGAAACTAATGCACTCAGCCCCTCAGCCTTCTCTGTGGGGGCAGGAGATGGAGATCCATGCAGCACCAAACACATAAATGCTGTTGATACGATAGAAACCACAGAAGCACTTGAGACAGTCCCATTGAAATCACCGCTTCTCCCCAGTAAAGGTGGTAGGATCAACAGCCCAACTGAAGTGCACCTGCAGCAATGCACACAGCATGGGCAGCGAACAGGAGGAGCTGGAAGCCACTGTGCAGCTGGAAAACTACTATATAGTTGCAATCACAGAAATATGGTTGGATGACTGACAGAACTGGAGTGCTGCTGTGGATGGCTATAAGGTCTTCAGAAGGGACAGGCAAGCAAGGTGAGACAGTGGAATAGCCCTGTATGTTTGGGAGTGTGTTGACTGCCTAGAGTTTGATGATGGTGATGAAAGGGTCGAGTGTTTATGGGTAAGAATCAGTGGCAAAGAGCAGCTCCTGATAAAATTCACTCCAATTTCAGATGTAGAATTTTCACTCACTCCCTAGACACCTTTGGCATCTGGTCTTGAAAAAAATCTCAGGGATGCAGCCAGTAGTATGCCACAGGAGGTGAGTCTGAAGGATAGAACAACAAAGTTCCTCAGAGAAAATACACTTAAAGCAAAATATAAACTATACTAACGGAAAAGGAAAGTAGAAAGAAGTCTCCACACAGGAAGAGGAAGCCACATCTACATTATTAGCACAGGGAAGTCTGTGGAAATTGTCAATCAGCTTCCTAGTGGAGAGGGGGACACTGATGAAAAATGATGATGAGAAACTCAAAAGAGGACTTGCCTTTTTTCCTGAAGAGAGGGAACATTTTATGACAATGACAAAAAGCAGAAGGCAGGTACATACAGCTGGCCTTTGACTGCTTAGTCATAGCTAGTGTTGGACTTGATGATCCTAGTGGGTTGCTTCCTACTTGGGATATTCCATGGTTCTTTTGTTACTTGAGATGTTCACCCCATGTCCAGCTGCTGGTACAGAAAGGTGCAGTACACTCTACATACAATGGAGATGCTCAGACATGCTCAGGCATTCCAAATGCCATTCTATCCTTAAAAAATGCATTTGAGCCTTTGATAGTCTCAAGAAAGTTTGGCCATACGAGGTTCACATTGGGGTCTGTTGGTGGTCAGCTGAGAGAACTTGTAAAGATTGGATGGACTACCAACAGACTATGAGGGTCAAAAGCATTCCCAGTCCTGAAAAAGGTAAATAGAGAGGACCTGGGGAAAATACAGACCTTTCAACTTGGCTTAAATGCACGATGGAGTTCTGGATCAAATCATCAGATCAGTCATGTGTCCGAAACTGAAAAATAAGGAGTTAGATAAGAATTAAATCATGTTCCAAGAATTAAATCATGACTGAACCTACCTAATTTCCTTCCAAAACTACACAGAAGTTTTGGATTTTATACAGTTTAATTGGCACAACTACATTATGAATAAGAATGAGCATAGCCTGAAGAAAGTCATATATAGCAGGTGCAGAAATAGTGGGACTCCTGTACTTCACCCTGTTATTGTTCATAGATCAGGACTTCTGTCAGTAGTTCTTTGCCAATTTGAGAAAAATGCATTGGGTGTGGTGCCGTCCTTCTGCTCAGTGTTTAACAGTGAGCTTTAATGAATTTTCAAATGGTGTGAAAGCACTTCTGAGCCTCTTGGAGAACAAGGTCAGATTTGCAGATGATCTTGACATCTGAAACATGCAGGGTGTAATTCAATATGAACACACGCAAGGCAGAAAGAATCCACTGTACAAACACACCATGTGGACTAAGGCCCCAAGCAGTGGCTACTCAGAAAAGGGAATCAGGGACAGAGTGAGTCATAAGTTGGAGATGAGTTTACACTGTCCTGTTCTGTGAAAAAGCAAAAATGATCCAGGGGTTCGTGAAAAGCAGCATGCAGCCTACAGAGGATGTGGGGCTGCAGACCTTGGTGAAGATGTTGATTAGTATTTGTAATTGTATAAGGGTTTGCTGACACAGTAGTGAGAGCAGGTCTCGCAGAAGATGAACTGTTTACCTAAGATAATGCTAAGGAGGTCAGGAGGATGTTACAGAGTCAGCAGTCCTGTAGAACTGGGGTAAGAGAGACAAATTTATTAAACATGGGGTGTGTAGCGTCCTTTGCCAGGAATGGAATGTGCACTTTTCTAGATTATACAAAGTAGCACAGGATTGTTTTGAAACGCATATAATATTAGGTTATATGATGAAAAGCTTATCTGCACATGCAGAGAGGAGCCCAGGGGCACAAGGGCACCAAGAGAGCACCAATACCCCAGTCAGAGAAACGAGCTGCTGCCCCAGCCCCTGTCCTGGAAGTGAGAGACTGGCTGAGTGGGAGTTTGGTGTCTGCCTGAGATTAACTCACCTCTGCTGGGTTTGCATAGCCAGGTTTTGGTAACAGGGGGAATACAAGGGTATCGATGATGGTAGCATCTCTGGGTCAACATATTTAAGAAGCAGAAAAGGAGCAATTGCAGCTGGAGAGAGGAATAAGACTAAGTGTGAGTAACAACTCTGCAGACCCCAAGTTCGGTGAGGAAAGAGGAAGAGGAGGGGGAGCTGCTCCAGGCGCCGGAGCAGAGATTCCCCTGCAGCCTGTGGTGCAGACCATGGTGAGGCAGCTGTGCCCCTGCAGCTCTTGGAGGTCCCCGGGGGAGCAGAGATCCACTTGCAGCCCATGGAGGACCCCATGTGAGAGCAGGTGGATGTACCCCAAAGGAGGTTGTGACCCCACGGGAAGTCCATGATGCAGCAAGCTCCTGCCAGGATCTGTGGCCCCATGGAGAGAGGACCCCACACTGGAGCAGTGGAAGAGTGTGAGGAGTCCTCCTCCTGAGGAGGAAGCAGCGTCAGAGACAACATGGGATAGACTGACTGCAGCCCCCATTCCCTGTCCCCCTGCACCGCTGTGGGGGAGAAGGCAGAGAATTTGCCAGTGAAGTTGAACCTGGGAAGAAGGGAGGGATGGGGGAAGGTGTTTTATGATTTAGTTTTTATTTCTCAATTGTCCTACCTTTGATATGATTGGTAATTAATTAATTTCTCAAGTAAAATCTGATTTGCCAGTGATGGTATTTGTTGATTGCCCCTCACTCTCTGTCTTTATCTCAATCCATGAGCCTTTTGCTACATTTTCTCTGCCTGTCCAGTTGAGAAGGGCAGTGAAAAAGAGGCTTTGGTGGGCAGCTGGCATCCTGCCAGGGTCAACCGACCATACCCAAACCTGGGTGAAATTTTTAACACCAAACCAAGCCTGTGGCCATGCTGTGAAAAGTGAGACCATGCATCAATGGACAGAGTGCACTGACAGCAAAAGACGAGTACGTTTCCTCATGTAGCCCTTGTAAGACCTCATCTGGGGACTGGTTTGGGTAATTTAGGAAAGAAATAGGTCTAATGGGGGAAGGAAAAAGAATGCTGGACTTAATTTCAGCATGAGCAGTTCATGCAAGAACACTGCCTGTGAGAATTGTGGAGTCCATATTGCTTAGAGATGTGTACAAGCAGGTTTAGATCATCATCTGCCAGGATGGCTTGGCTAAAACTGATCTTGTCTTTGGTGAGACAAAATTCACTAAAAAGCTGATAAGATTCCCAGTCACTGACAGACTGCACTGAAGACAGACACCAATTCCCTGCAACAGCTTTCACAGAGAACGATGATACAAAAACAATCATGTAAAGAGCCAGGACAGACTCCTCGTGATGGGAAACATCCCTAATTACATCTGGTTTCAGACCTACACGAGGCAGGCTGCTTCCTTTGCCAAAAGCATTTGAGAACTGTAGTAAATTAAAGCAGAAGTCTCCAAAGTTTAAACCACACAATCTACAAAATCATATTTCATGTACATCGAGCCCTTTTCAAAATCAATGACAGCCATCTAAGGCAGACGAGATCATTCTAAAGCTCACTAACAACTGCAATGGATTTATTGGCTCAAAAGCACACTGATATGGAAATGTTTCATGTGGCATAAAATATTCCATCAATTTCATTTCTGAAGAAATATATTATTTATCTCCAGTTTCTAAACACAAAAGAAAATGTGATAATAGATGAGAGTCAGCAAAAAAACATATATAAGTAAATTTGGCTTTTTACCTAGGACTGGAGAGGCCTGTCAGAAGATGCAGTAAATGCTACAGCAGCAGATATTAAATCCAACATTGGTCCTTTCTTTACAGAGTATTTTACACATTTAAAACCTTCTTCTGGGGTTTTTTTGTTCAGTACCAGCCTCTAGTGAAGATACAGCTGCAGCTTGAGAAACAGAAGTAGTAAAATAGCATTACTGGTGTAGGCAACACATTAGACTGTTTTATACATCCTGAGTTCCTGACTTCCTTATAAGCTGTTCAGGCCCGGAATTGGGGGAAGGACTCTCTACCCTATATAAAACCCAAAAGGTTGTAAAAGGTCAGCCAGACCATTACATGTTGTCAAGGGTATCCTGTCTGATCTCAGACACTGAAAAGGAACAGGGCACAGTAATCTGCCTACTGCACACAGCCCAGCCTTCCACTGTTTGCTCTCCCATGTGGCTCAGTGGCTTTAGCTGTGAACCAAGTGACTTTCACAGAAGATGCCACACCCAGGTGATGGGGATGCAAGTTTGAGTCCTCTCATCCTGGGAAGAAATGGAATGGAGTTGTCCAAGACTCTGAACATGCCATGGGAGATGGCATGGGAGGTAGTCAGCGTCCAACGTTGACTCATCTCAACAGAGGTGATACAACGTAGGTATTATCTCTACAAGACCAAGTGCTCTGACCACACAGCAGACCAACAAGCATGACATGCAACACTGCATCAAAACTTCCATTTTCATTATTTCCATCCAGGCTGCTCCCAGTCAGTGTGAGGAACATCCCTCACTTTCTACCAGAGCTGTGTTTCAGCCCCCAGAGAGAGGCCTGATCCCAGAGACAGTATTTTGTGGAGGCACCAGAGCTACCCCTGTCTCCTGGCTGTACAGATCTTAACAGATCTAACACAAACTATTCTAAAAGAAGTTAATCACTGCAGATGGGGAAAAAAAAACTAGTAGGAAATAAACCTTTTTAGCAATGCCTGGCAGCAAGTTAGCATAAATCAAAGTTCCTCCTCTCTTCTCACCCTTGCAGCAGAGAGAAACAGTGGAAATACCAAACAAGACAAATAAACGCTAAAAAGTGAGATTTTTAAAGCATCAGTACACTTCCAGTAATCCCAAGTGTTATTAATAGCATTACTATGGGCATTTATTTTCCCCACACTGAAAGTAGAGGTTTAATCCCCTATTGATTGAAGTCGAAGTGCAGAACATGCTGCCATTTACATGATTGATTCACATACCTTGAGGGAATCAAGTCATCTGTAAACCAAATTTTTTCTTACTTTACAGGTCTCTGTTAGATAAATGTCTCTGTAAGCAAAATATCTTTAAATTAAGGGCAAGAGGTGAAACACACTGCTAGCAAAAGCAGGCAGAGCTTCAGTGAAGTCCAAGTGGAAAATCTGACCCGATAAATACATTTCCTTACGTTATGAGAAGGTAACTCAGATTCAAAAAAGAATCTTAAGACTGAGAAATTACATTACTCAAGAAAAAGGACCTTAAGACTGAGAAATTACGTTACTTCATACAGTATCCATGAATTCCATATAGAAGATACACATGGCAGAAAGTGATATTCACCTAGCTATATATATTAAGAATGTTTTTTGTTTGGTTGTTTGTTTTCCCAAAACAACAGATTATTGCAAGAGCCCAGTCTAGAGTCTAATTCAAACAGCAGGGATGTGATTTATAGAAGGTGCCAAGCATTCCCTCTGCTAAAACTACTGTCTTCATCTGGGCATAAAATGAGAAGCTTGAATATCCTGGTCACTTTATGAAAGGAAGACTGGAAATCTGTTCAGAGACTGCAGATAAATGACCTCAGGAATAAAGCCAGGAGGAGGAGAAAGCCCCAGGGGCCCCTGGTGAGTGCGCTCTCGTGATCGACGTCTCCTTAAGCGTTCTCTTTGAAATCTGCATGTCAAAGTTTCTCCAGTCTCTTGACAAATGGAGTTTTTACTACATTCAGCTCAGCAGGGAAAGTGTGATAACTCAGAAGGATGAAATTCAAAAGTGTTTCTGGTTCATTTGAAATGGTAGCAGCCATGACTAGGTAATAGAAAACAAAGTTCTTTTCATTGCTGTGAATCTCAATGATGCCATCTCAGGCAGGAACGATAATGTTTGATTTTTCTTCTACGTTTGTCATGCAGGAGCTAAGTGCCCTGGGTGAGGAAATGAAACAACAACTCCCAGCATTCACACAAGTATATATCTATTTATATGTTGAACAACAAGGCTAAGGAGTGGTGGATACAATAAAGGTGAGCTTTCAATCTACAGCACTTCAAGACAAGAGTAAAGTAATTCAGTAATGTAAAGTTTTGAACTGGTTTGTATAAAATTTTAATTTATATTATCTCATTAAAGTGCAAGTGGGTGACCACTGCCCACCCCAAGAGAGGATAGCAGCCTGTCCAGTCACAAGGCTGACCTGTGTCTGTCCCACAACCAGTGTACCCCCTCTAAGTGCTGAAGCATGCTGTCACATTACAGAGACACCTCTCTGCAAGCTGCACATGAAAGTTGCTGTAAAAAGTTTGTTATTACAGACTTCTGCCCCTCCCCCTTCCCATTTTTTGTGTATTGTTGATGGCAGAAATAAAGAGATTCAAGACTTCCCTGTGCCCCTTATCTATCCAACAGGATAAGTTGTAAGGAAATTATTACTGGAAGACACTTCTATAAAACAAAGTAAATTAATCACTTCTTCATATTCCCACAGAGAAAGACTTTCAGTTATTACACAGCTACAAAGTACTCTTGTTAAATTTAGCTACAGAGGTGATGATCTTTCCTAGTCACACCAATGTCCCAGCCACTGGTCAGGGAATGGAGGTGGCGGCGGCAGCATTTGGAAAACCATCCATGTCTCCAAAGCCATGCTGTGTCACTGGAATGAGCCTGGATATCTGGTTCACTTCCCTTCTTCCTAAGTAAGTTTTCATTTTCATGCATTCCCATGCAGCTGCGTCTCAGCTGGGTGTAACAGTGCCAACATTTTGAAAGGAAAATTGCTTTCTGTTTCTCACAGTATTTCATGCATAAAGCATTCCTTATGATCTAAAAATGCAACTTAGGACTTCTCTGCCTTTCAGGTCTTAAACAGGACAGATTCATGATCCCTATTGTCACGACTAACTACACTGGTACAGGGCAGGACTGAAGAAAAAGTATGGTATTTCTGTCCACCTTCTCCAGGCTGAGGACTCATTTAATTTCAAAACTGAAAAAAAAAAAATGGTATCTAAAAATTTACTGCAATGAAACTAAACTGAACAAATGAAAGGATTGTCAGGTTTTTCCCATAGCTGGCTGCAGTGTACGTTCATTTCTGCTTGTTTGTCACTCAGAATAATGCAAAGGTTTATTATCTACTACCAGGAATAGTTTATTGTGGCTGTTTAAATGGCTATAAAAGAGCTTTTGGAGAAGTGTGAAGCTCTATTAATGTTATAGACAGCTATGCAGTAGCAAAAGGCATATTTCTATTCACTTCTTGTAGGAGGTAAGGATTTAATTTTTTGTTTTAAAACATGATGGTACTCAACATTGTCAGAAGGTAGTAGACAATGTCATAACATAAATCCTGTGTTCATCTATCCATAAAAGAGCCCCCATGCCTGGGGAACACTCCTCCTTGTCTTCTGGTGGCAGGGCTGTAGGGCACCATCTCCTCTTCATGGAGAGCCTGTGAGGCTGCTACGCTGACTGTATCTCACTGCATACCTCACCCTGTGAGATGCAGCCACTGCCAGCTGCTCTTTGGTTCACATAGATATTTATATCACATTTAACCTCACTTGGATTTATCACAGCCTTTCCTTAAACCCATGTGAAGTTTATCCTTGCTGGTCCTGAGGGAGAGTTATCCAGAGCCCAGTAAAACAACTCCTCAGAATGACAGTCGAGTATGAACTTAATAACAAACCCTCACATCCAGTGATCCCCTGAGATCTCTGATTGTGCTGCCGATGCCCTTTTCTGCTTTCTCCCACTTGGTTACACCACAGATGGGCTCAGCTGCCTGTCTGCAGCTGTGCAGCACAGTAGTGAGGAGGAGATGGAATGTGTGAGTTATTTTCTAAACTGAGGATTAGAGAGGGCCAGGAACAAATGCTTGACAGAAAACCATCATGAACTGGAAGACACACACAGAGCAACTCCCTCAACCCCGTGGAGCACAAAGCCATTCACACCCCAGAAGGGTCCCCACAGTGACCTATAAACTGCACTTATGGAAATGATGACTCAGAACTTCCATTTCCCAGTTCCTTGTTGGCAGTGTGGTTATGAATGCTCTCCAGCATTGTAAGTGCACCTCAGACACAGAGGAGGTGAAAAAAGGGGCTAATTTTAACCCATTGGGAATGTTTTCAGGTTGTCAGACCCAAGTTGTGTGTCTTTGTGAGGGAGAAACAGAAGGAAGGGACCTAAGAGCACTTGAGAAAAAATTAAAGGCCAGCACAAGCACATCACTAATTCAAAGAAATCCTGCAACTGGGATTTAGAAGAGCACTGGTACAAAGTAATAGCTTATAAATCCTTGATTCCCTTAAAAATACTAATGCCAATCATCTCAAGCTTGTTATTTACTGCCTGCCTACACAGCTGACTTTTGGTTTGAGCACTTGAGGAGAAACTTCTCTGGACAACAGACCTTCAGTGATTAAACTTTAAAATACAATTCATGACACAATCTCCTATACTTTTTGAAGAGAAAAATTGGTATTCCACATAAAATTTAACAACAGAGCAGACTCTATCTTGCTAGGTTGCACAACATGACAAATGTTTTAGGGGAAAAAAAAAGAGAATTTTCATTATTGTAAAGGGCTGAAGGGGGTAGAGTTACTGGCTGTGCTCAAGGTTTTATACAAAGAGTTTTATGGAGAAAGATACAAAACATTTACTGTGGAAAAACTGTGCAGAATCTGTTGAGAACCTAGGCTGAGCCACTCCAACCTCGCTTGCTTATTAAGAGGAAATAGAAGCAACCAACCCAGAATGCTCCATCTTCTGATTTAAAAAAGAAAAGAAGAGGGGAAGGAATTGTTATCACTGTATTTGCAGCACTGCATGCTTTTTCCTTTTTTTTTTTTTTTTTTTTGTAACTTACTTGTACAAGTGCTCCATTAATAATTCATGCGGCTTCTAAACGGCAAGGCAGCCGCTGCTGCTTTGTCACATCTCACAATGGCTGAGTGACAACGGTGGCTCTGACTCCAGGCCACTATCTTTGACTATCTGCCTGGAGAGACATATCGCTGTCCTTGTCATTCAATTCCTGACACGGCTGTGACAAATGCTGGCCTGGCCTGTCATTCCCTTCACCGTCCAATAACAGAAATCTGCCACTTTTCAGTACATGGTCTGCACTCTTGTGCCCCAAAGAAGGAGCTGTATTTTAATGCTGCTGGTGATGTGCAGGTTTGCTTCTGCTCATTGCTTCTCCTCCAGATACATATTTGGATTGACACTCCAAAAAGCAGAGACTTCAAGTACTGCTCTGGGACCAGCACCCAGCTGCAGGATAATAGTGTCCCAAGGGTGATGACGGGGGAAAAAAGGGCTCTTTTTTAGCAAAAGTCATAGGTGACAGTGCCAGATTTTAGGACAGTCAATAGGAGACCACAGATGGAAAGAAATATGTTTCCCATCTGTGCTAAGGGGCTTTGGGCCTGAGCTGGCAGGGCACAGCGTAACCCTGACAGGCTTCCAAAAACATGTGCAGGGTAGTGCAGACAGGACACATCTAGTCCCTTCCTGACGTGTTAGAGCAACACAAGCTGTTTAACTGTTTTGAACAGGTTTGTAAAGAAAACAACCCTGCTTCCTTTATCAGATGCTTGGAAGTGGTGGGTTTGGTTATTACGGGCAACAGAAAGTGTCTTGTGTCTCCCTCTGACTCTTGACAGCAACTTGCAGCCCCCTCCCTCCTCCCCTGCCTCCCTGCCTGCAACAGGGCAGCACATGTTTGATGTGTGCAGCCAAAATCACTCTGTTCACTTAATGTGCAATATCCATTACAGAGCAGCCAAGCACCTGTTCTGGGTGGTTGATTCCAGGACAGGGCTGGGAGCCTTAAAGAGTTTCCTAATTTCCAGCACTTTGATCTTCCCAGATAAATGGATGCAGGCAAGTGCAAAACAAGGATTAAGTCATCACAGCCAGAGATGCCAATGCCAGCCTTTTGTCTCCACCATGCCCTCGGAGCAGGCTGCAGTGCCTCCATGGGGCAAACGTTCACTACATGCTGCTGTTATAAACACAGCAAGATGTTACCCGGGCATTCTTTTTCCCATGGAGACACTGAATGCTGCCTCCTTTATCCTTGGCTACTGCAGCACTGTTACCAACTACAGTCACCAAAGGAGAACAGCTGGCACTTGTTCGAGCAGAACACTCGCTCCAAAGGCCACTGAAGCTGATGAAAAAAAGGATCTCCTTTCTTTCATTGGATTTTGGATCAGACTCAAAGAGACCTAATGGTTTAGAAAGCGGGAGTTTGCTATTTTTTTCCCATTCCTTTGTTACTTCTCTATCTCATGTTTATAACTAGAGAACATTTTTTTTTTCCAATCTATACAGCCAGTGACAGGAGGTTGGGGCAGCATTATCCCCCCCATTTTTAGAAGAGATGTTAATTAAAACACTGCACAGCAGGGCTGAAACTATTAGAAACTAGAAAGGGAGAAAGAATGAGGCAGAACAGAAAATAGGGACAGACTTTTGATGTCCTTTGCTCATGATGTTTTTTTCCATTTAAGTACTTTCACCACTGTTCCATGTGCTGCTCAAAGCTCAATTTGTCTCGCACACAGATCTTCCTGAAAGGTAATAAGCAAGTCCTAGCTAGAGAGTCAATTAACATGTAATCTTTGACATTTTATATCATCAGCAGCTGCCAAATGAGTTTCTTCTTTATACAGAATGAAATGTATTGCTTGAGTGTTTGAAAATTTGATTTTATGTTACATTTTCCCATATTCATCTAGGATGCTCTGTCTTCCAGTCCCATGGTGGGAAAGTGCACTGAGTTTTACCTCTGAAATTATCAACAAAACTCTTCTTGAGCTCAGGGAGTAACAAACTAATCCAAGAGTGACTGTGTTGGGAGATCAAAATTTCCTTTCCTTTCACCTTGTCTATTTGGGGCCAAGTTGCAATTACTGGGTCCTTTGCAGGCCAATAACTGTTTGAACAGTTTTGGCAGAATACATGACATGTTAAGGTGCTTTACTGGACAATGCAGGTACCTCAGAATTCAACCTGCAGACTGGTTGGACAGGGACTGTAATTTCTCAGATAACTGTGAAGGACCTCAACTGATATTTCAATTGTTACAGCTACAGAAATATGTAATAATGGTAATTAAGTAATTATCACTGCTCTGTAATTTCATAATGTGTAATAAAATGGTGTCTGTTAGTTTAAAATATGCACATAAATAAATATAGCAGTTGCAATAAGCTCCATCTTGCTCACCTTTCTGCATCACTGTTGGATCTCCACCAGTCACAACATGGCTGAGATTCCACATCAGTTCAAAAAGCTGTAATCATCTTTCCTTGGAAGACTAACAAGTAAGCAGGATTATATAAAGAGATTAAACACACACATAAAAATAACTTACTAAAAACTGTAGCTGGACTAATGTCTGAATCTTCTGTGAATGATGAAATTTCCCTGTTTTATAGAGCTGCATATCTTTTACATCTTGTTTAGCTCTGTAGAATGAGTGCAATAAAATGTCACCTGTGCCCAGAAAAAAGGCTCCAAGGAAATTGTCATGAGAACTCCAGTTCTGGGCCACTTGCTGGAAACAGTCACAGCTCTGCAAATCATCCACTTCATCTGAATGTCATGCAAATATATATATGTATTTGACACCAAGTGATGCCTTTGCTGTATTTCCTTAATACTTTTGAAAACCAGGCAAGATAATAGCAATACACATGAAAGGGTGATTACCATCCTTGTGTTAATGACAGTCCACAAGAGAAAGGCTCTGGCTGCACCAGCTCTGACTTGGAAACCAATTTTGCAAAAGACGTAAGGATTAAACAGGAGAGTCTGAAACCCAAATCCAGTGCTTTACTGTAGTGTTCTGTGGATTATGTAATCCTAAAGTACAGAAAAATCCAAGTCTATTAGGAGAGATCTCTGCCACATTATTATGGTGGATGCATCACCACCAAAAAGTGGCTGTAACCACCGTGCCTCCAGTCAGATGGAACAGCTCACACCTCAGGTTCAGTAGACGGTCAATTAAATCAAGCTGATAAAGCAGACAAATCCAGCCAAAGGACAAATTAAGTGGCACAGAATGTCTCATTGCCAAGGCAGAAATGTAACACACGGAGCAGATGCTGAGGAGCTGCTGGACTCCAGGAGTGCAGCGCTGGCCAACACGGGGAAACGTTACCAGGAATTAATGGCTATGTAGTCTATGTGCTGAACAGGAAGGCCATGCCATGAAATGCATGACCCAAACATTGTGGCTGATAAAAGTAAAAATGAGAGAAAGAGACATTATTCAAAGGGTGATCCAGCAGGTAAGAATTTACCATCTTTTATGAAGAGTTGATCAATATAAGAAAGTTCTCAATGAGAGAAGAAATTAATTGCAGTCAGTGTTGCTGGTGTTTGAGCAGAAAGGTCACCAAGGGTCTGGAGCAGGAGCTGAACAGATTGAAGTTTGTATTACACAGTGTTAGATGGAAATGCAGAGTAATTGCTTTTGCAAGCTTGTGAGGGATTAAACTGATTTAAATGGGATGAATCTAGCTGCAGTCCACTGCATCAGCTGTGTGACAGTAATTAATATGCAGATTAGAAAAAAACCCCAGCCATTTACTTTGCACTAAGGCAACATTCTTCTTTCAAAACTTCAGTGACACCTCAGGCTTTATCACAGCAATAAGAAGATGTCTTCCAGTGCACAAAGTTCTTAATGTAAAGATGAATTAATTTTCCAGGCTTGTTTTTAATGTCAAACAACTTAATTTGGGATTATAAACTGAAGTTCTAGTTTCACACTACAAATTTAGAAAGCATTTAGGAAAGAATATTAATTTACTTACAAATGTATATAAAGAAGTTCATGGAATCATAGGTTGGTTTGGGTTGGAAGGGTCCTTTAAAGATCACCTAGTACCAACCCCTTTGCCACAGATGTTGGGATAGATGAACTTGCTTTGGTTTGTTTTTGTGCTTTGCAGCTACACAACACCATAGAGAGAATCACACATAATTAAATGGTCAAGCTAGTTATTACCAAATACTCACAGTGCAGTAGCACTCACAAGCCTTTCATGCATTAGGGTCCAACTGCTCTATTCAGTTTGTCAGTCAGACCTAAGTCCAGAAGACAGGAGGAGAGGTAGCACTGGAGACAAGGTGTTTACAACAAATGTCCAAGGTTCTTACAGAAACAAGGCCAGATGCATCTGCAAAATATCCGTGACATTTGCAGTGTTGATCCCAGCTTCCAAAATACTTCTATTGACTGGTGGTTTTCAATTATGCAGACTTAATAAGCCCACTGTTATACCAGTCATGGTGTAGGCAAGCACTTCTGACACCTGTATTAAGAAAGGAGAAATTAAGACTGGAAGCCCAGCTTGTATTACATACTGTCTGATTTTCAAAAACTCAGTGATATTCAAACATTTCAGAGGGACCTGAGCACCTGCCTCTGTGCAATCTTCAATATCATCATCCTCCAAATTTCCATTATAAGATTACTGAAAATTAATTTTCAATCAAAAAAAGGAATTGCATCCTTATTTAAAGTGTAGCTGCCTGACATTAGCTAAAAAATTTTACTGCTTTAGCCTCTACTTTTTTATATCTTACAAATCATAGAACGGTTTGGATCGGAAAGGACATTAAAGATCATGTAGTTCCAACCTTTCCACTAAACCAGGTTGCTCAAAGCCCCATCCAACCTGGCCTTGAACACTTCCAGGGATGGGGCATCCACAGCTTCTCTGGGCAACCTGTTCCAGTGCCTCATCACGCTCAACAGAGAAGAATTTCTTCCTAATATCTAATCTAAACCTACCCTCTTTCAGCTCAAGGTCATTGTCCCTTCTCCTATCACCCCATGCTCTTGTAAAAAGTACCTCTCCATCTTTCTGGTAGATCCTTTAGGCAATTGAAGGTGTTCTAAGGTCTCCACAGAGCCTTCTCTTTTCCAGGCCGAACAATCCCAATTCTCTCAGCCCATCTTCATTGGAGAGGGGCTCCAGCCCTCTGATCATCTTTGTGGACTTGCTCCAACAGGTGCAATGACAAAGGATGGCAAGAATAACTCAGAAGGACCTTGAGACTTTGCAGTCAGCATATGACCTTATTACAGACAGTTTAACGAGTTTTGTGTAACCAAATGTAAGAGAGAGTTATATCGAGGGAGAAATGCTTCATTGGTAGTTATGTATTTCTGTTAGAATGAGCTACATGTTACTGGTGAAAGTTTTAAACCACTTCTTTCTGGGGACTGACTTCTTAGAAGCTCATCTCCTGCCTACAGCACTACAAAAGCAAAAATCCTCACAAGGGCACTTGACTCAAGCACACCACGGCACATTGGGGTCTCCATGGGCTGTTACCTGTCTGGAGAGCTGCTGCAAAACTCTGGTTTATGCAAATAAAACTTGACTTTGGATGCTGAGAAACAGTGGTGCAGCTCTTCAGCAAGCCCTGAGTATCTGCATCTTTTTACAGCAGCTTCTTCTCTTATTTCAGATATTGCAAGAGTCCCCCAGCCACCTACATGTCAGGAGCAGAGGGACCCAGCTCCCACCTCCACCCACGTGCAGCTGGATGCTCATTTAGTGGCAATAAGCTCCCAACCATTAGCACTGGAGAACTAGTTCTAATGTTTGTCTGCTGATGCTTTATAATCTCTACATATGCACAGCTAATTTTGTTTTTAGCCATACTTGCTGTTCCTCTCAGTCTCTAAAACCTCCTGAGAAGTGGTATAATCCCATTGGTTCCCATTTTCATGATACATGCTCCTAGCACATTCAATTACTGCATGCATAATTGCCAGCTCACATAGGCTCAATTATTAGTTTCTAAATCAGGTACTTAACTAGTCCTTCTAAATCACTGGGAGGGTGATTTAAACACAAATTCATATACCCTTGTGGTGTCAGACTCAGTGAAATGGTTTGGGTTTGCAGTAAATCACACAGTATCCGTGTCTTGGTGCCTCCTGTTTTATAAGCAGGATCTATTGTCTCAGAACAAGCAAAATCCTTTAATACCAGAACCCTGTCACATTTCTGAATATGTGTATGAGGCAAACTGCCTTGAACAGCGGCTGAAAAATGGACCAACCTAAGCATTCAGCATAAGAAAGGAGCATCAAGGGACCTGACAGCAGAGCAAGAGTGTCAAGGCATTCTTCTGAATATACAGTACAAGGGAATAACCATGAATGCCCAATTCAGATGGATCTTGGCTCAACTGGGAAATATGCAATTAAAGGACAATCTGGCTCTATGTTGAGCTGTGATGTGGGACATCCTGACATCTAGCCTAGAAACCTTATTGATGTCTTGCAGCATTCAGTGCCCTCAAGTCTTTGTGAATCAACTTAAGCATAAAGTACAGAGGATAATGGCTGGTGAACGAGGCTGTGAAAAGAGAGAAAAAAGTCAAACCTGTAGTTTGTAGCCTAAGACAAAACACTTTTGTTGCTCTGAGCTGTGGGCAGAAGGAAAGAAGACCCAGTGGCTTCCCTATATAAAATTATAAATACAGAATTTTGCTGCTAAACATATTGTTAATTCAAGACAGACATACTTCTCTCTTGCAATACTACCAAATCAGACTTTTCAAGAATATCCCTCACACATGGTTTTGAAAGATGTGTTTTCACCTGCCTTGGTGTCACACTGCTGCCTTGGTAGGGTAGACTCCTTGAAGTCTACCATTAGAGGCTAGACAGCAGCTATATGACAAAATACACTGATTTTATGTATCTACAGATTGTCAAAGTTGGTCCCATGTAGATTCCCATGATGAGAATACCAACCAAAACTGTAATTGTTTGAAAAACAGCATAACTGAAATCATGTTACGATCACTCAGTCAGTGTCTGTCCTTTTGTGCTTCCACTCACCTGCCAAGGAAACATCATTCAAGAAGCTCCAGGCCCTCCCTTGTTCACAGAGCTACAGATCCACACAGTTAGGTATGGCTACATCTCTGGGCTGCATTGCATGAAGACACAAAGGCACAGCAGGGAGGAATGTCAGTTAAGACCCCTTTGGGCTTTCTTCCAGGATTCCCCATAGAATCATAAGGTTGGAAAAGACCTTTAAGACCATTAATCCACCACTGCCAGGTCATCACTGAAACATGTCCTTAAGTGCCACATTTACATGTTTTTTGAACACTTCCAGGGATGGTGATTCCACCACTTCCCTGGGCAGTCTGTTCTGAGGCTTGGTTACCCTTTCACTGAAGAAATTTTTCCTAATTAATATCCAGTCTAAACATGTTTCCCTCCACCTGTCTGTAGGCTTTTCTGAAACTTTCTCTCATTTTTCTAGAGGAAAGACAACAGAAGGCCACCTGGCTTCTCTTGGCTTTGCCAGATTTACAGCTCCCCTACTCTAATTCTCCATTACACACATGTAAACTCTGTATTTTAAGAACTCATGTCAATCCCATCTACTGAGAGAGCAAGATCTTTGGGGCAAGGATTTTTGTTCTGATTTTATGCCACCTACTACAACCAGTGAACTATTACAAACTAAAAGTAAAATAAAAAGGTCTTTATTAACTCCAGAATATGACATAGTAAAATATTTCCTTTTTATTCATTCTTGTCATACCTTGTGTTAACACTTGGCCTTCTGGAGTAACAGTTTTTAAGGTGATGGTTAAAAAAGCAAAACGAACAAACAAACCAACCTCAAAAACCTAACCAACTTTGCACATAGTGCATCCTCCTTAGTATAGAATACCAGGAATGGACTCCATGATGACTCCCTGTAAGACTAAATAAATATTAAGTTCACTAAAAAGCAACAGCAACTTGACACAAAACTTTCAGTTCTACCTGCTTGCCTTGTTTTCCTCACTTCAGACAAGGCTCTGGAGAGGCTCTAGCTAAGAGCATCAATGGAAAGCTGGAAGTTGTGGTACAGCTTCAGGAAAAGTAAAATTGAAATAGTATTAGACTAATCTTTAAAAAGCATAATACAATCACTGTGGCAGTGTCTTTATTTTCTGCTAAATTACACACAAATTTAAATTTTCAGTAAGCTTGTTGGTTTCGTTTGTTGGTTTTTTTTCCATTCTGGCCCAGAAAAATTAAAGCATGAGAGTGGCTAAAGTACACCATCTACAGCTTTGTCCATGTTTTTGGTTTAAACACACCTTAGGAGGCAGAGAGACAGGGAACTACAGTGTGACATATTTCTACTGCAGATGCTGTTATGTGAGCAAAGACCTTTTGCCAAAAAAAAAAAATCTATTCTGGCAAATGAGAAAGAAATTTATTCTAAATAAACATATTAAAGTAATATAAAGCTAAAATATAGAATCATGATAGTTCCAGCATTAGCCATACCAGTGTAAGAAGTTTTATCCTGTCACAACTGTGCCCTCTTCCAAAGCCATATTCCATATTGTTTGATATCAATGAAGTGCCCAAAATGCTCATGATCAGCTGCCTCCTTGAGTTTGCCCAAGAGCTCTGTGAGCAGAGGGCTTGGGTGAACCTCTCCAACATGCTTCAAGAGCAATGTAAGGGATTAAGTTCATGTTCCAGTTTCCTTGGAGTATATTACGAAGGTCCTACATGAGCTGTTGTGCTGGTTTGACACTGGTTGGACACCAGGTGCCCCCCAAAGCTGCTCTCTCACTCCCCTCCTCAGCTGGACAGGGGAGAGAAAATACTATGAAAGGCTCATGAGTTAAGGACATGGAGAGATCACTCACCAGTTACTGGCATGGGCAAAACAGACCCAACTTGGGGAAATTAATTGAATTTATTACCAATCAAATCAGAGAAGCGTAATGAGAAGTAAAACAAATCTTAAGAACTCCTTTCCCCCCCACTCCTCTCTCCTTCCTAGGCTCTGTCTCCTTCCCCATCACATGTTGTCCCTGCTGCTGCTTTCTCCTCCACCCCTGCTCCAGCATGAGGTCCCTCCAACAGGACACAGCCCTCCACACACTTCTCTGTGAGTCCTACCAAGGGCTGCAGTTCTTCCCAAACTGCTCCTATAAGGGTCCCCCACAGGATCACAAGTCTTGACATCAAACCTGCTCCAGTCTGGGCTCCTCTATCCACAGGGCCACAGTTCCATGAACGTGCTCCAGCACAGGCTTCCCATGGGGTTACAGCCTCCTTCAGGCATCCATCTGCTCCCATGTGGACTCTTCAATGGTTTGCAGGTGGATCTCTGCTCCCCCATGGACCTCCATGGGCTGCAGGGGCACAGCTGCCCCAGCATGATCTGCATCACAGGCTGCAGGGGAGTCTCTGCTCTGGCATCTCCTGCCCATCCTTCTGCACTTACCTTGGTGCTTGTAGAGAGGTTTCTCTTATGTATTCTCACTCTGCTCTTCTCTGGAGGCAATAACTTTGGCACAAAAACTTTTTCCCCCCCTTCTTACATACATTATCACAGAGGAGTCACTATCATTTCTGATGGGCACAGACTGCACCACCAGCATGTCTGTACTGGAGCTGGCTGGCACTGGCTCTGTTGGATATGGAGAAGCTTCTGGCAGCTTCTCACAGAAGCCACACCTTTACCACCACTCCCCCCTCCCCCACCAAAATTTGGCCATGCAGACCCAACATACCTGTTCTGCTGGCAAAGCTTTTGAGTCAACACTAGCAAATGGATACAGCAGCACCCGAGGACCACGCAATCTTGGTGAACACTTCTAGGTTCAAAAGTGGACATCTCTCCAGCACTTCAGTGAATAATTTTTGTCATGTCAAGTGTTCTGACCCCACAAAACAGCACAATTATGCCATAAGGACTTGCAAGTACTATGACTGGCAGTAAAAAGCTCTTGTGCTGTGGCAGCATCCAGGAGTTTTAAGTCAAAACCCAAGGCATGGGAATGACCTGAACAGAAATGGAAAGAATCTCCACACTAGTGGGACTGCACTCTAAATAGACAAGGCTTCACATGCAATTATTTAAAAATTTGAAATGCAACCCAAATAGCTAAACCCAAACTCTGAGCAGAATGTCACTGCTTGGGCAAACTCTGGCAAGTGAAGGATGGTTGTTCCTGCTGGATAAACTGACTGGCCTTTGACCAAGGGGGAAGAGGTATCATGAAAAAACTCCACAGAGAATTTTTAGTTCGGACCTTCTCTGTCCTATATTGGATATGAACTCTTTAACTCATTCACTTATCATTAAATGAAAGGAATACTTGATTACTACTATTTTAATATGGATTTGAACAAGCTATCTAGCACTAAAAGAGTCAGTACTCTACTTTTAATACGTGAGGCCCATATAGCTTTCAGCTCCCAGCAAGTATTTTCACTCCTAATGGTAGTAGCAAAATAAATGCTATCAAGGCTAATCCAAAAGGGGAACCATTTCCAAACAAAGTGTAAAAACACTGACTGGTTCTGTAATTCACTGTGATATTTTGTCCTTTATTTAACTGCTAGCCCATAAACAATATTGCCCATGAGGTAGCTCCTACGGTCTCATTCTCATTTATCTTTGTGTTCCTGTAAAATACATTTACAGTGTATTTCATTTGGGTGCCCAACACAAAATGATCTCTTATTTTCCAGAAGATAATATTCCTTGAACTGAAGAAAAACCTATAACAAGGCTTGCTCTATAAATTCCCATTGTTTGCTTTCATTCCAAAACAGCAAAGACCTTTGGATACCTTTTAATTTATCTAGGCTGATAGTTATTTCCGCTTTCCAGAAACATTTGCAACATTTCAGAAATCAGGAAGAGCATTGTGTAACATATTGACTTTAATTCCTCTCTTCTTCCACTTTTAGCAAACAAGCCTGTAAAAAAATGTTTTAATAACGAATAAAAAGGTCATTTATAGCACTGTCAGAGATGTTTGTTTTTCTATTTTACTGGCAGCCACTACTCACTTCAAGCCTTGCACTGAACTTTTCACGAAGAATAAGTGACACAAGAATAAGAAAATGTAAGTGACAATTTTGCTCTTACTTAACATCCCACAAGTGTCCATCCCATCAATTCCTTCAGAGTGAGCTCTGACAAGCATCCTTGTCAGGTGTTGCTCTGAATATAATAAAGGTCTTTTGTCATTTTGTTCTCCTTTGCTGTCATTAAATGCCCAGAAATCTGAGGTGTAAGAGAAACCTTGGAGGTCAGCTGCCCTGTTTTTCCCACCATGCTCATTCTAAATGTCTGGCTATGTTTAACTCAGTGTAATTATTAATAGAGTAATTCAAGAAGAGGAGCTCCTGCCACTTTAGGCCCTACCTTCCCTAGCAGGATGTTAATCATGTTATTTGGCCTAATAGTTCTACCCAACAGGATATTAATCCTGGTTTTTTTGCCTAATATTTTTTTCCTTGATGACAATCTCATCGTTCCATGGTTTTGTATCACACTAAGCTCTGCTCATTCTCCTCTGGTGACATCCTTAAATAAAGGGTACACATGAGCACTTCACAGAATCCCAGAATGGTCAAGGTTGGAAAGGACCACAGTGGGTCACCTGGTCCAACCTCCCTGTTCCAGCAGGGTCACCTAGAGCACATTGCACTGGGTTGTGCCCAGACAGTATCCAGATTTGGTATGCACATAGGAGAATGTTGTTTTTTTTAAACTAGGACAACTATTGCCACCTCTTTCTTTCATAAAAAGGGCTTCAAAATTAATTTAATATTTATATAGTCACCTTAAACTTCACTGAGAGAGGAGAGAGAGGAAAATAGGTAGCTGCACTGAAAAAAGCAAGTAACTCTTGAACTCTTCATCTGCGGTACCCTCCTGCCCACAGCACTATCACAGCAAGAATATCCTCACTAGCTGGAGTCACTTGCTGGCCAGGTGCTGTTACAGCTGCAGTAATCTCTTTCTTATGTTGAACATCAGCTCCACTGTAACTGAGGGCTGAGTCTGTGACCACAGCTAATACCTTTTTTATCAATGTGGCAAGTCATTCACATAAGCATCAATGTGTTCTGTACTCTGAAAGATTTTGCTGGTTAATCTGAAGAAAGGTGATCAGACTGGGCTCCAGTAGTCTTTCCTGAAAAAGAAAAAGTCATTCTGGGACAGTGAGTTTGCACTGGGATGTGCTTTGTACAGGAGTTTTCAGTCCTGGACAAAGCAGAACTCAATTCCGATGGTTCAGATCCAAGGAATTAGTTCACAAACAGAGTATTTTTATCCAGTAGTATTTATCAAGACGGAAACACATGATGGTTTCCTTTTTCTGCTTCAACCTTCTTGAAGGTTGACAGGGAGAACATAATGGACTTGCACAGATTATTTTGTTAGGAACACACAACGAGGGCTCTGTAATTTGCACTGTCCTTTGAAATGTGTGGCATTGCTTCTGATCACTTAAAACCCAAAACAGGCAAGTTGAGAACAGGAACACATGAATGACCACTTTAATCAATTACCTGTGCCTTGTGGAATTACAGCAGAGATGAATATGATACTGCATATTTATGTCATAGTAGCAAGTTTGATACTCTCAGGATGTGCCAAAATAATTCTCTGTGACTGACTCAACATGAAAGTCTTCCCAGAGTAAAAGCTGCCCTCATTTCAAGGAAGAAAAAAAGACAAATGGACTTAGTGCTGCTATTGATGGAAATTATGTCCGATAATGATGGGAAACTGGAATGCAAATTGAGAAGCTGTCAAGCCACGTGCAGTACCACTCAGTAACCTCACTGTCATTGCATTACAAAAGGGAAAAGAACATCTGCAGTTTAGTGTCTTATGAGCAAAGACTGCAGTACCAGCATTACCTAAACAAACCACATTTTTGCTAATGATGCTATCTGCAAATGAGCTCATGTCATTCCCTGTTCAAACTTTCAGATGCAGCTCAAACATACCTACAAAAAGCAAAAATTGTAATCTGGTGTAAAAAAAACCCTACCACAAAACTAACTATAACAATCCATAAACTATGTATTTGTGTACACCATCTGTTTCATTCAGCTCTACTACGTGAGCTCTGATAACTGTCAATATTATTTTCAAGTCAAACGAATGGAAAAATAAAAAAATACAGTATTTTCAATTCAATACTAGTAGCAGAGTCCTCAGTTGAACCTTACTGCTATTATAGAAATCCAACTCTACATGTAAGCAAGACAAGAAAATACAGTCCTGCAGTCTCTTAAGACTGGTTGGTAATTCTCCTACCTCTGTAAAAGATTAGGTGTGATTTTGGAAAAAAGTTCTCCTTAAGTGGTCAGTATACTTTTATCCCAAGAGTTTTATTTTCAGGAAGTTCATACTTCCTCACTGGGTCAATTTTCACACTTCCATTGACTTCACTGAAGCTTCTGCAATCTGAAGCAGCTCATGATCAGCCTCCTCCACAGGCAGGCATGAAGAGTTCAAGCCAAAAATCAAGTTCTGATCATGCAACCTGAACACGGCTCCGAAAGGTTCCTTCACATGCCAAATCTTCTGCCCACTTGGATCCTAAGACATTTACTTGAACATCTTAATATTTCACAGCATGATTTCTGCTACTTGCTTCCCTTCTTTACTGTGCTAACTGTACTGCTCATTCTTGAAATGCAGGAGAAGATTTCTAGTGTTTTGAGTTTGGTTTGATCTTTTTAAATTTGTAAAACACATGTCCACATTGTGAGAAAATTTACTGGAATGTGAAACCATTTTTCTTTTCCTTTATTAAGATCAAATGGATGAAGTGCCATATTCCATATGGCAGTGCGGACTAAGAACTTTATAACTTCAGAAGAATTAAAATATTAAAATGTTTTGAAAATCTCAGACTTGCAGCAGTGTCACTTCTGTAATCTTGCTGGAAAACATGCCATTAAAAGCATTAATTTCAAGCATATACATTCAAGGAGTGTAATTCATTAGTATAGTAGGAATAATTGGTCTAACATTATCATCTCCGTAGTACTCTTGTCTCTAGCTGCAATTCCATGCAACCTAAAATTTGAGGTAAAACAGCAAAGCATGCAGTTCCTTTCTATTCTTCATCTCATGGATTTTGCAGATAAATACAGATCCAGTACAAAACCTGTGCTGCCTCACATAAGTTGATACAACAGCTGGTTAAAATCACTACTATTGAGAAATGGTGCTGGGATCAAGAGGAACCACAACCAGCCCAGAAACCAAACCACATCAGAAAGAAAGGCAGGTCCCCTTTTCTTCTCTACTCAGGAAACAGAAATTATGCTCTGTGGATATAATAAATCAGGGACACAAAAAATTCTGAAACTTCCATTTCCCTCTCCTGTGCCTTGTGAGGTCCGAATTCTCCCCTTTGTGTACAGATGCCTCCACCATTCTGCAACATGAGGTCCTTCCACACCTAGTGTTTCTAATTTCTGTGAGATCTTTTGAAAGAGTCAGCTTCAAGCAACACAACCTTAGCTTCCATTACCTAGGAATCTGCTGCCACTAAAATTATTTGCAGCTTCCTTTTCCCGTTTTTCTAAGTCTTTGCACGATTTCAAAAGCCCTTCTGTGCTCCACCCACTCCCAGAACATTTGATGTGTCCTTAGCTGTGCAGACCATCAGTTACTCAGTTTATGCATGCACAAGCTTTTAAAGAGTAATATTTGCCAAGTGTTAGCTTAAAGGCAGGATACTCCTCAGGTGTCACAGAACGGAAAAAACAGAAGATCATAGTGTAGTAAATGCTAATGAATATTCCTAGTGTGTGGGAAGAATGTATAATCTTCAGAAAAAGGAGCTACTTGACTAACTTAAAACTGTTACTGCTTGTCTGTCCTGATCTGAAAAGGTCACTTAACCCTCAGAAAAGATTAAATGGATAAAAGGAGTTGAATCTACAGTGAAAACAATTTGTGCTGTTAGGTCATAACAGAAGCACAGCTTGCCAAGCAAATCATTTAATTCTTACCTTTATGGTGATTCCAAATCCAGGCAAAAGACAACTTGAACAGTCAAGCCCTCTCAAAACAAACGCCTACTATAAACAAAGTTCTCTGTTTTCTTTATGCTTCTGAAAAAACCACCAATCTTTGGACATTCATTTTGTAAAGTACAATGGTTTATATTACAGAGGAAGCTCTTATCTCCTCAACAGCACTACAGATGTAATATTCTTGAAGAAAGAAAATGTATTAATTAAGTAGGCAAGAAATCAATGTGCATTACTCAACACAGCTTCCTGACTTACACCTCATCAGTTTCCAACCATTGCATTTCCAAGCAGAGTTGGGTAAAAAAAAAAGAAACTTCAGAAAAGACCTCAGTTGAAAACTATTTTTAAAATAATAAAATTAAAAGGATGTAGAAAATTCACATAAGTGTTCATGCTTTAGCACATGAAAATGTGATATAACTCATCAACCATAAATAAAACCTTATATTACATAGGTATGTATGGCCATGAAACATTGGAATTAAAACAAACCCCTTCCTCCAAATAGACACACCTCTCATAGACAGAATTGCTCAGTCTATTTGAAATAATCTACTTAAGAATTCTTGAGTGATGCATAGTAAAATACTTTTCCGTCCCTCCCCCAGTCAGACAATAACACAATATATTGCTGAACTGATTCAGAGAGGTTTTATGTTAAAATCATCACTGTTAGCACATATGATCAGGATGTTCTTCCAAATGTGGTTTTAACAGCAAGTGGGCTGTGAATAATTCAATAAATTCTAAGTTTTTGATATTTCTTTCTTCTCTTCTAGACAACAGAAAGCATTATTCTTGCAAATCAACAGTGAATTTCAACCACTAATAACAAAACCAAGGTTTCTTATGCAGATTAATCAAGTTGATACATTTTGTGCATCAGTTTCTATGATGTTACAAATGTCAAGTTTACCAAACCTACAAGGAATTAATCCTGATACTTTTACCAGCTCCAGTCAGCAACACAAAATGGCAACGAGGTCTCCACCCTACAACCTTAACATCCTTGGGGCTTCCGGTGCACTTTCAAGACTAAACCTGAGGACACACAGTTGCCATCAAAGCCAAACAACTCTCAGTTCTTTTCCATGAACAAATTTAAATTCCCTATCACCACAGTTAAGGGAGAAGCTACCACTGATTTTGTTCAGCATTGAGAGAACCCAGCAGAGCCCGAAGAGGCAGATGACCAACTCACTGCATTATATCCACTTAGTAAAAAGCTTTTCTCCACTTTTCTACCCAGAACACCCAGAAATAAGTTCAATCACATAGAAAAGTCTGCCTGGACTTCATGGTGCCACTTTCTTGATTAAACACTACTAACTACAGGAATAATTTGTCACAGTCAGTGTAAACCAGCATGTTTTTACTTAGCTGTGAAAAGGAAATCAGCACTTAATAAATTAGAGCACTAGAAGAAAACATGACAATTTCGTTATTAATAACTTTTATAGCTCAAATTTAAAAATATTAAGCCAGAAACAATTCAAGATTCATGAAGAAAAATCTGGAACTATATACATGCATAATTAAGAATTTCTAGATTCTTGTCAATATTTACTTAAGTTTTTTGTACAAGTTTTTTTCACACAATCATATTTACAAGCACATCTGTTTAAAACATATGAACATACATCTCTTATAGCATTTACAAATCTTTTGAATATATTGTTTTTCTTAAAAACAAAAGAATATTTCCTTAATTTGACAGATTTGGTTTCAATTTATGCTACGGAACAGGTACTTACTCAGTGGGATGGAAAGAGTTATCATCATTCAAATATCTAAATAACAGTCATCCTACTGGTACCCAGAATTTTCACATATGGCTTTAATACCTCTCAAACTCAAAGGATCACCTCACAAGCACCAACTACAGTCCATCTGTGGTACGTTTCTAATTAAAGTCTTGAACCTTTGTTTGGGTTAGAACCACAACTTCGCAGACACTTCCTAAGCATGTACTCAGAAATAAGAGGCCCTTTTAATTTAAAGAAAAAACAATTTTGCTTCCAGTCAAGTCAAGCACGTATTAAGTGTGTACAAAATGGGATGTATGGGCTTTTCTATACATTCTAGCTACCTTTATGGATTTTTCTTATCATGGGATACCACAGTTTTGAACAGATTATATTTGTGAGGATTTACAGGAATCAAGTGAGAGATCTTCTGAGAAAGGGAAGAATATTTTTTCCTCAAAATATGACCATTTTTTAGAAAAGAAAAAAGTCTGAGGAGGTTTTTCGCACATGATGTCTAAATTACTCATACAATCCAACTAGTTAGATCACTTCACAGATTAAAGTCCATCACCTTGATCGCTTTTGTTTGGGAAAAAAAAACCCAAACTTTTTTACAAATCAAGTAGCCATCTCCTTTGAACGCTGTTCTCTAGAGCTCCTGCACTGATTGTTCCACAGTTTGCTCCTCCACAGGCTGCACAGCCTCCTGAACATAAACAATGAATTCAGAAGCCTCTCCACCCTGTGTATAGACAGTCACTGTCTCAATCCCCTCCACTTCATCTGATGAGACCACCAGGTGATGCTGCTCAGACAGCTCCACTGACGCCTGCTGCAGTGTCTCTTGAATCATCAAGGTGTGATTGGCTGATTGCTCCTCTTCTTTTACCTAAGGAGAAATTTGAGAGGTTACAGAAATTTCACCTTTCCAGTAAGTACCAGGTATTATGATGATTAATGGAAATACAGCACACGAATTAGCGATCACCTAGTTTTGAAAGAAAATGTCGGTTTTACAGAAAATGTGATCATTTTTGATTAATGAGTGTATAGCAAGGCAGAATAATGAAAGCAGTAACACAGCATCTAAGTTAAATGCACAGAGAGATGCAAAGTTCCAGTAACGTTGGTCTTTGCAGAGCTTTAATCTCTCAGCAGTCGTTCATTCAAAACTGCTCCTATTTAAATAAATCTGAAGTCAAACAACTCTAGTAGCATTGAGATGAGAATCCATACAAAACCACACGAAAAAACTGTACCCATTTCTTTTTTTCCCTAGTCAATCAGGTCTCATATAAGTATTAAAATTTCATTGCAAACCTTAACAAACTTTCATTGGAAAAATGTGAAATGTAAATATTACTGAAATAGAATCCTAAGGCCTACTGTTTGTGAGGCAGCAATACATACATTATTGAAAGGAGAGTGACAGAAGCAATTGAAAATAACAGAAATTTTACTGAACATTTTGCTTCTTGTCAAAATGAAAAAAGCAACACCATTCAGTGTGGGATTTTAAAGAGTTCATACAGCTGCCTGTCAAGTATTGAAATACAGTAAGCACCAGAATTCAAGAACAAATCTTAATTCTCTACCAGATCCACGTAAAATTCCCATGGAAAGTATTCCAGGGGAGTATAAAAATATCACAAAACTGTAAGTCTTAGGGAGAAAATGCATTCTCTCAAGTGTTAGTGGTAAAATAATCTACTTTTGAGGAGAGAATGGAATAGTAATTTTTCAGTATACAGAGGTATTTGTTAGTGGAAGGTGTCCCTGCAAAGTTTGGAATGAGATGATCTTTAAGGTCCCTTCCATCCCAAACCATTCTGGGATTCTATAATTCAGTTCACTGGATCTCAGTGTGGTCCTGCAGCACTGAACTCATAAGTGACCTTTAAAAGAACAGGTCAAACATGGTAGATTCTACAAAGTGTGGAATCTAAATTATGCAAATTAGGAAGGGTCAATTTTTTTTTAGTTAGAAGGTGACTCAAAAGTAGAACAATCAAGTTCAAGAAAATATAATTAAGATTAATGTTGTTTAAGAGGGGAGTGGGAACAGAAGGGAAGAACTACAGCATAGATTCCAAGGATCAGTTTGATCCCTTAGAGACCAGCAAGGAGAAAAAGCAGCCCTATATGTTTGTTTTCCTGATGCTCTTTGCTCACTCAATTTTTGCCCAGAGTACCCATTCCAATGACTTTGCTTTTAACTTTTTTATTTTGTGTTTAAAATATCTGTCAGTTGAAGATTTCAGAGACACACAAACCCCTCAGGACTTCATATCACTTTGAACTCTCACTCAATTCATCAGGCTATAGAAGGCTTTTTCTTCAACAATAATGAATATGTTCAGGTTTTAAATTATTCAGAGGTCCCTAAGTCAGTATGGCTGTAATATATTGATGAAATATATGTGGATATTATCTGGTGAAAGATTTAACATCTAAAGGGAACCTGGCCATTGTCATCAACCTTAATGTAATAGCACAATCGTACCTACTGATGCTGACTCTGGTTTTGTTGCACAGGATTCAGATTACAGGGATAAAAATACAGGAATGGCATAAAGTCCTTTTCACATTCTGTTTCTTTTACCAAGCATATCTGAACATTTTATTTGACAGTTACTTTAAACAGCTTCTGCTAAAGTTCAAGCTCAACGACCTACACAATTAGGTGATGCTTCTCTTGACACAATAGAATTTGCAACTACTCTCTGAAAACCAATATATGTTGTTGCAAAATACAGGTATCAAAGAGTCATCTAATCACAGAATGGTTTGGATTGGAAGGGAACTTAAATATCATCTAGTTCCAACCCCTCCGCCACAGGCATCTTCCAACCCATCCAGCCTGGCCTTGAACACCATCCCCCAGGGATGGGGCATCCACAACTTCTCCAGGCAACCTGTTCCAGTGCCTCACTACTCTCTGAGTAAAGGATTTATTCCTGACACCTAATCTAAATCTCTCCTCTTCAGTTTCCCTGACTGTTCTCTTCCCCTTCCTGAGGTTACCTGCTCATGTCAGCTCCTCTGTGCAAGTAAGGACATGCACAAGATCTGCTAATGAAGACTGTAATGCACAGAGGAAAGTCTAATCATTAGCAAATTCAGATAGGAAGCTGCAGTTAAAAATGTTAGATAATTAGGATCTCCCAGCTTGTTATGAATCAGCTCACAATTACAGCCCTTGATTTTAGAGATGCTCAAACAAATACAAAAATAGGGGTGTCTAAAATGTGGTCCTTTAATTATGTAATATACACTATCTTCTCTTGTTTTAATGCACTTTACATAAACCTCTAACAACATGCCTCAGGCCAGAAAAATTACACTGCATTTGCCAAGAGCTGTGAGAATGCACAACACAGTATGAGATGGATCTCACCGTAGTCACTCTAAATCAAAACCCATAACTAACTGTAAATATAGTTTTGTGAATGTACATAAATAATGAAGAAAGGAAAATAAATAAAGCACAGTTGACACGAAAATGAAATGAAACCAGAACCTCATTCAATTCAATAGCAGCAATCTAATACTTATTCAGTTTTATACGCTTTTGAAATGAAAATGGTCAATAAAGAAAGTTAATTTAACCTCCCTACCTGACTTTATCCATGTGGGTTTATTACCATTGTCATGCAGGGTAAAGAAGACTAATGCCCTTATTTCTAGTGTTTCTAGCCTCCAGTATCCTTTTTGGACAGCTATCTGTAATCCTTTTAGTTTGACAAATCATCACATTATTTGGGATATTCGCATTTCAAATCAGTTCAATGTTTACATGCATCTGCTTGGTTCCTATTAGATTGTTCCACAGAGAATAATCTCAAAATGTTAATTTACATCCCTCAAATTGATGAAACAGTGGGACAGCTGCCATTAGAATGAATGAAGTCACTACACTCAATTCTTTTTATTGCCATCTGAAATCTTTTGAAGAGTAGCATCCAAGACCTCTTTTCTGTTTAAGAGCCAGCTGAAAAGCATCTGTCTGCTTATCCTTCGTTAGAGAATGACAGCAAGGAGCTGAAGCCACACACAGCTGGCATATTAAATCAAGTCAGTACCTGCATAAATATTCTTTATTAACTTAATCCGTCTCCACAAAAGCCAAAGGGGCTTTTAGCACCATGTTTTCATAAGAAGCTCAACATTTCTAAATTCCAAATGTTCTAAATTTACATATCCGAGGACCATCCAAATACACGTAAGTAGTCATTAAAAATGAGTCTCTCTTAGACCAATCTCTTCCTCTCAAAGCAAGAAAGCCATTTTTATTTTGAAATAAATTAATTCAAGTCATTAAGGAAAATACACTTCTTCCCTTTTCTGAAAAAGAGTAAAGAAAATATTTGCAGTAAGATGCTAAAGCCTTTTCCTTACTCTAGAGCTCATCCTGTGAAATAATGTAATATCTTTGGTTTTATTTGAAGTCAGCAGGAGTTGTAGGTCTGTAGTGTTTAAAACAGTTTTGCTGGGCCTGTTCCCAAATCCTCTGTGGAACCTCTCCCTTGATTTCAGATTCAGTGATGCCTTTCAGTTTACCATAAGGAAAAAAATTTAATCACAGAGATCTTTCAGATTTTCAAAACCTTATACTAGGTTACAGATGCTCCTATTTATATCATAAAACACCAGTAAGAAAATATACAAAATATCTACAGAAAGGATTGAGATGAAAGGTGAATCATAAGCATTTTAGATCACAGAGAGCACCTGGATATGTGACGTGCCACCTGACATTGGTGCCTACAAGTTTTGTTCAATATTGTTTGAATAATCTGAACTCTCTCAGTTCTAGTTTACATATAGTTATACTGTGTGAAAAAGACACAGAAAACACTGTAATTTGATCATATGAATCTCTATAATGAGCTACAAAACAATCTGGCGCACAATGGTTTCAGAATAATAAGAGACTTGAGTATGAAAGACTTGCTTTGCATAAAATCAAAACTGCAAGGAATCAAACAAACCTTCATACCGCTGATGCAGATTTTAAAAAAGTTTTAGCAACTGGCTGCTTGAATATATCCTGACAGAGACTGTGACTGACAATGGTTCAAATTGGCAGAATGGCCTCAAAACATTCCCATTGTTTTAAGAGCTCTAACAGGACAGCAATCTTGACATCTGTATGTTACAGAGATGATGAGAACTCCACAAAAGCTGAGGAAACAGGGCCATCTGCCCCAGTTAACATTTTCCTTTGCTGGTACCATCACAGGAAGCATCAAATTGCTCCATGTTCTAAAACAACTGCAAACTTGACAATCAACATATATAAAACTCCATGTCCTGGCAAATTTTCTAGACTAACATCAGCACCTACCATCACACAGGTACCAATCCAAGCCAGACTGAAATACAGGGTGTGCTGCTGAAGTACAACGTGCAGTAGCCTGTGACGTGACAGCCATGCTAATATTAGATATTTAGTTTAGAAGATGTGTTACACTACAAAACTCTGCTCTGTGATCTGCTTTGAGCTGATGTGTAATCGTTGCTGTGCACTCCTACTGCTGTCACTTTAAAGGAAGTGACTTAGTATGGTAGGATTTTATTGGAGCCTGAAGAGATCACAGAATAAAAGGATGAAAGGAACTAAAATAAAGAGTGAAACGCATGGAAATCCAGTGTTTTCTGGTTATCCTCTGATAAAGATCTGATTAGTTATTGTAATAGTTGATATACTTATTCTTTAGAGCACATTATGCCTAGGCTGAAAATAGTTTACTATGCTTTTCAGGAATAGATTTAACTCTTCACTTCAGCCTATAGAGCAGTAAGAGCGTCAGTCCTGTCTCATATTCCTGAGTGGGAGAAAAGGAGAAAAAAATTCAACTGCCAACTACTACTCTTTACTGTTAATATCAAAGTAGTGCTTTGAGTCAGGACCTTGAATGTATGAGCTATGTTACTTGTAAAGAATAGTTCATGCCCCGAAGGCCTTATAATTTCAGTATAAGAGACAGCAAGCAGACACAGAAAAAGGGAGGTGGGGGAGTACAACATAAATGAGACAGTAGTAGTTCTGTTTGATGAGCATTAGTATTAATACACCAATAGCCTATGCACAGATAATTACTGTCATCATACTTTTGACAAGTAATTGAGAGAAGACAATGAGGTACAAATTGCTCCTCATTAAAAATCCACATAACTAATCACAATATGGAAGAAGGCATTAAGAAACTTGTCTGAAAAAAAGTAATGAGCAATTAAATCTTCATGGACTGCGCAAAGGTAGGAGTCAAAATCTTCACAGCTAATGAGAAATGGGGCTCTAAGTCAGAAAAGGAGTAAAAAACCTTGGAAAGGAAAAAAAAGGTTTTGTTTAGTGTGGCAAAAAAAGGAACATCAAGCGAACAGAATAAGAGAGTGTGATGTCAAGAGAAGGAGAGACAGCAATCTTTGAATTTTTCTGAAAGAATACAAAAGGGACAAAACATAATCTGTGAGCATCAGAAAAAAGACTATCAGAGTTAACTGTACCATAAAATAATGATAGCTTGGACAACCATTTTAGCAAAGTGGTTGAAATAAGAGACCATATAAGAGTCATCATGCAGAACAAATCGGCATCATTTAGATAATCACCTGCAGGCAAGGCCCAAGGACCTACCTGAGGAGGAGATCAGCTTTCTGCCTTGAACAACAGGAAAGGTACCCCACAGGGGTGAACAATAAAGTGGACTGCTGATGAACAACCGCGCAGAAAGGCTGATATAATCACCTTAATGATTAATAACAATGGATAGTGGTTAATACAATCTTCTTAGCCATCTTCAGAATGAGTTTGAAGTGATGGCTCTAGGGCACACAGACCCAATACAGCATCACAGGACTAAACATAGCAAATTACCAGCAGATCACCATCACTACCTAAATGAAAAAAAACCTGGCAAACAGATAACATGCAACCAAATTTAACTGGTTACTACAGAATATACCAATACAAACCTTTGGTTTGGAATCTAAAATTCTACTGCTCTGGTTCAGTAATTTGATGCAAAAATAAAACCTCATATTTGGACAAAGACCTGTACATGCATTCTACGCTTTGTGTCAAAGAGATCTGGTACAAGAAATACATTGCACTGATGAAAAATAAATTAATTAAATCAGAAAGTATCTTACTACCATTACACATTCCCACTAACAAAAACACTGGAAATGGAAGAGCAACAGCTACAAACAAAAAACTAGAGCTGATGGACACAGGCCAAGAAGGGGCAACGCTTGTGATGTTCTGGTCCATGCAGTGAGGGATTCTGGAACTAAAATTCTAAGGATGTTTATGTATTCTGAAACCAAGAAAATGCACTTTGAATCTTGTCTAACTGAAGAATAACTTAGCAGACACTATACACTGAAAGAGTTTCCTCTGCAAAATATAAGATATCAGGGGTGCTCATTTCTGAGGGAAATGTTTCTTCACAAGAAACTCAGTATTTAAATCAAACAAATGTTTAACTTGGAACAAACTTCTTAAGGAACAATTAACATCCTTATTTGATGTACACAAGCTAAAAGACAGAACTATACATCAAGGCAGTTTGTAGTTAAACACTCTCTGTCTCTGTTTCAGTAAACAGACAGATACACTGTGTGAAAAGTCTGTGAACAGAGAGATTGTAAATCAAGGGTGTCTGTGATACTGGTATGACTGCTCATCCTCCAATCCTGCCTTTATATTCAGCATGTGAGCTAGGAAAATAGTCCACTTATATAAATAATGGATTGAACAGCCTCTGCTAGCAAAATAAACAAAAACCCAAATGAATCAATCTCCACCCTCAGGCACAAGGGCAAAAGTACATCTGTAATAGGCTACAGAGAGTCAACTGAGCAGAAAGGGAAGTGTCTTGGTTTACACTTCCAGTGCTTCCACCTTGCTACGTGCTCTGTTCCCACAAAACTGCTTTCTCCCCATCTCCTGCCTATGTTTACCAATCACTGTGAACAGTACTTCCTCCCTTTTCTAAGCATTTATTAGCCTCTTTCCTACTTATTCTTCAAATTTAGCACTCTTTCCTCTTCCTTTTCCTCACCTCATTACTTTTTGGTCTTTAAGCAGTGCAGAACAACTCAAATGTCATGCTATAAAGAATTATCTTCATTAGCTCTTTATTCCAGAGAAAGATCTGGACTGGATCACTAGTAACTGAAAAGGACTCAAATTCACACCCCTGCCATGCTGTGATCAAAGCTTCAGAGTGGATTTCTGCCAGTCCCTGATCATACTGGTAAAACTTTATTACATTATTAACTTCTTTTTTTGGGGGCATTTGTTATATATTACATTCCTTAGCGGTTGTATGTTTTCATAGCTGTCACGCAACAAGATTTCTTCCAAATTAGATACCAGAAAAAGTTTAACTTTGATAACTGATTAGAATACTGACTTGCAGGCAAGAATAACCTAAAATCATTTCAGGCTCTAGACACAAACTTTGAAAGCTCCCATACATATGACATTGTCAGAATGATTCTTATTTCCCAATCACAATTCAAACTCAACAAGGCTAGCTTTGCTTTTTTGGGGTTTTAAATCATAATCTGAATCCTGAGCCGGGCTGGGATTGGCTATCTTTATGTTATCAAAGCATTTTTTTTTATAAAATCATTCCTATGAACAAAAAGCAAGAAGTTTCCAAAGTCAAAACTGAAATCTTTTTCTTCTCAACATGCAGTTCAGGAGCTGGGAGCTTTGAAGAGACAATGTGATCTTGCCGTCACATCCATCATGTGTACTCATGATTTAAGATCCCTGCGGTAAGAAAACAAGCAACCCAGAACAATAATTTCATAGAATAATCCCTCCTTTCTGTTTTGTGACCTAGTGGAAAACAATTTTAAACTTACACCGGTTAGACCTAACTAATGTATCAAATATCTTCCAAGATGCTGAAAAGGACTTAGAGATAAAGACAATTTGTTTCTGGAGGTAAAAGTCTTGTATTACCCTGAAGCTCTATGAGTACAGCACACTGAAGGTATGTGAGCACACAGGTTAAGGAAGTGCTAAAGCATGAGGATGGCAGCATTACTGACAGATGCAGCATAATTTTAAGGATCAAGCGTAAATGGGACTTTTATGAGTGAAAAGTAAGGAAAGGACAACTGTGGGAAAAAGAAATTTCCAGGGAGGAAATGGAAGACAAAAAATAGGAACACTTTAGTGTTACATTTACAGCAAAAAATACTTTTAAAACATTCTAGTAATTTACGATTTCGAAGAAATTTCTTGGTGCTAACAGAGAAATATCAAGGCAACATGGAAGGGCTAGCTAAAAATGAGATATGAAGGTAAGAACTAAAATGAAAAATGTATAATGTATGTCCTTAGAGAAAAAAAGAAAAAAACAAACATAACAGGATAAAAATCAGAACTACAATAAATGTTAAGGAAAAGAAAATGGACTCGAGCTGCTAAGCAAGGACTCGGTGAGGCCATTAGAGAACAAGAGTGGAAATTCAGTGACAGATGATGTTGATATATTGCTGACACCCTGAATGAATTCTTTGTCTCACAATCCACAAGAGAAGTTGAAGGTCATAGTAGAAAGTTTAGAATGCATTTTTCAGAAGGAAAGTGAAATCTGCACATCTTAAGGTCACTTCAAGGTTAACAATTAGGAACCTACTACAATTAAAACCTCACAAATGAGGGACATCCCACAGAAAGCAACTCTGTACTGAAGAAAAATCTTGTTCTGAACAGGGAAGGAGTAAGTCATGTTAATAACATTTAAAGACTTCTTTCCCTCAGATTACAAATGAGCAATCTTCTGGTGGGAAGACAGGCTGGAATGTAAGTACAGCTCTATAACAGAACAGACAGACTTTGATAAAACACTGAATTATATAAAAAATTAAAAGAGAAAAAATAACAAAATAGAAAAATGAAAGAAGAAAAATTTAAAAAAGATAGATCATCATCATCATCTAAAGAGCTCCCCTGGTCCTTGCTGTGCTTCCATAAAGCCCACTAAAGGTCAGTGAACAGTAAGTCACCTGATCTTCCCCTGGGAAATCAGAGATCTGCAAACTCCTGCACACATAGAGTGAAAAGTACTGGGGCTACCAGAGAAAGAAATGAGCAGGCATTTCAGAACATGCAAGAAACATGTTCACAGAGGAACAGTGCCTTGAGCATCAGTGTAAATCCTTAGCAAAAGTCATCATAAACAGAGGTAGCACAAGATCACTCAGGTTGAGAGGTATCTGAATTCTTCACTGATTTTGCTTCTGTGCCACTTAGACATAGGAGAAAAAAGCTGCTTTATATTAAAAAGACTCTAAAGTGGTGGTGGGGAGGGAGAGGAGATAAAAAAATGAAGCAGCAAAGAGATCTGTGCTCCAAGAATTCAGTATTTCATTTGATATAGGAGTGGAGCTTAAGAGTTTGACAACAGACCAGTGAGAGTCATTGATGTACACAAGGCAAGGGAAAAAAAAGCGATCAAGGCTTAGCAGCTTGTAAACTCAAAAGGCTATAAATATGGATTAAGAAGCAAGGAAGAAAATTAATTTGGAATATAAATATTTACTTAGAAATAGCTACCAGCAAATTCAGATGGTCTAACAAGGAAGATGATAGATTTTAAGATGAATCAGACATTGATCAGATTTAACAACTGGAGGAGGAAGAATCATCAGATTTTGTAAATTATGTATTTTTGATAACATTCAAATATCAAAACATTACTTCTTGGTAGCTGTTACTTTAGTAGCCCCTTTCTCCTGCACTTTTAGTAGGAAGGCCTCAAAAGATGCATTTTTAAGGGAAGAATTTGTTTCAGTAACATTTACAGACAAACACCAATGACTAATACTGCATTCAGCCCCTAAATAGATCATATGTAGAGCACAGTATGCACACTGGCAATGACTTGACTGTAAAAGTTGCTTTGAAACTTGCACATAATTGGAGTAAACTGCCTTTTCTCTTTAATGACTGAATTTAGTTTCCAAATTTGGATCTGTTATTTTACAAAAAAAACCCAGCCCAAACTCTTACAGGGTTTCTAATCAAAATACCTGTTAAGGATTTCAAAGGAACATCTCAAAACGCTCTGTCTTGAAATTCTTTCTCCATGACATTTGGGCAGCAAGTTTAGAAATTATCAAATGCTCCACAGACTATGAACTTCCCACTTCGGTGAAGCTCCCATGAACTCAGTGTCCACAACGCTACAAAAAAATGCTGAACTCAAAAATTAGTTCTAGCATTCAGAATAATCAGTTTTGGTTCATTTAAATAAAAGGAGTTACTTAAACTCTTTGTGAAGTTAAAATTTCTCATGTACTTTCCTTCCCTCACCTATCAACCACATTGAGTGCAGAGACCCCAGTGAACTGATGAACACAATGGGAAAAGGGATAAGCAAAGACATGATGAAACAGAAGGAATAAGTGGAGTCTGGAGTGAGGAGAATGAAAAATGCCAGTAACAAAGTTAGCAGATCTGTGAGGAGGAAATACTGAGCAAAAGTCTTGATGTTTGAACCCAACAGGCACCTCAAATTGAAAATTATTTCCTTCTACTTGCTGCATACCAAGGACCTCCCAATTCTTTTAGATGACAGTGGCATTAAGTGCCTGTGTACAATGCTCAAAAAAAGCTGTATTTTCACATACATACACATGTACACATATATGTGTATTTATTCAATAGTATTTTACATATATACAAAAATATATGCATTTTTCTATATAAAAATATATATGCATATACGTATAAATATGTATATGTGTAGACATGTAAACAGACATACACACAACACGCAGTAAAAAAACAGTTCAGAAAAAATTCTATACATGTCTTGCACAGTAATTTAAAATCTGGCCCTTGCAAAGTAACACCTACTTCACAACAAATAAATGAAAATTAAATATATGTGCTTTAGAGAAGAAAAGAGCTCTTACCTGCTTTACTACTGTCACCGTGCCAGGCGCCATCGTAACTACAGAAGCAACCGCGGTGGCATCATGGGACTCTGAACCCAACTCAATGATTTGCTGCAGGATGTTTACAGCTGTTGGATCAAGTCTTTCACCTTATCAGAACGAGAGCAGCCACAAGATCATTACAGTAAAACAGCTCTAAGGGTATGTGAACCTAAGTGGTACAGGCTCTCTTTCCCCTCCTGCCTTAGCCCCAGCTCACTGTACATTTCAAACAGCTCAGTAACAAGACACTCTAATAACAGAACTATGGCAGGGAAATATTCACAAAACAAATGTGCCCACGGAATACATGAATCAGCAGGTGAAGCCACACTGATCACTTTTATGCCTATTTGAAAGAGATCTAAAAGAACACATTGAATAAGAAACAACAAGCACAACTCACAACAGTAACTGCAAATTAGTGAAGCTGCAAGACTTAATAAACCCAAACGTGTATTTGCCAGACATTCACCTCAAACAGAACCTGACTATATACCTATAACCACAGTCAGAAATCAAAAGAAACTGTCAGACTTATGTAAAGCTGCCTTATATTTGCTTTAATCACTGTTAGAAATAGGAAAGAGACAGCAAATAGAATAAATCTCATCTCTTAATCCCAAACCCTTTCACACTGATGTTGATATTGCGATGGGAACCTAGGTCAGATAATTTAATTAAAACCAGAAAGTGGTTATATATTGTTATTTACATACAAAACAACTTTATCTGAGTATTGAAAAATGTTTGCTTGGTTTTTTTCCTATAAAACTGCCTTTAGACAAAATGCTACTGTTTTTCATACTGAGAGGGAATATGCTGAAGGAGTATCTGAAGCTGGTTGCACTAAAAAGCACATCATTCTACTCTGAAAACTACAGCCTTGTGCTTAAAATCAAAACTGCCGTGTTGTGCAGCATATTCCATAATCATTATTTATTTATTTGTATTATGAGCTATAAAGACCACGATGGTAAACAACTGTAAAATGCTGTCTTCTGATAACTACTTATTTTTATATATATATATAAAACCAAAACACATAAACCAAACCTACTTTAGCCTCTGATGTTTTAACACTTTCAGAAATCTGGACACTTTTCTTTTCCTCCATTTTTTGTTATTTCTCCCTTAGCAACCATTATCTAATACCACTCTTTTCTTCCTCAGTCTGATACAGAATAGCTCACTTAGTTTTGTGTGCCATCAAAACTGAGTTTGTTAGTACTGCCTTGGGAATGTGGTAAATGAGCTATTCCACCGTGTCACTCCTGCAGACTGGCTGCCTCGAGCAGGGAGAGAAATAATAGCCAGGGAATTGCCATTAGATACACACCATCTACTCTGCCAAGATAGCTAATTTCACAGTATATTTAATAATAGAGGTAGGAAATTCCACACAGCTAATAATAAAGTGCAAAACAGGCTGTGATAAGCATTAATGACTTAAGGATACAGAAATTCATAAAGAATGGTAATTTCTCATTTATCCTCAAAGAAAATATAGCCCCCAAGAAGTAAGTTCTGGATGACTAATTTCATCATTTTTAATAGGAGATCACAGGAGATCTTATATTGCCCAGCGTACTCAAAAGAATTAGGTATTTATGAAAAAAAGATGTATTTTGTGTTCCAACCTAGAAAAAAGGTAGCTTACCATTCTCAGAAGTATATCTAAGGTTCTGTAATGCAGCTACAGCAGCTTGAGTGCCTTGAACATCTTCTCCAGCCTCCGTGATATGGACATACTGAGTGGCTGCTTCTTCAGAAACTTCAGCAGTTAACTTGGAAACAAAACCCAGCCAAGGCATGAATAATGTCATTTTAGCAATTTAAAGAACAATATGGAATGTGATTTGGACAACAAGTATTGTAACAAAAGTTATAGAAATACTGTGTGAAACAGAATTCAAGAAGAATATTACATGGGAGTCAGGATATCATCCCACAATTTTCTTCTAGATTCTAGTTCAAAAGTTGTTTTAAATATGCTAAATTATCCTGATTTATTTTTGTTGCAGTTATTTTAGAACTAACAATAGACTTCTATTGTATTAGGGTTTAGCAGAGACCTTTTGAGCAAAATTAATGCAGATCTGGTAAAACATGACTCCAATTTGAAAGTAGCATTTTGTTTCAGAAAAGTTATCCTTTCCATGAACTATGTTTTTCAATACAAGCTCTTAATATGTACTCCTGCTCTGATGGGACTCCTTCTTTATAGCCACTTCAGCAGCAGAGACATGTCTGCACATGGGATGTCCTCTCATTTTTTTAACTTTGGGCATCTACTGGGAAGGTGTACAGAGAATCATCTGAAATGTGGATACAAGACTTTGAAGGACTACATTTTAAAATGCTTGTCCTGTATTCTTTGAATAACTGTCCAAATAGAACCTAATCCCGTATTTTTCAAGGACTTAACCTTCTGTGTGTGGATACTCAATAACTATTAGACAAGACCCGCAGGTCAGCTCTCACAAATCAGGTATTAGATTAATAATGGGGGCCAGGCCAAAATTTAGCAGAAGAGGTCTTAACAGTGCAGGTCAGCCAACTGCAGTTGACTTCTGGCTTCTTCCTCTCACTGAATATCAAAACCAGCCTACTTAGGCAGTGGAAGAGACTCAACTTGCCAACTGTAATTTTTTAAGTAAAAGTGTCTAAATCTGTGGTTTTTTCCAGAGATTCTGTATCTGCAGTCAGCTCTGCTCTGTAAGGGTGAGAGTTTCCATTTTAAAACAAATTGCCCTAAGTATGACAGCAGAGGAAAGCTTGAAAGGGGTATTGTCCTCTCAAGGTAGCTGCCCTGCCCTACCTCACCCCAAATGGAGAAAATTCAGGTTGTTTGGTTTTTTCCAAACTCAGTTTCTTAGGCCTAACTTGACTTTTTTAAAGTCTGATCTTAGAGATACTTTGATTTTCACAGAATCACAGAATAGTCTTGAGTTGGAAAGGATCCACATTTTCCATATACTTTGGACTGAAGCTGAAATCATAGAACAAATGATAGAAGACTTACTCTGTATAACATTACAATTTTTTCAGCTGTTCAATTTCAAGATTCAGTTTTCTAGATTCTAATCTTCTCTGGACCAAAAGATAACTTTTTTTCATTAACTCAATACAAGTTTTCAGCTTTACTCATCTTGCAGTTAACACCAATTAAAATTTGGCATATAAAAAATGCAGTAAGTTTTCCAATTTCACATCTTTTTTGCTAAAACTTTCAACCTTTCTGCTGCAAATAGAGGACTAGAGTGCTAAAATGCAAAAAATAAGCATTTACAAGGTTGTTAATCCTACCATATATTAAAGTTTAACAGTCATAGCAACGTCTGCATCAAATGAAGATGAGATCACACAACCTTCTAAGCTTACATGAAGTCAAATCTACATTTCTGTACAGTTCTTATTATTATCCTTCCTTTTCTCCCCAGAATTTTAAAAGATCTCAGGGTCAAAGCCATGGCAACTTTACCTCCCACTTGGTCTCCCCATCATTTTCCACCAGCTTCATTCCATGCTTGTTTTTAAGGTGCCTGTTGAACTCCCATTTTGTACCATACACAAAGCTGCAAACAGGACATTTAATGCCACCTATAGGGAAACACAAATAAATTCCTTGAGTTATTTTCATACAAATTCTTTTTCAAGGCAGTAACAAACTGTTTAATTTGATCCCATTTCTTAAGTTTCAAACAAATATTTTTGATACATTATCAAAGTAAACTAGGAAGAGTTAACAACATAATGTCATCTTCAACAAACTATCTTTGCTTTTGAGAGTTTTATGTTAACATACAAAACTGTAAATCTAAGTTTTCTGTCTACAAAATGATGCGTAGCATGAATTTACCACAATGTTCACTGTGTCAGCATGTAGCATTACAGGTAAAAAACTGAGCATGATGAAATCATAAGAATCAAATTTTCTACATTAGATTAAGCAGCTTTTACTTTTTTTTCTTATGAAAGTCATTTGGCCAAGTGTCACATCTCAGCTGCTTGTAATTATGCAAATAAGTATTTCTCTTTTTTTCCCTCTATTGACTAAAGTAGAATAAAAATAATCTGCATGTGATAAAGTGTTGCATTAGGTGACCAGAACTCACTCTAACAAATCTAATGGCTGGGGAAGTGCCTCATTCCACTCTAGGAACTATGATACCAGATGGCTGACTCCACATTACTGTGGCAAATGATAATTCTTACCCATCATGTTCAAATACTTCAAAGAGACTCTCAGAAGCTGGTTATAAGCCAAGACCTGGTTGCACAGCCTTTTATAAATAAGGTGATTAGAAAAAAAAATCCCATTTTACATTAATGAAAACCTACCATATGGTATGCTACCAGGTGAAAAGAAATAAACTTTTTATTTTGTTAAAACAGAATATAACTACACACAGTCACTAGGGTATTTCACCAACCCTTATTATTCCTCTAAAAATCCCCCTCTTTGCTCTCTATTATAGGCCTTTACCAAATTTTACTGTTACAGTAGATGCTCAGTACTCCATCTTAAACAAAACTGAAATAGTTTCACTCAAATAGCTCAGATTAGAACAAAGATATATTTAGTTACATTAAATGAAATTACATATTAATTTCACACCAATCTGTAGCATTAGGAAAAAGCCATTGGAGAGAAACAGTGAACACTCTTCCACATTACTTTGATATCAAAACTATTTTAACAACACATCAGGTAAATTAAATCTGTAACTTTTGTCATTATGGCTTTAATTAAAGAACAAATAACAGAAGCATAGAATTAAATTGGTAATACATAACTCTGTGTCAGTGAGTTGATATGAAAGCTCAGAAAAATTAGTTTTATATCATTCTTTAAAATAATAGGTGACATACAAAGTCAATGAATTATACGCCTTAACTACTTTCAAAACTAAAACTGATGTTTGCAGCAAAATACTGCACACAGATATTGTATATCTCCACAACTTGCTTCCACTGACATCTGCTCTCCATTTTATTTTTAGCCTTAAACCTCCATAAGACAATTATTATTTTCTGTCCAAAGAAAGCATGTGATAGTATTTGTATAACAGAACATAGAGGACACAACTAGATTGTCATGTATGTACTGCACAAGTCACTGCACAAACACAAAGTGAAAATCTGTCTCTCAGATACAAAAACAGAACAACGGATGGTAGGGAGTATCCATGAGGAGAAAAGAAACAATTTGGGAAAAATGTTATGTGCTCTGCCCAACACAAAGCAAAAAAAAAATAAAAAACAAGCTATGAAATGAGCAGGGCCTTGCAGAAAAACTAGTGGGTAATGCATATCTAATATTCTTGTACCCTCTGCAGAATACATCAAATTCTCATGCTATTTATTTTCCTTTATTACTTTAAAATACAAAAATAAATGTCAGATCACAGACTTCTATTTAAACTAAGAAACATACACACATACTGCAAAATCCCAAGTATTTCTCTGATCCTAGGTGATCTCAATTTCTAATACAAGCTCAGAAATTAAATACTGCTGTCTATCCTTGGCAGTGCAGTTGCTGAAATGAACATGGTCCCTTCTATGAATCATTCATTTATTTATAAACTCATTCTAGGAATCTTGAGTACAGTCCAGCAGTCTACATTCATATAAATATTTCCAATTAAGATTATTTGCAGTGCCTGCAATGCAATCAAAACCCAGCTGAGAGTAGAGGAGACAAGCAAGTGTGAGGGAATTCACTCTGGGCTCAGTGGGTAACTTAGAACGAGCAGAATACAATATGAATAGATTCAGACAGCTTTTATTAGATATTAATCTTTGTTACTTTCCCCTCTCAATTTCTTTCCAAATCCTCTTGCTTGCTGGTTCTCTCACCTTTTCCTTTTCATCTACAGTCCTTTCATTTCAAAGGATTTGTTTAATATCAGGTCTGAAAGGTCTTCTTCTCTTATATGAATACATGAATAATTTTCCAAAATTGCTCTTTGCACCTATGAATACAGTAAACTGGAACTAAACAGAAGCTTGTCAGACAGCAAGATGCAACTCCTGGCCCAAACAGCTCAGAAACACAGTATCATAGAACGGTTTGGATTGGAAGGGACCTCAAATATCGTCTTGTTCCAACCCCTCTGCCATGGGCAGGGACACCTTCCAGTACACCAGGTTGCTCAGAACCCCATCCAACCTGGCCTTGAACACTTCCAGGAATGGGGCATCTACAGCTTCTCTGGGCAACTTGTTCCAGGACCTCACCACCCTCACAGTAAAGGATTTCTTCCTAATATCTAATAACTTGCATGACATACAAGTGTCATATATGACAAGTATGACATACTTGTCATACTGCCTAATGTGTCCACAGTGATCTGTTTGTGCTGTGTAAACCAAATAGAGAACATCATCTGATTTCCAAATCAGGAAAACTTTTATTAACTTCAACAGGATTCATGTTTATAACCTCCAAAAGCAAATGTTTCCCACAAGGAACACTTTTCCCCCAGTGAGATACCAAAAGACTGAGAAAAACTGATGTTTCTATAGCATGCTAAGAAATCTCTGATCTGTGCAAGATCTGTGTGATCCATCACAGAGAAGGAAATTGAGTTGGAAAAGGAAGCTGAATGTGGGAAAATTGCACCTATTAACATGGCTTTCTTCATAGCAGAGTCCTGAGAAGAGACACTGACTTTATAGCTCCTACATGGATTTGATGCCCTGTTACTGCTCTAAAGCTCCTCAAATGAGGTGAACACGTGGAAAACAGGCACAGCACTACTGGCAGCACAGGAAATATAAATAATGTGTAAGGAAGGGAAGAGAAAGAGGGATGCAAAGTCAGAGACAGAAAGAACAGAATAGGCTATTTTGGTTCAAGGGACCTACAACAACCATCCAGCCTGATGGATTCAGGGCTGACCAAAAGCCAAAGCGTGTTGTTAAGGGCATTGTCCAGATGACTCTTAAACACTGACAGGCTTGAGGCATCAACAACTATCTAGGAAGCTTGTTCAGCTGTTTGACCACCCTCTCAGTAAAGAAATTCTTCCTAATGTCCAGTCTAAGACTCCAAGACATGGTTTTGAACCATTGCCGTGCATCCTGTCACTGGATACCAAGGAGAAGAGCTCATCACCTCTCTCTTCCCTTTGCCTCCTTAGGAAGTCATAGAGAGCAGTGAGGTCACCCCTCAGCCACCTACCTTTTCTCCAAACTAGACAAGCTCAGAGCCCTCAGCTGCTCCTCACAGGACATGTCTTCCAGCCATTTCATCAGCTTTGTTTCCCTCTGGATGCAGTCAGGGACCTTCACATCCTTCTGGATGCAATCTTGTGCCATGTGCTCTAGGATGACCCTGCTTGAGCAGGAAAGTTGGACCAGATGACCCACTGTGGTTCCTTTCAACCTGACCCATTCTGTGATTCTGTGTCTGCAGGGCTGATCTCCAGCCACTCCTCTCCCCATTTAGACTCGTGTCACACAGAATTCTGTCCTAGGTGCAGAATCTGGCATTTGGACTTGTTAAATTTCATCCTCTTAATCACTGTCCAATGTTCCAACGTGGTGAAAAAAGGATGCCCACTACAGAAAAAATTAAAGGCTCTTCTCTCTCATCTCACTCTAATTTCTTCATTGTAAGACTACTGCATTTTCAACAACATTTCAGTTCTTTTGTTTCAGTGGTAAAGAATTACTTCCAGAAGTGCATTTATCTGGCTCCCAAAGGGAAGGAAAGCTTAATTAGCATATGATTAATATTATTTGTTCAAAACATTGCAAGTATGATCCCTAATTTATATTAACAGAATTCATCCTCGGGTCCCTATTCTTAAGAGTGGCTATGAACAAATAATTCCTTGCAGTGCTCAGATATTTGGAAAGTTAAATAAAGCTCCCCATAGTGCACAGTTCTTCCTGCACCAGGGTGACTACAGAATAGAGGCTCTGAGTGCTGACCAAGTCCATATTACTTCTTTAAAAGAACTGCAGGTTCCCTGTCAGCTTTCACTGTCTGTGAAAATAATCCTAAAATTAAACTGTGCATTCTTACCCTGAAATTTATAGACAGAGATTTACTTTTTAAATTATTCTTTGTTTGTTTGGTTGGTTTTTGACAAAAAGGAAACAAAGAAATGCCATATAATATAACACAGGCTCAAATTCCTCAATGTAGTTATATATTTTTCCCTTATAGGGCAAGTTTAAAGGAAGAATCTCAGACTTTGAGTATCTTTCTCTGTGCCATGACTTCAGTATTTTAACATGGATTAATGCCTTCAATAAATTAATGTTCTATCTTAGATGATTTGGAAATACCATCTATTAATAATGTCATATTAGAAAAATTATATTTAATTCATCATCTAACACAATGGCATTATTTTGGTCTCTGTTTCACTTCAACAAAACCAGAAACTTTGAAGATTCCAAAAGATATTATGAAACTGCTGGTAGTTTCTATCAAAAAATAGGGAAAAACACAATTCACAACCAGTTTTACCTGAACTCTCTTTGTCCCCAGGTTTAACCAGTGGAGGAATAATTTGCTGCCATTTTACTCTTCAGTCTCTTTCCTTACACTTGCTCATCCTTACCTTGAGTTCAACCTTGCAGAACTGTCACAGAAATTTATCATTCATTCAAACAGACAGTGATACTTTACTTACAGAAAGAGACAAACAAGTGTAAATGATAAATGTATGAAACAATGAATAGCACAGGCAAGGTCAAACAAAACTTTGGTTCACCCTCTTAAAAACCAAGAACAAAGGACACTGAATGAAGGGTAAAGGGTGGCCATTTCAGAATTGCTAAGAAGTAGCAATGGTTTATCATATAACACTCAATAAACTGAAGAATGCATATTGCACAAAAGCTTATCTTTACAACAAGTTTGTTTAAAAAAAAAAACCAACCAATTTTATATGGTGAAGATGTACCTTGTTGGATAAGGGCTTCGGCTGCAGGTTCCCCAGACCCTACATTTACATACTCTTCATTAGGATGCTTCCTGTTGTAATGTCTCTTCAGGGAACCAGATATATTGCAGGAATAGTGGCAGTGTGCACATCGGAAGGGCTGTGAGTAAAAATGAAGATGTTAGACTGATCTCCTCATTTCTTCAGGATACAGGTCTAAGCTGCAATGTTTTGATCCCAAGAAACCATATTCATTTCTGGTTTAGGCACCTTGCAAGGACACCTTCCAAAATTCAATATAAATGGAAGTTGAAACTAAACATTACCTAAAATTCAGTATCTTTTATTACGTGCGAGACACCGAGTATTTTCAACATAATTTTTTGTAATTCAGTAAACTGTGTTTTCATAATTGAACATCACAGGTCTGACCACGTGGAGATTTTCTACTACAAGGAAATTACTCAGTTGCTATGAGCTTTGGTCTGAAAAGGGGGAGTAAGACAGCTCAAATAACTGAAGGTACAAATGACAGCCAACCTAATTTAACAGGTACCTGGCAGGGCTCATCTCTTTCCTTTCCTTTTCTCTCCAGCATGCTCCCAACTGCTTCCCTTTCACTGGCACTTACATTCCTCTGACCATTTGGTGGGTTAATTTCGGGAATTAAATTAATTAATTTTTAAGAACATATGTCTCCCTTCAACTGACAGGGAGAGACATTTCTAAAGCAAAAAGGACAGGGAAAAAAAAAGCACTTGTGACAGAAGTTAACCTTTGAGAATAACTTCCTGACTGAGATATATCACAGTTATAGGAAGCTTGCCATAACCATCAGGGTCCTGGAAAAGGACCAAAGTCCTTAGGGAAAAGTCAAGTACCTCAGAATGGGATGGAAAATGTTTCATGCTCAGCAAACAGGCCCACCTAAAGTTAGTCAGCAGAAAATGGTTGGTACATAAATGTTTATAGAAGATGAATTTAAAGCAGGGAAATATCTGCAGTCAAGGTCCATTGACCAGAACACTCTCCAAAGCCTGTTGCTCATGACCTTCCTTCAGGCTCCAAAAAGCAAAAATAAAGAAGAAAAGTGATGTTCAGGCTCCCTTAGCCCTACACTTCAGAGGGTACTGTGACATTCAGCTATGCAATTTCACAGAGAGGGGTACTCTGCTTTTCTATTGCTGAAACTGCTGTTTTTTCAAGAAAATAATCCAGACACACTGCTGTGTTCTTGTACCACTCTCAACATTCTTGCAAGTCGTGTATATTACTTGCTATTGGACAGCAGGATTGCAAATCCATGGAGCTGAGAAATATGATAGATTAAAGGATCATTAGGTCATGTAAGTAGTGACATTTCTCTGAGTCTGATAAGCATGCAAACATCTGTCCTAGAATGAAGGAACACATTACTAACAAAAAGGTTTTGAACTCCTTTAAATAAATACTAATGATTGATCTACTTCAGTGTTTTGCAGTTCTCTTGACAATGCCTTGAATTGCTACACTTATGTGCAGGCTGATCCTGAGGTCAGAATCAGCTGTATTTCAAGAACTGCACTACGAGTACATTCATCACTTTAGCCATCAAAAAGGAAAATTATGTATTTTCATTTACAAAAAATCCTTTTCGAAAGATAAGTCCAGAGCAAAGCCACATACTTAAGAAAGAAAAATTATTTGTTCAAAATGTATCATCTCTTTAGATGACTTGTTTCATTTTCTTAAATACCTCGTCCTCCCAAAATTTAAATCATCATTGAAAAGACTGCTTTCCTTTCTGCTTTATGGTGCTTACTAAGAATGGTTGCAGTGTACTCTTTCTAGAAGCAATATGATAATGCAAGATGTTGCACATGAAAAACAGTATGATGTTTTCAGTAAGAAATATGCTTATTGCCAAGATAAAGCATTACATTAAAGTGCATATTTTCATAAATATAAAACACTGGCTTTTTCTGGAAAATAAACTAGTATGATTTTTAGTTACTTAATATAACATTTCACAATTCATTACATCAAGACTTATCACAGTGAGAACCAACATGAAATCTAGAAATAAAACCATACTACAGTTTATTAAAATAAACCATATCTCTAATTTAAATACTTCCTAGAGACATTAACAATATTGAAAACTCTTTCCAAGACATATTTCAGATAAAAGGGGTGTTTTAAATTTAATTCTCTTCAATTTTCGAGTATATAAATTCATCTATAGTACAAAAGACGGGCAAACTTTCAGAGAAAAATAAAGTGAGAAATGAACAGTGATGTATGGGATTTGCTTTCCTACCTCACTAGAACATTTTAAGGTATGTATTAGATTCATTCTCTCAAGGACTGACAATCAAAAAAACCCAATAATGTTTGGTTTATATTGCAACATAGAGATATTTTTGGCAAGTACAGATTCTAATTACAAATTGTCCATGAACAAAATAACCCTATCTCAAAAGTCTGAATATAAAGTCAAAATTTCCAAAATATTAAAATGTTCATGCACCATTATTGTCACCAAACAAGAAAATGTGCCAGTTTTAAACTCTTGTCGAAAGTTTCATGTATTTCTTAATCACTTTAAGTATGATTTAAATAATCATGCTTTTTTTTTTTTCCTTACCTTGAAAGAGACATGTTGTTCCATATGACGTAGGAGCTGTGGTTTTTGGGCAGCTGTATAGTCACACACTGTACATTTAAACTGCTTTCCTGAAATGGGAATAGAAAATGGAATATTTTTTCCTATTTCAGTTCGGAAATCTACCGGTTCTATTATCTCATAAAGATGAATTCCAAAATGCTAAGGATGAACAATGAACAATACAAGAAGTCTGGCACTTACTCTGCAAAATTTTGGTTAAATAGAGCTAAGACCAGAGTGCAGAATAAAAAAGGCTCGAGTATCATCTTTAAATTATAAGCATTAAATAATCTAGATTCTCCTGGAATAGTCACTTGGGAAAGAAGAAAGAGAATTGTTATAGTGCAGCCTAAATAGAAGAAAAAAATCCATTATTTACAACTGCAGGCACAGCTACTTTGTTGTTTGTAAAGCACATTTGGAAATCCTTAAAACACAGATGTTTGATCATGTTTACATGGTTTCAGCTACTTCTGTCCCAAGCACTGAATTGTTATGATTCAAATGCATTTTCCCTTCAAAGCACTCTCTCTCACAAATCTTCTTTTTCCGTTATATTTTAAATTAACAGAATTTCCTTCCTTTTATTTTCTGGGTCTCATACTCCCTTTCTCCATATTTTGCCTTTAAGATTCTATTAGTCCTGTTATTTCCAGCCAAATTACAAGGTATATTAATTACAGAAGGACTTCATTCCTGAACTAAACACCCTGTCTGGCAAACTGCATTTGTCTGATGTGGAATAAGAATATGCTAAAAACTACTCCAAAAGCAAAAGAGCCAAAATGAACAATGAAGAAGTAAAATAGAGAATATTCTCTATTATCATAAAAAGATTGGGTTTCTTTAGATTCTGGATCTTGCTGAAAAAATTACAAGCATTTTATACTAAGTGTGAAAGTTTCTATAGAACACAGCTAAAAAATCCTTAAGATGTTTTCTGGTATATAAATAAAAGAATGAAAAACTGCTTTATTTATTTATTTATTCTGTTTTATTTCTAACTGCAACAGTAACAACCCTGGACTACAGAATTGTTTCTATCATGTCACTCTTGAGAAGTCTGTCTTTGGGAGAAGAATAAATCAGACAGAAAACTGCTTTATATTCCGCTGGTTAAACTGACCTTGCAGGGCTGGTATTTGAACAAAAATTGCCTGGATTCATAAGTCAGGAAGACAAGACTCATAAACAGCGAAACATCTTTCAAACTCATTTATTTCTGAAGTAACTGAAGAACACAAGACGTGTGCTGGTCAGAACTTCTGCAGTGCTGTCACTACGGAAAGGGACACTGGGCAAAGAGAAACTGTCAGTATTCAAGAGGCTGAAAGTCTCCTGACAAACCACAAACACCACATTCCTGGTTCAGGGTTTTAGCCTGACCTAGCAGTAATTTATAAGAGAACATCATTCCTTGCATGCAATTAAACATGTAAAACCAACTTCGCACCTATAAAACCAAATCCAGACACGGTGAGCTCCTGCTTGGCCACAGTGCTACTCTTGACAGTGCCAAATTTCAAAGCTGCCTCAGCTGAACTGCACCAATTACTTACACACACACACATTTTGTTCAAGAAATAGAACAGGTGAAAACAAATTCAGCTTTCATCGTCGAATTTCACTATTTAAACATGTCGGATGGTGAAAACAAAACAGAAAGGTTTTGAAATTTAATACCATGCAGTGATTTTTTTTTACAGAAAGAGACCTTTTTATTTTTTTTATAGTCTGATCGTGCTTGAAATTTCCTTTTCATTCAAATACAACAACCTCCCTCCTTCTCAGAGCCAGGAATCAGCTGAGGACTGCATTTGATAAGCAAAATCTTGAGTCTTGCATACGAAGTTTAGATGTTATGTGCCACACCTGCTTGTTACTGACCAAGTTATTTCGAAATATTGAAAAGTACTTTTTGAATAATGAGTCATTTATTAACTTATGGTAATTCTGCAGTAACTTTGCTAATAAAGCAATAACTATGTGCTTCCTGTAACATGTATTTGTTGATGTAAAAGGGATTGTCTGTTTCACTTATACATACATATGTAAGTATAAATAAGTATCTCTGACACAGAAACCTCACATACATTCTAAAGATGTAACAGAGCACTGTGCACTTTCTGGGAAAGGACAATGCTAATAAATATGTAGTTTTTAAAAAAATAATTTCAATGAAATGGTCAATAAAGAGTAGAACGAGTTTTCACACAGTCAGGTGAGTAACAAAATCAAATCATAATCAAGGTCTGTAAAACTTATCTGCTAAATCATTTACTTCAATTTGACAATCACATAAGAATTAGGTATTGTTGTGTTCTAAATTTAGACACAAAACATGATATTTTTCTGGATGTGCATCTTACTTTTTTCAGTTATCATCACAGAAATATTAAAATTACAGGCTAAATGATGTGCTGCATGTGAGACTGTAGAGAATACATGCCCAGGCTTGTCACTGGCTGATTACACAGGGGGACACAGGCCCTGAGTCTACTGGGTTGCTGGATTTGACAACAGAATCCTAACAATGTTCTCATAGAAGAAGTAGTAAGATACTAAAACACAGAACTATTTGTATTTTCAAATTCCTATTGAAATAAAAATTCTCTGTAAGAACATGAAGGGATATAAAGCCAACAGAAATTTAAGAAAAAACCCAAGTATTTCAGAGACATCTGTCTGTCTTTCACAGAAATTAATTTTGCAAAGTTTTGAATTGTTTCCCAAATGGGAACACTTGGTGTTCAACTGAAAAACATTTGTTAATAAGGCCCTGTAGTACAGTTAGTATATAATGTCTTAAAATAAATCTAATAAACATCCACCTACCATCAGCAGTATGAAGGAGTTTATGGCTCTTCAAAGTGCCTTTTGATTTGAACTTTTTCCCACACATATCACAGAGGTGTGTTTTCTCGGTGCTGTGACGATTCATGTGGGCTTTCAAGTTACTCTTGCTGCGCGTGGCATATTCACAGAGAGAGCACTTGAAGGGTTTGACACCTAAACACGAAAGAATGTACCATGAAACAACCAGGCTGTACCTTTCAACAAGAGGGTGGACATTTCCTTGACAGAAATTTCAGATCACGTGAGCAACATCAACAAGGAGGTCACCATTTCAAAATTTGGATATCCACATTTAACAAATTTCATCTACAGCTTCTGTGTAAACGATACCGAGCTCTTGACAGCATCACTCAACTTGCTCAGAGAAAGGAAGAGTTCTTTTATAATCAAATATTGCCCTACTGAAGCCAGTACTAAGTTTAGCCAAGCAAACACTAATATTTGGGCTTTGCTGTGTCTATCCTTCATTTAGAAGTAGAATCCAGACTGCCTAAACTGATGCCTAGCTGGTGTATTTACGTCCCACTAAGAGTCTTCAGATCACCACCATTCTCTGTTTACTCCAATAAACAATGCAGAAAGCTGCTTTAAGGAGGACTGTTTCATTAGGTACTTAGTTTGTTAGCAGAAGTTAAATGTGTGAAGTTGTGTTTTATTGTTAATTAATATCAGATTTGCTCACGCAGTGGTATCCTTTAAGCAAGTGCATCTTATGAGGTATCCGTCAACAAGATGCAAGCACTTAAAACTGCATCCTCTCTCAAACTGTCCAAAGCACACAGAGAGACACCCAGAATGTCATTTAACAGAAGTTCTATAAGAACAAAGTGAATCCTTCAAAGAAAAGTCAAATAAATCTGAGCTGGCAGAGTAGTTCAACAGTTTCATGAGGCTCTGCCAGTTTTAGATTGATATTCGTGACCTTAAAACTAGATTTACAAGCATGAGGAATTATAGTCTGCTTTAAGCAGGCTTGATTGCACACTTTGATTCGGGAGTAAATTTCTATTCACCTCCTTCTCCTGATAGTCAGATGAGATGGGGTCCAAGCTTTCCTGTCAGAATACAAAAACTCTGTCTACAGAATACACAAGGAATTGCCCTAACCTACATTCCATATTACCCAAATTCTTAATGGAATAAAGGCCATTGGAGAGGACCCGGCTATGGTACACAGGCAGGTAAACTCACAGTTAAATCCTTCAAACAAATATGCTGAACTGCCTATATAGGAACAAACATTTTGGAACCAAGACAGCAGTTTGAGAGTATCAAATCCCATTATCCTCTTCATGCAGTGGGCTGGCTAAAGAATCCAAAAGCATAGGCAATCTGTTCCATACATTATTAACGTGACTAAAGACCACATAAGTGGTCTTCAACATATTATAAAAATACACAGACTGGGTACACACAGGATTCTACTGGGCAGAGATTTTTAAGTTCAAGGGATTTTTAACCAGTGTTGCCACATTACTGGAATTTCTCCCTAAAAAGTCACAGATGTGATCAGCATTATCTTATGAGTTTTTGATCAATGTCTGTGTCTGTGTCAGTTAGCTGTCATGATCTGCATGATTTAATTAAAATACAGAATTTATAAGTATACATCAAAGCCACTGGATTCCAATTGTTTTACTAATGGATTTTCAGACCATGTATTTTTGGGCGAATGTGAAAGGAGCAGCAGTGACTCATGAGAAGATAGAGAAAAAATACTTTAGAGATGTTCATTAATGAATTTGGAAAAAATTGCATGAGAATATTATTAATTTCATAAAACATTTAAGCTGTCTATTCATGTTATGATTATGCAGTTTCATATGTGGTCCAGAAGGCATTAAACTAATTAATTAACCTCTAATGTGGCTTAAAGAGTTTGAGTCAGGTATAGAAATAAATCTGAATCCTTTTTTTTTACGTCAGTGAAGCTTCAGCGGAATACGAGACTCATTATATGCCCAAAAGATTAAACCCAGAGTTTTACCTTCATGAGCCCAAATATGACGTTGAAGGTCTGATCCATTCTTCATAAAATAAAAATCACAGTAGGGACATTTCACAGCTCGTTTTCCAATAAGTCCTTTCAGCTGAACTCTTCTGCCAAGAATCTCAGAAATAGTATTCATTGAAACCTCTGAGAGAAATACGAAAGGTAATAAGAACCAGAAGTACATGAGGGAATTTGTTCTCTAAGTAATATTGAAGAGCTAGATCCTGAATCGCTCCAACTTTTTAAAAGCTCTATTTCCCCTACTGCCACTCAAAACGGACTTGGGCAAAGAGCACAAGGACCTTTTTTCCTTTAGGTCTCCTAGGATGCTCTGTCCTTTCTCTTCTGATCTGTGAACTCACTGTCCTCACTGCCTGTTTTAAAAAAAATAACATTTTAAATATAATGTACTTGTGCTACTGGCTTAGAAATAATTTTCTGACTATGAACCTTCCCCATAAATTAACTGGCACTTTTTTCTTCAATATTTTCAAAAACTGTATTTAAGATTTCACCCCAGATTTCCAGATGTCAAGGATCTGAAGACAATTTACTTCAACCACAGCTATAATGATCAGAATGCTGATAATCAGATACTTTAAAGGAAAAACCACTCATGGAATAAATGTGATTGGAAGGAACCTTTAATGTCACCTGCTCCAAGCAGGGTCAACTTTAGAGTTCCAACTTCAAAGTTACAGTAAGTTGCTTGGGGTCATACACAGTCCTGTTCTGAACATATCCAAGGGTGCAGATTCTACAGCCTCTCTTGGCCCATTCCAGTGTCTAAACACCTTAACAGTCAAAATTATTTCCCTAATTCTAATCAGAATCTCCTTCCTTCAACTCACATCCCTTCACTGTACAGCTTTAAGAAGATTCTGGCTCTGTCTTCTTTTTAATTAGATTGCTGAAGACAGCAATTAAGATTCCTCTCTTGGCCTTTGCTCATTCAGGCTAAACACAACTCTAAGCTTTTCCTTCATACATGATCTAATGTTTTGGTTGTCACAGTGAAAAAGCTCAAAATAATTAAGTTTAAATTAAAGTGTCCCAAACATGCATAATGAAAACACTGCCAAATGCTTTAAAAAAGTAAATCAAATTGCTCAATGAAGTCAGATGAATGAAATGCTATCTCCTGACTTAATGAAAGTACAGCACTCATGCAATCTAAACATTAATACAGGAAAACTGGTGACTTATTATGTCCCAGATCTCATGAATTTGAAAGTTACTGTCTAAACTTAGATTTTTACCAAAAATGAACTCTCATACCTAGTCTCCTGATGATTGGCCCCAGAATGGAATCGAAAATCCTGCCTGAACTCATATGCCCAAGGAAAACAACCTCAAAAGGTAACTACAAAAGTCCATGAACTGAGCAGAGATAAGCTGTAAAGTACTCAAAAAAGAAAAATACAGACACAAGTCTGAACCCGCATCTGCCTTCCATGGCTTAGATCCTTCATTGATGACTGCAGCCTAGGATGTCTGCTCAGTGGGGATCTATGAAAGCTGGTGCCTCTCATGTCTCAGAACTATTAAGAAATATCATATTAAATCAGTCAGTGGATGAAAGGTAGATAATTCTGAGAGCTGGGACCAGAATCCAATTCTCCTCCTTCACTGCTGAGTACTCTAATCTTTGGGCAATAAAGCCAAGCTCTTATCTCTTTGGTTTGAAATACTGTTCTGCCAAAGTCTACAGAGATTTTCCCTTTATGGGACCAAAATTCAACTCCTCTGCAAATGCAGAAGAGGAAGGAGTGCTGTTTGATTTCATACTTTCTACTTGATGGGACAGAAGAGACAAGGGAGGGGTCATGTTGAATGATACTAAGAAAGGAAGGAAAGGGGAGTTCTAAAAATAGCATTTTAATGATAAATACAAAAGGGTTTCAGTTTAAATTAATTTTTGATATGTCATTTTAAATTCAATTCATTTTAACAGCACCCATTTTTTCTTTCATCTTAATTCTTTTTCATTTACATTTTTAAAAACAATTGCACTCGTTCCATTGCAGTATTTAACAGCTTGTACCATCAGACCCCTCACATTTATTTGGCTTGTAATTAAGTATGTTGTACAAATAAAGGATTTCCTCCTGATCACAAGAAGAGAATTCACAGAAAAAAAGATTTGTGTGCTAATTCTCATCCATCCAGGGTTGTTGCATAACTACTGCATAGGCATATCTTAGATGTAGTATTTATTCAGTACCATGGAGATATATCTGATAAATCTGCTATTTTGCCTTTAAGCTCTATTTGCCTATGATACATGAATGAAAAATGAGGACACAAAATAATAGGCTGTGCAGATTTTCTTTTTTTAACCTTACTTCTGTTATAACACAGAGTTCAAAACAACCCACTTGGATCAAAAAATTTACACTATACTTTTAGAGGGAATCAGATACCAAATGAATTCTTCCGAAGTATTTAAATGCATGAGTTTTGTATTTCAGGGCTACAGAGTATTTCTGGACTCCAGAGTATTTCTGGACCTCAGACACAGCATACACAGAATTCAGCAGAAAATGGACCAGTGCAGGCTAATGGGAACCTGTAAGGCACAGTACATAATGTCCTGCTAGTCCACACATCCTGTAATTTAGGGAGGTCTCCTGTGCTCCCTGGCTGAGGCAGCACAAAGGCTTAATAGGCACAGCTCTTGAGATTCTATTGCTATGCTTACTGGTGATATACCTCCTGACTACAGTATAGCTCAGAGGCCTTTTCTCATCTCAATTTGCTGCATCAGACATGTCCGCTGACGTCCGACAACGCCCTCCAACCACACTGCTGTGGAGTGGTCTGCAAATAGAGAGGTTTAGTAACTAAAGAGCTGAAGTGGGAGTTAGTCTGAAATTAAAGTGAAGGAAATTGTTTAAAACACGGGTCTAGCACTATCTAGTGGCAGTAGAAAGATAAGAAACTACTGCTTTACCTATTATGTTGCACTTGTGGCAAAGGTAAGAAAAGTTACATCCTTTTAACAGGATTCTTCCTTCCCCAAACTTTGAGCATGGTCAGTATTTTCTTTTTTAATATCAAATTATGTCAGGTGACAAGTAACACTCTAGATGAGTTAATTAAAGTGTGTTGGCCAATGCAGTCACCTCTCCTTTCTCTACAGTAGCAGTGGGTCTTTCTATCCAACATAACACAGTTACTGAGGAGGAAATCAGGGACACACCAACGTGGCTCTGCCGAGTTCACATCAGTCAGATTTAAATCAGTCCCTGTACCAGCACTTTGGCACTGGATTCCCAAGATCTGAGAAAGGATTGTTTACTCGGGCACGGCACACTGACTTTCCACATTCCTGTTATGTTGTGCTTGCACTGATAAGTCAGGGCACCAGAATGCAAGGAACAAACAGAGTTTGGATAGGCTGCAGTGGCTGGCTGGATCCAGCCAGGCTTGACAGCTCCAGCTCAGTACTGGCCACACTACATCCCAGCTGGTTCTAGCAGGAGCCCTGATGGAGACTTATCTGACCCTGGAGGTACAGCCCAGCCCCACAGGACCTGAGCACACAGAGTCAGCTCTGCATTCACATCAGTCACCTACAGACAAATATTGGGCACTAAATGCATTCCTGTCAGTTCATGTAAAGCCAACGGGAATTTTATGTCTCCTGGGTTGTTACAGGATGTCTATATGCCTGATTCCAAACTTCCCAATGCCTAATCTGAATTCACCTAGGTCTTCTTTTGGAAATGAGCTCTTTGTCAGGTGAAGTCAGATTTCTTAGCACAATTACCTGACATACTCCACAAAACACGCGCTCAAACAGTAACATTTTTCACTTTAAATTCTAACATCTGCAAACCCAACAGAATTTTTACTCTAAACCAGTTAAATTAGACATAGATTCTTCTCTTTCTTAGGAATATAATTACATTACACTGCTCACTCCAAACCTTCATCCATTTATTGAAATAGACTGAGAAATTTCTCTTGATTTTTTCCTTACCAGGGTGATTTGTCTTGATGTGAGATTTTATAAGTCGATCTTCAGAAAATGACTTCTCACACACAGGACAGGAATAACTCTTTTTATCCTTAAGTGAGAAAGAAAGAGATTGCATGATCAGTCCACCAGTATAATCACTTTAGTCGTTATTCAGTAATACATGGTTCTCAACAAAGTTATAATTGAAGGTTCAGTTTTTAAGGAAAAAATGAAGCTATTTATAGTGAAATAAGTGAAGGAGAAATATTAAAGTACTCTAAGCATCATTAATCCTCATGAATGAAGGGCTCCAAGTTACAGCAGACGAGAATATGCACAATAAATGTAAGCACTATCCTCTGACTGACTCTACAGAATCAAAAGTTGAAAGATCAAGTCACATAACAGAAGAAAACGTATTTGATATGAGTAGTAATATTCAGGGTTTTTTCTTTATTTTTTTTTCCACTCTTCTGAAACCTAAGGATCAGATCTTACTATTCTGAAGACATGCACTACTATATGGATTTACAAAATAGCCTGACATGGAGCAGCAAAGTTAGGAATGACAGATGCCCTTACTTATTCAGTGTCTACATTTCTAACTACTTAATAAATATTCAGCATTTGATGTATTACCAATACAGTCTTTTTCTACTATTTTGATTTAAAAACTTACAGACTACTCTGGATTTTCTCAGTGTCACTGATGTTATAACAGATTTAACACCATCAATCAAGTTTAACTGGAGAATTTTGACTGAATTTCTTCCTATATGCAATTTTAGTCTAATTGCAATTTTCCTGTTTCTACAAATGCATCTAAGTCTACATAAAAATTTAGGACTTTTCTCCATTAACTGCTAAATTATCCAATTTAAAATAAACCTTGCCACTTATTAAATAAATTGAAGAGGTTGATTTTTCCAGAAGCACCATCTGAGACAACAGCCTGGATGCTTAATCAAATGAATGGATCATCCAGTCACCTCTGCACTGAGGGGATTAATATATGAGTGGATCATCAAAACCACAGATGGAGGGAAGCCTACTTAGTCCTGACAGCCAGGTAGATAATCAGGTAACACATTACCTGGTGGGAGAGGTGCACCTACCAAACTACCAGAGGTCTCTGGTAAGCTGAAGCTACAGAACAGATATTTCACTACTTATTTGAGGAGAACAGAAGTACTTCTTGAAGAGCATGGAAGGAAGATCACTGATCAAAAAGACAGACCCCTGTGTTATGAGAGAAAAATTTGGAGGTAACAGGAGAATAAGGGTCCTGGACTCTACCAGTTTCTGACCTTAGACCAAAGAGTATCTCTGAACAGTGAGGAAAAATGTACAAGGAGGTCATTATTTCTAGATGCTGCCGTTACACAGCTATAAATGGACACGTCTCTTAAAAGCAAAATTGATGGGTTTCCATGGCACTGGAATATACACAGGCATTTGCACTCAGTACATTATGTACATCGGAAAAAGAAATCCCTATGTTGAAGTACCTACGAGTCAAACCCAGAAGTAGCTCTAGAACTCATGGGCTAAAATAGCAATAAATACTTCCACGACAGTAGGATATGGGATATGAAGCTCTCACTGCCGTTAATATGGCAATGGGAGTCACAAGGAGAATCCCGTCTGAGCTGTTAGATCATTTGCTCCTCAGAGAAACTCTGCACCAGGGACAGGGGATAGCAGCTACTAAAGGATTAGCACCCCGAGGACAGTATCCTGCCTGCTATGATGGAGTTGGGGCTCTCATCATTTGGAGCCCTGAGAAACCCAGGTTAAAAAAAAGAGGAATATCAGAGAACACTATCTCTTTTTTTGGAAGAAGAGATTCAAGGAGCCTACAATGCTGTCTAAACCTTGAAGAAGGGCTGTTAATTTGCAGAATTAGGGTCTCTCAAATGATATAACCAAAATCTGCTACCAATGATTTCAGATTTCTAACTGAACACATCACTCCAATGAAGATTGGTAGACTAATCCTAATAAAACTCCACAGCAACATTTGCACCTTTTCAAAGATGGGGTTGCATAATCATATTCATAATTTGGCACACATAAGAAAAACATAAGCACAGTATCATTTAGGGGGCTCTTTAGGGGGCAGCTGAAATTTTTTGACAGATCTCAGTCTGTTCCTCAAACGTGCTATATAAGTAGTTGCAAAATATATAATAAATAAGGACAAAAACTAATATATTTTTAATGTACAGTTGGGTGTTGCTGGTCTTTGATACTGTATTAAGTGTGATCAGAACACTGAGACAAATATATCTTGCTGTTTCATAAAGTTAAATAAGAAAAAAAAATTCAACAGTCCACACACACACACACCCATCCACCCCCTATTTTAACTAAAATACTGTAATTGTGACAACTTTACATTCTTGCTAATACTCTCAGGGAAGGCAAGGATATAAGTCTATGCCTTAAGGAAAACTCAAAATAATCAGTAAATGCAACAAAAGCTATAGAGCAACACGAAAGGACAGGCACCGAGAACACATCTTTCCACATGATGATTCTAACAAAATTTTTCAACAATGAAAAAGTCCAAATTACTTCTTTCAAGCAGTTAGAAAGTTATCTACACCAAGTTCTGCAGAAATGACCTTCAAAAGGGGTATCTTTTGCATGGGAACAGAGGGTGTCTCATGTGCACCAAGACCTTCAAAGTGTATCTGTCAAGCTCCAGCCTCTCACAGAGAGCACCCAGCTGGAGCCAAACCTTTCACTGCTGTTTATCCAGGCCAGTGCCACTGACTGTTGGAGCTTATGCTATTAGTTTTGAATGTTTAAGTGCACTTCTGTCGCTGCCCTGAGAGCTCATGTCAGTGCTGGTCCTTCACTGTAATCCCATCACTCCCAAAACAGCCTTTAAGAAACCCTCTGTTGCAAACAAAGTATTTCAGAGCACCCAGGCCACAACACAGAGCCTCAAAGGTCACCCCCACCACAGCTGTAGCTCTTCAGAGTGCCCTGGTCATAGGTGATGACAGAAGCACTTTGGAGGACTGAGGCTGAGGTTCTAGTAATACCTTAATCACATTCCTAACAGGCAGGTTTTCCTTCAGTAAGAATAAAAGTTATCTATCCTATGCCTCATTGCCTTTTAAATGCCTTTGAAGGTTTTTTTGAAGGGCACAAGCAGAAACAAAGTATGGAAAGAGCTGGATCTTTGTTAGAGACCAGCTGCATAGTCCAATCACCTATTTCAATTTCAAATTAAAAGTCACTTATACACTTTCTGAGATTTGCTTACTACCCTATTAACCAATCTGAGAAAATATAAGAAATTTAAAATAATTCCTAAATAAAGGCAGGTTTTTGACAGAAAGTACTGTTTGCATTCCACAAATCAGGTATTTAATTAGGTCCATAAATACACTTAAACCTAGCGAAAAAATATTAGTCTAATGATATCACAAATCTTGTTTATGCTGCTTTTTTATAAAATAAGGCCACTTATATAGGAATCACAATGTGTTTCTCTTTATATAAATGAATTAAAATTGTGCTAAGAAATCAACTCTATTGCATTACTGATTTATAACGCTCTGAAGAGAATTTTAGGCATGTATTTCAAGATAATTCAAAGGACAGGTGTACTAGTACACAGTCATAAAAAGAAAAATTAAAAGCCTCTGTATATGTAGGGAGCTGGGGGTGTTCAGCCTGGAAAAAAGGAGGCTCAGGGGAGACCTTATCACTCACTAGGACTCCCTGAAAGGAGGTTGTAGCCAGGTGGGGGTGGGGCTCCTCTCTCAAGTTAACTAGCAACAGGACCAGAGGAAATGGCCTTCAGTTGTGCCAGGGGAGGTTTAGACTGGATATGAGGAAAATCTTCTTCAGTTAAAGGGTGGTCAAGCACTGGAACAGGCTGTGCAGGAATGTGGTTCAGTCACAGTCCTGGAAGTGTTCAAAAATCTTGTGGATGTGGCCCTTGGGGACATAGTTTAGTGGTGAACAGGGTGGTATGGGTTAACAGTTGGACTTGATGATCTTAGAGGTTTTTACCAACATAAAGGACCCTTTGATAAAACCAACAGACCCCTATGAAGTTTATTTAATTAATCAAATAGTACTAAATATGTCCTACACTGCAAAACACCAGAAAACACAGCAGTTTTTCTATTGCACTCATCAGTAAAAAGACATTCTGATGACACAAATATCTTCTCTTATGAACATATATAGAATAATATAATCATAAATTACATGATCTAAATGGCAATTCTGCCACTAATTTCAAAAGAGAGTGTGTGGAGTCCTAACTGTTTTGTTATCAATTTCATTAATACTGTAAAATTAAGATCATGCCCCTAATTAGCAGCCCAAATTAGATAATTATGTTATAGAAATCAACAACCCATTCCCTTCCTTTCAGCAGCAGCAGTGATTTCATGAGCAGGAGATAATACAAAGTTTTACTAAATATTGGTACTCCCAAAGCATTTCCAGGAAAAGTTCCCACAACTCAATTAACACAACATTTGACTGTATAATTTGTAGAGGAATAGAGAGACAAAGCCCGCACCCACATCTACTCAGATAAACAGAAATTTAATTTCTAACACCTGTGGGATCAGAATTAGGTCCCTGAGTATATCCAGATATCTTCACCACAGCTGTCATGATGTTCAAATCAAAACCTTCACAAAAGATTCCTGAATTAAGCTGATGTCCTATTAAAATGCAACTTAGCTAAAAGGATCTGATGTACCCAGGAGGTGGCTATGTACACATGTGAACGAAGATACAGAAAAATGTGCAAATGGTTAGACAGACTTTTATGAAGTCTGACAAGCAGCAAAAGTCACAGCTCACAAAATGACAAGCACCTGCATACAGTACTTGAGCATATTTTCATGAAATATCCACTATTAAAAACAAATGCCTCACTGACATTCAGTATGGAAGTGAGTACAAGGGCAAAAGATATTTTCCAACTGAGAGCCAGGTCATTAGATCATACATGTCTTTGTTATTTCCTTGCCTTTCCAGTACCTTGCATTCTTGACTACACAGTGGCACTGCTCCAGAGGCAAGGATAACACAGCCAGACCAGTGACAGTCTGAAAATTAATGCTCCTCAGGAAGGGGAAATAAGCAATCAGAGCTTAAGTGTCTCACTTCCTACACACACGAAAGGTCAGCAGCATAATGGAATTTATAAGCATCCTTCCAAAGACAAGAGTCATTGGCATCCCGAAACGTGCACAAAAGGAAATGTAGGCATCAAAGAACAAGTGCTGGTTCTGGGTTTGAACTAGAGTTTTATAGAGGTGCTTATCTTGCAGTATCAATTACATATAGAGATTTAAAATATTTTCAGAGACAAACCTCTCTGATGTTTATCTGCTCAGCATAGTTAGTATTGTAAAACCCACTGGGGGGTGTAAACCAACTCTGGTACCTCCGTCAGCGTTGTTTAGTTCCACACCCAGCCCCTAATGGTCCCAATGAGCTCATCCATAACTGTAAATTATTCCAAGTAATTTTCAACAGCCCAGCCCTCTCCTAGGTGCCATGATATTGAAGTGATTGGCACATGTTATGGTTTGAACTTCTCAAGAACTCAATAAATGCCAATAAATATTAAAAACAACTACACAAGCCTTAGGGGTAAAAGGTGAGTAGTGAAAATAAGGGAATATATGCAAAGTTTTGGTTTTGAATCAAAGCAATCCTCAATTCCCAGGCTTCAGAAGTAAAAATCTTCCCTTTAACAACAGTGTGTATCAAGTACAGAGGCAAGAGGCAGAACATACACACTCGTCTGTCAGGGAATAAACAATCCCAAATTCAGTGCAAGACTTAGATGATGCACAGAGAGTAAGATAGGTGGCTATACAGTGAGTGACAAGGATGAAGGGATAGCTGCTTTTCCATACCCATCATTTATCCTCTTCACCAAATAATGCAGGGATTCAGCTAAAATGCAGCCAGCAACAAGGCAACGAAGGGTACACATCCATACAAGGAACTGAACTGAGATTTTGGTCCCTTCGGTCTCCAGGGAAGTTTTAACTTTAATATTTATTAAGAAGTGATTTTGCAAACTAAAATTAAGATTAAAGTAGAGTTCCACATTTAACCCTGCACAGCTTGTTAATGTACTATAATTTGGAGTAAGTAGTTCTGTTCAGTGAGATATACATGAAGTAAATATACCAAGCAGTGGGCACAAAGGCCAATACTGAGAAGGGCCAAATTTAGTTATTAAGTTTTAATATATGAATTTTTCAATCCATTTAAATAAATATATTTGACAGTAAGCATCAGTAAGCATGCTTCTGAAAGATCTTGCTGCCACACTGGTTTTAATTATGAAATGCATTATCTCAGTTCTATTTAGTATCATGAAAATGATCCTCCTGGTGGGAGCTGTTGGACATTCATCACACTTGAAAAACAGGAACTTACATAAGGAGAGCTAACTGTAGGCTCTTTTGTCTTCAGGAACCACTTACACAGATTTGTGCCATCAGATGGGCATCATAAACATAAGACATTCAAAAACAGCCAAAAAGAATGTCTATCACGTGAATTTTCTGCACCTTTCATAACAAATTCAGATTCTGTTTAAAATAGCTACAGAAACGGAGGACACAAGGGGGGAAAAGCATGTTCCTTTTTGCATCAACTGTTCTGTTTTCTTTTTTAAAGCTCTCCTGAAGTAACTGCTTAAGAAGAGCAGAAGACTAAGTGTTCTGTTCCAAATACCTTTAAAGTAACTTCAGTTGTTGAAAATATTGGCCAAGAGCCTACCTGTTGACTGTAGAGGAAGACCTGAAACCACTTAACACAGTATGTAAACACCTTTTTTAAGTAGCTACTCACAAATTGTCCACATCTGGGGAAAAACTAGCATGAATCCTTAATTCAAGCATCACATTCTTGTAAAAAAGAAGTGTAAGAGCAATATTTATCACACTGGTTAGAGTTGTGAGGCTGCTTTCTCACAGAATAATACCACACAATCACAGAATATTCTGAGTTGGAAGGCACCCATAAGGATCATCAAGTCCAGTTCTTAAGTGACCAGCCTGTAAGAACTTGTCATATGTTGTGCATTCTATCATGGATGCATAAGATTTATCTACAAGAAAATGCCAACAAAAACTGTAATGTTGTGTAAAGAATGAAGAAAGGCCCATCTGTGTGAATATTTCCTTGTCCTTAAAGGACAGAAGAGTGAGTGCTGCAATTAAACAACTGCCATTTTCTCTTCTGCTGGAATAAGAAATAAATTCAAGAGAAGGGTAAATTGTCTTTTGGAAGTATTTTACTGCATCAATAATTCAAGCCTCAAATTGCAAGGATGCAGTTCATGACACCTTTCTGACATTATCAGTCAAGAAAATTTAATTACAAACAGTACCACTGTCAAACATTTTTCTAAATCCTAAACAGTGCTTTATTCAATAGCAGTACCCTCATATATAACCACATGAGGTAATATGGGCCATCTCTGCACTCCTGATGGCCTTCAGGAAAGACTCGAGTCAAAAGTGGACTAAATTCTTTATGCTGAGAGAGTAGGCACTTGCCAAATACCCTTTTCTAGAGGCCAATTTGGAACAGGAAGGAATTTGCCAGTGTTCATACACTGTGTGAGTGTGTGCACTTTACAACTTCTCTGGGTACTCACAAGCCTAGAATGTCCCAGATCAACTAGACCTTGCAAGCACATAGGATCCTGTCATGTGGTAGGAAAAGAAGTCTGTGGTGTGCAGACCTGTTCTGACAAAAGCTTAACCCATTTGGGACACTCATGCAAAACAATAAAACAGCAAGGACAAGCTTGGCAATACTGATGTAAGAAAATAATTGTTTTCTTTAATCTTCCAAGAAAAGCATGTATATAATTTCACTTCTAAAAAAGCATCTTAACTAATGGTCAAGAATAAAAATCTTATTCCTTAGTTTTAAAATATTTCTTATTCTGAATACTGTAATATTTTTTGAAACATACTTTTGAAACCAAGGCAAGCAGGGTTCATGTAGAAAACATTTTTCCTCAAAAGATCATTCATGTAATAATGTTGGATCAAAGCAAGATCACTAAGCAGTGTCTCACACAATGAGGGCTTGCAGTCAAGCAGGCAGTCCCTTGGACAGTCTCAAAGAAAACACGTAACAGGGAATGTAGAGGAAGTAGACCAGACTCGTTTTTAGTACATGGCATTCAGAGCTAGAAGGATTTCTAAACAAGACAGGAGCCTTTAAAATGTGATTTCTTTGTCTTTGTAAATACAACAGAAAGTGGTAGATGTTCAGCTGCAAATAGGTGTAGTTATTAGGGAAAAAAAATTCTTTTCAACTTCTTCTGTCTATAGTAAGTAAGAGAGGAACATATTTTCATTGTACCACAGTCATCTATTTATGAAGGAAGGGAATTCAGCTCCACGGAAGGAAGTAATGTAACAATAGTACCAGACCTTATTTTATTCTCTCAAAACCCAAAGAATCTGACAATACTGGGAAAACCAAAGGGAGAAAATGGATACAGACATACTCAAAATGACTATGAGAAGGACCACACATCTACTTACTGTAACTCCTGTATTCCCAGAAGTATGCAGAGAGCACACAGATAAGAACCCTTAGCTATGTCTTCAAATATTACCACACAATTCCAAACACTATGATGATGACGCTGAATTTGGACAAACAAACCATTTGGTTTGTTACTTACCAGATCTGTGTGAACTTTAAGGTGTGCCTGGAGCTTGTATTTATCTGGGGTAGAGTAGTCACAATGTTCTGTGGGACATTTCAGCAGAATATTACTGTGTTTCTGGATGACGTGACGCTTAAGGCAGTTTTTGGTGATGGAGGAGTAATTGCACTGGGAGCAGTAATACAAATGTTCTCGAGTATGTGTACGAACATGCATGTCATAATGCACTTGGTACCAAAACAATTTGCCTGAAAATAAAATTAGACATGAAGAAAGTAATTTCTACACAACTGTTAGTGAAAATTACAATAAATACACAATTTTCTTTCAGGGCCAAACACACTGTTTGAATCCTGTCCCTTTTGTCTTTAACAAAAACTTGTCTAAAGACCCTTCGCTACTGAAAATATATTTACAAAACCCATTTTTGTCTAAAAACATTGTGTTATATGTCCTGAAACAGCCTAACAAGGGCAACTTTAACACATATCAATGATCTTTTCCCTAAAGAAAAAGTTCTTTACACCTGTTCTCCTATACAGAGAATCTGAACGCAACTGTACACTAAAAAAGACTGTCAAAATATTTTTTGTTACTTCCTTTCATGTTACTCCTTCCTAAAAGCCTTTCTGACGTAATGGCACCAAAAAATGCAGAGCAATTCATCTGAGGTACAGTGTTATAGTGTTTCAAAAACTTGTTTTTTTCAGACTCCTTTCCCTTTTCAAGAATGAAGACTACAACATAAATCCCAAATTGTTTCCTTTCCAGTTATGTAAACACAAACATTTTCAGTTAGAATAAATCTGAATGATGTATTATTCCCACTTCCACAAATTAAAAAAAAACCACATTTACAATCAGAATGGTCTTGATCTGATACCATAATTGAAAATTTTCATCTCACAGAACCTGGTCCAAAACAAGTCACAAAAATATGCCAGTATATATGTGCCTATTCTACAGAATGTATATTACCACAGATCCTCCTATACTATAAGAAAAAGACTCTGAATCTTACACTAAGCTGATAATGAAGCTTAAGCATTAAAACATGGACTGAGTAATGCTGATCCCATGCCTAAATCTGCTGTGCTTGGACCCAGTGAAAGTTATGACCTGGGTAGAGGCATTTGGACAGAAATAATCTAATTCTATCAAATTTGACATGAACAGAAAATTGAGCCTCACAAATCATTGCTTTGCTATATTCCACTAGTGGTTTTTTTGAGGAGATTTGACTCATTTCACACTATTTATACAGAAAAAAGTAAATCTCACTGGACCCCAGAACCATACTGAACTACAAAATTAATATTGCTGAAAAGATACACAAATATATCACACACTGTAAACCAGAGGAGAAGGAAAAAGATGGCTCACTACATAACATTTAAAAAAACCCCAAACAAACATAATTTCACTGCTCCTTACCGCAGTATTCACATTCTAAGTCTCCATAAACCTTCCTTATCCTCTCACACAACTCTGTGTTCATTTGTCTCTTCTGCAAGCTATCCAAGATCTGCATGAAGGCAACGGATCCAGTCCCACCATTGGATGTAGCTGTGTTGGAAGCGGCTGCCTGTGGGCTGGTGGCTGCTCCACCTTCCGGTGCTGGCAAAGGGTCTGTGGATTCTGCTGAGTTCTGAATTGGGGGATTGCTTTTTTCTGATTCACTAAAAGGAACAGACTGGGTTCTCTCTTCAGAGACTGGAAGGTTCTCAGCCACTGCATTGTTCTGACTCGAATTTAAACCTTTGTCTTCAGACAGTAAAAGATGAATTTCTTCACCCTGCTCATTTACAGAACTGCAGTGATTAACTTCCTCTTCATTTGGAGGAGAAACCTTTAACTCCTCAGGACCAGCAGTACCATTTTTCAGCAGAAAGCAATCTGATGCTACACAGGGTTGAATGTTTGGGACTGCTATCTCTGTTGTCTGACATAGTGTCTCTGCTACATTCTTCATCAGAGGGTTTTCAAATTCTAAGGAAAGGACTGTATCAACTTTCACATCCCCATTATGTTGGCCATTATGGCTGACATCTGCAGCTGCCGATTCACCTTCACCAGCAGGTGGCTGTGGTGTGTTAACAGCATCACTACCTGTGACAGTCAATTCACCTGCAGCTTGTGTTTGCTGTTCACCAAGGGCTTCTGGCTGGATGTCCCCTCCTGGCTCGAGCAGGCAGAAGCTTTGGTTGATAGAGCTGTTAAAAACAGAATCCTCCTGCAGATCCACGTGAACATCTTTGATGTGAGCGCGGAGTCTCACAGAACTGACAAACTTCTTCAGGCACACAGAGCACACGTACACAAAGGGGTGCTTCCGAACGTGAAGCTCAAGAGCTTGGTATTTAGTGGCTCCGTGACCACAGAGCTCACAAGCAAAGGGCCTTTCATCCCCATGAACAAGCATGTGACGGTCTCGATCAAGCTCATTTTTGAATTTGCGCTCACAAATGTGGCAATCATACAGAAGTTGCCTTTTGCCCTCTCGTGTCATCAAGCGAAGCTCATCAAAAACATCTTTCACCTTTTTGTCTTGAAGGTCATGAGTTTCCTTGATGTGCTTGATCAAATTTTTGACATCCGAGTATTTCTTCTTGCAGAAACGACAATGCTGCTTAATTTTCTTATGAACCCTTTCGATGTGGACTTTGAGGTGGCCTTTGCTGAGGCAAGTGAACGTACAATAATCGCAGCTGAACTTCTCTCCAGTGTGTTTCCGCATGTGAACATTCAGGTTGGCTTTGATTGCACTGGCATAACTACAGGAAGGACACTTGTAAGGCTTCTCATTTGTATGAATCCTCAAATGTGCTTGGAGGGAGTGTTTAAATTTGAACACCTTGTTACAGTATTCACATGTAAAAATCTTCAGTTGAGTTGGGCCCAACCTAAAAAGAAAAAAACAAGCCAGTTATATTTACAATATTGAAATTTGATGACATAATGAGTCAAAATTCCGCAAATATTCATAATGGACAGAAATGTTTAGGGGTTTTTTAAATGTATTCTCCACAAGCATTTTAAATTATACAATTTACGCAGATTATTTTCAGCTGTTCTTTTATTTAAAGGGCTCAGAAAAATATTTCAGTTTCATGAAAATGGATGGGGAAGCATTTAATTCATATTCTGCATGAACACAAATAAAAGAACTTCAAAATCACCTGCTTGATTTCATTGCCTGTTCATATGGGGTTTGCTGAATGGAATATTCTTGATATCCTTTTCGTTGTGATGGCTCTTGAACTGTTGTCTCTGGAGTTGTGGGTTCACTTTCCTGGGGAGCAGCCTCAACAGGAACAATTTTTGTGGCTCCTATAAGGAAAACAAAGAAATGCTCATTAAAACTCATACTAAAATGTGCATTGTTTATAATACACAAGTGTAAACAAAACATTAAACTCTGTAATCATTAGTTCAACTATTTTAGTTTCTGTTAAGTTCCTGTGCATAAAATGATGGATACACTTTGAAAAGATATCGGTACTTACATTACAGATCTGCTTAAATAATGTGCCAGGACTGATGGTTTTGAGGGTTACTCAAATGGTGCTTGATGCCTGTTATTATGAGATCCTACACTCAAATATTTCCACCCTTAAAAGACTGTAACTTTCCAAAATGAAATTTACATTCTTCTGTTTCTGCCTCATACCACATCCTTCGAAAACTTCTGCCAAATTGCTTAATCAGTTCCGCAAATAAGGCCAGGTAAAACACAGTTTAGTCTATACTTAAAAGTCTTCATATCCTTTCCTTAAACTCCTTATATTTGGGGCATATTGCCATCCCCTCAGAATAAAAGAGTATGTTGGGAACAGGCTCCCCAGGGAAGTGGTCACAGCCCCAAGCCTGCCAGAGTTCAAGGAGCATTTGGGCAATGCTCCCAGGCACATGGTGGGATTCTTGAGGCTGTCCCATGCAGTGCCAGGAGTTGTACTTGATGATTCTTGTGGCTTCCAACTCAGGATATTCTATGATTCTGTGTTCCATGTGCATTTCTCAATCTCCACTAGGAGCAGGAGTAAAGGGACTCTACTGAATGCATTACGATCAGATTCCTGAAGATATTATTTATACAACATATAGGCAATATTAACATAAAGTCTCTGAAACAACAGTGGGAGTTACCCAACAAAAGGTGTGAAAGACTGAGGGACATTAAGTGGAGAAAAATGGTGCTATAGACTAAAAAAGGAAGAAAGATGGAGATTCCGTGGGTTCTTCACAGTGATTTAAAGTGGGAAATGGAGATATTTTGAGAAGAGGCCATTTGGGAGTATGTAGGGCTATTAAAGCTTTTTTTATCAGATGGGACATCAGCCAACTCTGGGACTAAACAGATTGTAGTAGCACTGTTGCTCACTGAACTGGCTGCATCCAAAAATGGCTTTTTTAACTACTGTTTTTTAATAATGCTTTCAGTTCTGTACTAAAAATTCTGCAGGTTCATCAGAACTGATCTTCCAAGTTTTCAATCTAAATGTTACCAGAATGTTATATGTATTATACATAATATGTTGTATATATTATAATTATGTATTATATATATTCTTCTTGTTCCTCCCTCTCCCACAAATGTTAGGTTGTCCAGCAGAATTGCATCCCCCAGATTGCACTGTGGTAGCCCAGTGAGATGGGAGCTTGTCATCATAGCACAGGAGACATGGTTCAACCAGTGGGTTCAGTGTAAAGGTGATACAACAGACATTAGATACCAGACTGGTGTTCCCATACTTCAATACTTAAAATAGAAGCAAAGTCTTCTATATTTAGAACGATTCAGTTAAAAGAAAACAGATCTTGAACTGCTTTATATGCATGGTTACCTCTTCTAGGTCTCCCATTTCCTGAATGTGAGACAAAGACATTAAATGCTCCACACTAACTCTCCTCTGTGCCCTTCTGCCTTTCAGGATGTTTGAGCATTTCCTGAAAAGACTGTTGAACTGTTTAATAGACTTTTGTACTACCACTATAAAAATTTAATCACCTAAATTGGGTGAACTAAATATATACTAACTCACTAGATAAATACTAACTCATCAGTATTTTGCATACTTTAAGTGGGCAGAATGCTCCAAGGTTATCCTATTATTAATGCCTCTAAATTCCCTATGCAGTTCATTGAGAGACCAATGCCTTTAAAAACCTAAAGAGGGAGATCCAGCTCTTGGAACATATGGATGAAGCACTTGCTCATAGGAGGCAATCCTATCCCCTCAGGTAGGTAGCTACTTCCTACCCTTAGAAGATAGGGAAGCATTAAGAAACATTACATGTCTCTCTCCATCCACTTGGGATGCTGCCTGTTGGCTGCTAATGGACCAGCAGCCACTGCAGTCACTGCTAGATCACAAACTAATGACTACTACACATGTGCCTAGAAAGTGTGGAAATTGGTTTCTAGGCTCTACCCAACCTAGTCCCCACATGTCCCAAATCACAAAAGAACTGCCCTCAATATTCAAGCCAGGGAAAAGTATAAGAACAAGGCAAGCAGATACAAGGTCTTATTTTTCAGTAAGAACATCATATGACAGTAAGGAAGATAAAAGTTTTTCCTCACTGTTTCCCTAGATGATCATTTCAAGAAGTCAGAGTATATTCATATCAGGGGGAAAAAAGAGGTTAACTGTACTGATCGTTTCTTTTAAAATATCCTTCCTCCAGCACTATTAGATCTCTATTTTAAATGCAGAATGGTCTTTTAATTTACTAGACTTTATTTGTTTTTTGCTTTCCTCTTTTCAGTCAATATCATCTAAGCAAATCTGTTTTCAAAGTAGTAAGATTTGAGTTCCTCATGACATTCTGACAGGAACTTCTACAGATAAGCATCACCCAACAAGCCTCATCCCTGCCTCAAACTCAGGGATGGTCTCTGATGTCTTACAGTCTATCTCTCAGAAAAGCAGCTTGTCCTTCATCATAGAGCTTTCCAATACTTATCAGTCTAAAAGATAAAAGAATTATTAGAAATGATCAGAAATAAAACAGAAGACATCATCAAACAAATTCCTACCAATTCAACTAAATTCCATGAACCTCCTAACATTTCAAGTACAGACCACAAAAAAAAAGATAAACCAGCAAACAGTAACAAAGACAAAATCCCTTTGTTTGGAAAAGGAATACATAACTTTGAAACCTTCAGCTTGCAAGAGAGATAAATGATAAAGATCTCTAAAATTAGCAACAATGTGAAAAAAGTGTGAATAATCATTATCTCATAAAGCACAAAGAACAGATCTATAGGCAGTCAGCAGGCTGAAAACAAAACAAAAGAATGTGCACTTTCACTCTCTGTGTAATTAAATTATGGGATAATTACTCCACAATGTCACAGAGACTGAAAATATAAATATATTCAAGAAGGGATTTAGAGACAGATTAATAGATATGTATTAAATATGATCATCCAGATTCAAACACCAGCTCAAACAATGTTAGAATCTAGGGGAGCTTATACAATAAGTTTCTTATTTCTTTCCTACAGAGATGCTGTGAACTGCCTTTAGAGACAACTGATCTGACTAGGTGAACCCTTTTTTTAAAAAAAAAGGACCTCAACTGAAGTTTAAGTTTAAAAAAAATCTTCATAATGTAGGTACCCTGGTCTGTACTGGTAAAATAATGTGTTATGGATATGAAGTGAATATTTGTTTCTTACAATCTCTTTTTGAAGAAATGTATTTTTTCAGCTTCTACACTATCCTGTGGAATGTGCTCCAAATGTGTATGATCTCTGGTAAGACAGTTCTGAAAGCCAAATCAACAGAAATCAACCCTACCCATAATCCCCAAAGGTCCCCATGCAAACCTACTCCCATTCCTCAAAATAAAGCTCAAAACAAGCAAAAGAACCTTTTAATATTTGTATAGGTAAGATGACCATGAGGTTAAACACATTTTAACTCAGACAAAGCAATAGAAACACACATCTGTGAATGGGGGGATGAAGATTCCTACCCCTTTCAACAGAGCTGGACATCAGATTGGCTGACCTAAATCCCATGATAACATAAACACCTGCTCACATTCAGAGGTTTAATTTTCCAACCCTTGCCTAATTCAACATTTGCTTTAAATCAGCACAAGGTTCGTGTCTGTTCTCCACCCCTCCGCTCAACTACATGCTGGTGATGCCTTAAAAGAGCCAGCACAGGAGTTCTTGAAGATAAAGAGGAGGGATCTGGTTAAACTCTACACCATTTCTCTCTTTCTGTAAATCCATTATCAGTTTTCTGGTGTGTTTTACCACAAACTGCAGCAACAGGCACAATGATCCAAATGATGGGAAGCTGGGGTCAGAGGAAAGCACTTGCCTGTGACAGCAGTCTGTACTTACTGATCCAGATACTTTAAAGAGGGGTAGTCCCAATCCTCCTCCTTTGCCCCAAGAGGATCGTTTTGTCTGATACTAAATCCATTCAGATGTGCCATAAAACCACAACCATCATTTCATGAGTTACAGAAAAGAAATTGTCTTAAACAGAAAATACTGTTATCAGTTAAAGAGAAATACTGTCATCAATTAAACTAAGCCACTCTCAAACTGGTAAGCAAAATGACATTCTTCCACTTCTTCCCCACTGCCCAAAAATCTCAATGGGAGAAGAAACCAAGCATTCATAAATTACAGTAAAGGGTATAGCAGCAGGAGAACTCAGCTGGATTTTTATGGACAGTAGTTCCTCATTGGAAATCAGGGACAGAAAAACCTGCGAAGTGTTGTATTAAGAATTTGTAGAGAAAAAAATCCCAAATAAAAAAATAATTGTCATCAAGAAGTTGAATACTTCATGCTATTTTTGTATTTCTTGAAAAAAAACCCCAAAAACCCAAAACATTCTACCACTGACCATCTTCACAGGAACTGAAAACAACTCTGCTAGCAACAAGCTGAGTCTTTAAAATATTAGAGGATTTACATAAAACAACAATTTAGATGTTCAAATCTCTCCTGAATCAAACTAATTAAGCATGAATAATAAATTGGTTTTAGAAGCCTTGATAATTTACAGAATTTAAACATGGGAAATACAATACACAAAAACACCAAAAGATTGAATATTTGGCTGAATTTACTCACTTGTTCTTAAAAATAGACCACAAAAAAAAAAAAAGTATATGCCACTCAAAACAAACTATTTTCAGAGGTGCATAGAACTGTATTTATTTACTCTCATTCTTAATTGTGATGCTTATGAAAAATTGTACTATGTTTGATCCGGTATCAGGTGCATGTGTCCATGATCACAGCAGTCCTTCTCTTCAAGGTCCCCAGGTCCCTCCAGCTATAGAGCCATAGAATGGTTTGGGTTGAAAAGGACCACAAAGATCACCTAATTCCAACCACCCTTTCATGGGCAGAGACACCTTCCACTAGACCAGGTTGCTCAAAGGCCCATCCAACCTGGCCTTGAACACTTTTAGGGATGAGGCAGCCACAACTTCTCTGGGCAACCTGTGCCAGGGCCTCACCACCTTCACAGTGAAGAACTTCTTCCTACTACCTAATCTAAACCTATCCTCTCCCAGTTTGAAGCCATTTCCCCAGGTCCTACCACTATGTGCCCTTGTAAAAAGCCCCTCTCCAGCTTTTTAGTAGGTCCCCTTTAGGCCCTAGAAAGCTGCTTGAAGATCTCCCTGGATCTCTCTGTAGCCAGCCTGACCAACCACAGCTCACTCTCTGTCTCCACAGCAGAAGTACTCCAGTCCTCTGATCATCTTTGTGGCCTCCTCTGGACTTGCTCCAACACCCCATGTCCTTCCTGTGCTGGGGACTCCTGAGCTGGATGCAGCCCTGCAGGTGAGATCTCACAAGAGCAGAATAGAGGGGCAGAATCACCTCCCTCAAGCCGCTGCCCAAACTGCTTTGGTTGCAGCCCAGGACGTGTTTGGCTTTCTGGGCTGCAAGCACACACTTCCAGCTCATGTCCAGCCTCTGATCCACCAATACTCTCAAGTTCTTCTTCGATGGACTGCTCTCAATCCACACATTGCAGGCCTGTATCCACACTTGGGATTGACTCAGCCCAAGTGCAGGACCTTGCACTTGGCCTTGCACTGCATGAGGCTGGCACAGACCCTCCTGTCAAATTACTTCAATGCCTGCACAGAAAAAAAATCTACAACTCTTACTCAGGCTGTATTTATTTCATGGGTTAATGCAAGCTTTCAGACTTCCAAAGCTCTAAGTCTATTACCTTTCATATGCCTCCCAAGAAAAAATTACAGAAGAAGAACATCGGGGAAAATCAATGTTGTCCAACTGTCCTTTCTGGGAAGTTAAAAACCAACTCATCTGTTTGTTCAAAGGGATTTTGAGGAGATCAATTTAGTCGTAATCTACTGAACACATGATTTAAAGCAGTGTCCCAAATCTAAATAGTGCATAGCAAAACTATGGCAAAATGTTAATGCAATACTTCCAAAAGAATCTTTCATTTAAGAAGGGAGAAATACAGTCTGAGTAGTTCCTTTATACTGTGAATAAAATACAACTAATTCTCAAGGCCTTCTCTATTTTTCTAATTGTCATATGAAATCTTCACCAATATTCTACTGCACTGGACATAGAAAGGGATATTTCCATTCATCTTTAAAGCTAGGTAACAGGTGGCTACAGATGGCTAAGTTTAAATCGTGCTTAAGCACCTTTAAACTTTATTTTGAGTTTAACTTTACAGATAGTCTAGTACACAGAAAGCATGGGAGAAGGGAGAACTGTTTTATCCATTTATATTCTTCAACAGCAGTCTAAAGCAGTAACTCACCTCTTCAGCACATGATATATCTCCAGAAAAATGGAATAACAGACTATGAAAGATCTTTATTAAAAACTCCAGTAATTAAAGTATTACTGAGAAAGGAGAACAGCCTAAGAATTACTAGTGACACTAAGATATAGTTAGATAATTGAAATTAATTGAAAAAAAGAAGGAAAATCAATGAAATATAAATTAAAATGTAATTGCACTAAATGAATTATTTTTCCTTTTAATCTTCAAAGACTCAACCACTTGTATCTTCTAGAATTTCTAAACGGTGAAAAGTCAGGTGACAATTCATATCTGTCTTAACAGCAATGACTTTTTTATTACACATATTTTAGCTGGGAACTTGAATGTAATAAGATTACTAACTGTCAATCAAATAAATGAGAGGACCTTCAGAAACAGCTGCAGGTTCACGCTTGATCATAAATCCTTTTGGTTCATTAAAGCCTTCTGAATGTACCATGTGCTATGCATAAGGAACTCCAAAGTTGAAGTTGTTTTAACATTTTGAGTCCCTCAAAAAGCACATGTGCAAAGCAAACCCTAATTTTTGTTATCCAATGAAAAAATTGTACTCGGTAGTAATTAGGGCACCAATGGCCTCTAGATTTTCATTTCCTCTCCTGCATCACATGCTTCCTACATTTGCTTCACTATCTGTATTTACTATTATTTCATTCACCTTTTTAGGCTAGTTTGGTATGAAAATGGATCTTTGATCGCACTGTCTACCATGTCTGTCCTCCCCCTCTTGAAAGTTTTTCTAGTCCTTGACAGAAATTTAAAGGTCTAAGAGAAAAATCCTTACAGGGTTCATAATATTTAGCACTAGAAGAGGGGAGTTCCAGTAACAGCTCTTTCCAAAAGGCCTGAGGAAGGGGTTTGTTTATATCCATACATTAACACCTTTAGGAACCCATTTATTAACACCTACATGAGCCCCTTAACAAGCCATTGCATGTTCTCCTTTTCCCAGCTGAAGGAGCAGAGGACACAAGGGGAGTCTCATGTGTGGCAAGGAGGGGAATGAGCACCAGGATAGGGGAAAAGCCACATGCAGTGGGAAAGGGTAAAACGTGGGAGCACAGTGGGAAAATGAGTGTTTCACAACAGTTAGGAAAGAGCCCAGGGTTACATCACCCAGGAGAAAGAGAGCTGTGGTCAGTGAAATGAAGCAGTGCAGACCTCAAACCACCCCAAAACCAGGCTTCCACACTTCCAATGCTCACCAGTCCTCTCCCATCTTCCTCTGTATTTACAATATTGCAAGGCCAAATTTTTAACAGCTCAGTGTAAATCCAAAACTCTGAAATTGTAAATCCCAGACAATGAATGTGAAGGTGTTTTTTTACTTTCCTTCTAAGCACACAGGATATTTGTAGGCGAGTTCATTCAGCTTCCTCTACCATTGCAACTAGAAACACAATTTAGCAAACAAAATCCAAGCGTATCACAGATCTCAACATCAAAAGACATTAAACTACAACACAGAAAATCCAGCCAGCTTCCAAACCACAACAAGAAAATAAATAGAGACATTCAAGTTGTTCTGACAGTTATAAGCAAAACAAATACTCAGAAACATCAGCAATAACAAAAAGGAGAACAACAAAGCTACAAAGCTGAAAATAATGCACAAAACTATCAAAAAGGGATTCTGACAGTCAGGTGTGTTAATGGTTTATATAAACAGGCAAATGCAAACCTAGTTTTAAAATAAATAGTTTGAAACCTTTAGTCATTACGTAGAACTTGATTTTCAAATATATTTACACATTTTCTGTTAAATTATTTGTATGTATATTATTCATATATTTATGTTTTCATAAACAGTTTTACATTTATCATAGATATATGCAAAAATCAAAAGCCATAATAGAGGTTCTACCGGCAAAAAATCCTTTTCTCTTCTTTGGTCAATGTTTTAACATTTTCTTCTTTAAAACAATTCACAGGCTAAACACAACAGATCTTAATGCAGATAACTACAACCATGTCACACTGAAGAAGAAATGTGACTTAAGTTCTAAAATTATGTAAATGTCCAAGGTAGAGACTCTGTATCATGATAATCAAATAACAGTACATATTTTTCATATCATAAATATCCCAAACAGCCTGGTCTCAGACCAGTGACTGTTTTATACAGTGTCAGCATGGTGATTCTGATTACCTGGAATAGCTTCATGGGCTGTCAAAACCACACTTATAATAGGATTTTTAGCTCCTGGAACCTGTTCGGTCTCCTTAGTTGATGGGGTTTTCTCTGTTTTCTGAACTCTGGGCCTCTTTGGAGTTTTTTCTCGCTCATCTTCCTTCCTGTCAAGGTCAACGTCAGAATCATTACCTAAAGAGCAAACATCAAAAAGAAGGTAACTATGTACAAAAGCAATGCAGGTGACACAGTCAGTGACACTACAAGAACAAATGGGAAGGAAATTATTGCTACCATAGGAAGACAGATATTATCAAAACAAGATGCGCTGTATGATCCCTAAAGAGGAAGGTTTAATAAAACTCTATGTAATAAAACTAGTGTGATACTTACACAAATAAAAAAAGAGAAACAAATCAAAATTTTAAAAATGGATTCTCAGAAACATTTGTGTTTCCAAATTATTTCACAGCCCCTCAGTTCAGGAAGGATATTGAGGTGCTGGAGTGGGTCCAGAGAAGACCAACAAGGCTGGCAAAGGGACTTGAGCACAAGTACTATGAGGAGAGGCTGAGGGAGCTGGGGTTGTTCAGCCTGGAAAAGAGGAGGCTCAGGGGAGACCTCATCATTCTCCACAACTCCCTGACAGGAGGTTGTAGCCAGGTGGGGGTTGGTGTCTTCTCCCAGGCAATCAGCAGTAGGACAAGAGAGCATGGTCTTAAGCTGTGCCAGGGGAGGTTTAGGTTGGATATTAGGAATAAATTCTTTACAGAGAGGGTGATCAGACATTGGAATGGGCTGCCCAGGGAGGTGGTGGATTCACCGTCCCTAGAGGTTTTTAAGATGAGACTGGATGTGGCACTTAGTGCCATGGTCTGGTAACCACAGCAGTGTTGGATCAAGGGTTGGACTTGATGATCTCGGCGGTCCCTTCCAACCTGGTTGATTCTATGATTCTATGACTCTATACAAAACACTCATCTGAAATAAGAATGAATAATCAATAATCAGTTGAATTATTCCTTGAAGCTATTTCTTCCTTAAAGCAAATGAGCAATTTGAAATTCTGAAATTCTTAAAAAAAAACAACAAAAAACCAAAAAACCCAAAGAACAAAAACAAAACCTGCACAAAGATAAAAACTCCAAGTTTATGCCAATAAAATTTCTTATATTAGATGAAGTGGTAGAAAATGCATGCTAGAGAAAATAAATTTGGCAAATTAAGGCACTATGCAAATGTGCCAGAATAAGGAATGTAATGAATAAGGAAAGCAGAAACCGACAGAAGAAAATGATAAATAAACCCAGTGAATTTTTCTTTTTTTCCCCCTGAATCTGAATTAGTTGACTCAATCTCCAGTGTAAGTTATTCCATCTGTATCCATAATGTGCTGTAGGTGTTCTACTGTGATAGGGACACAAAGCCAGAAGGAAACACAGTGTGCAGGAACAAGTTTAGCTTTCTCAGGCGTCCTTAGGCAGAAATGTCAACACTGACAACTGGTAATGACATGATGCTAACCAGTAAATCCCAAATTCATATTTACAACCCCTAGAATGAGGAACAACCACAAAGCAAGCTGAATTCAAACGTGACTGAAGCCAGTCACGTTTCTATGGAGCCATGTTAGCAATGCTTCTGTCCCAGCTTCCAGCTTCTCTGCCTGGAGAGCACCCAGCTTTTCAGTGCCTGCTCTAATGATTTCTTCAATTTCATTAGATAAATTCCTTGATCTAAGCCTCTTCTCAACTACCTTTTTCTCTGTAGACTTCTATGATTTTGGAAAATATTGCTGCTTTATATATAAAGAGTCTCGTAATGTCCCCATTTAACTCCCTAATGTAGGTGTAAATTATTCATTGCTACTGAAATCATGTAATTCTAACACTGACATTTCTCTGCAATACCTGAAAGGGATATCTGAATATAAAGAAAAATTCCAGAAAATTCCAGCAGTTTGAACCATAAACTGCTTGTGCAGTGGTTTCTTTTGGTGCGATGAGCAAGGGTGAAAGTTGGACTCCATCTTAGAGGTCTTTTCCAACCTTAATGATTCTATGAAACAAACACATTTTTCCACATTTTCTTCATGAAACAGCCTATGTTAGATTATTATCAACAAGAAAATGAATCATCACAAATTCCTCTGCAGGATCAGACTACCAAAAGAAGAAAGTTTTCTCATAAAGTATCTGAAGACACAAAGAATGTAAGCTGCTTATTGAATTATGTTTCCCTGAGGCTACTTCACCTACTGTTAAACAACAAATACAAAAAGTAATTGGGTTAATTAATCTGCTTTTGTTCGGTGGGCAGTAAGAGTTAGTGCTGGTGTTAGAAAAAAAAAAAAAGAAAAAAAAAGATTTAATATACCTGTGGACAAAACATGTTTTAGTCAAAAGAAATTCAGAACTGTAGATAGGAATAAAAGCTACGATGAGGACAACAGAATTTTCTCCACTTTGCTTGGAATCATGTAATTCCTAGTAGTTATATGAATAGAATCCAAGCACTCTGTTCCTAAATCCTCCTTTCTAACCATTAAAAAGTAAGACTTAATCAGTTTAATGAGGAAATAAAGTGCCTGAAACCAAATAATAAAACTTTGCCATTTCATGCTTTTCATGTCAAACTGTAACTGTTAGTTTTGAATATTGGAATTTACTAAAAAAAAGGACAAATCACAGACTTGAATTTGTGATCCATACTGGTGAATAACTATGACCACAGGACCAAGCTAAGAAATGTTTCATGCTGCTTTTCTCTCCTTATGTGCCTCTGTCAGGCAGATCAGTCTGACCAAGGGTAAAAGCTGTGGAAGAGACATGTTACAATAAATACAGCTGATTATATCTCCCTGTTTTCAAAACAGAACTCCAAAAATGCTGTTTAAAAAGACTTAAAAATAACATTCAGAACTGCAATATAAAAACATTTCTCTGCCAAAGTGTTGCTGTGTCATATGCATAGAAACCTTGTACATGTATGATAAGCACTAATAATTAAGGTTATGGCCATGGGAAAATATTTTCCTAAGAAACCCAAATCTGGTAAGTAATTCACAAAGGACTGAATCTCAACTTCCATCTCAATATGAGCTGAGAACATCCAGCCCCTAACAGAAGGACTACATTCACTGTGAGTAAAGGTGTGAGGAAGGTACTGAGTGCCATGCAAACTCAGTTAACTCCAAAAAAGGCCACATATATATCAGGGAAAAACAGGCAAATGAGAAAATTGAACTGATTTGCTGAACACCTTCAATTAGTGCTGAATATCTGTAAGAACATTCTCACCCTCACAAAAAAAAATAGTCTCCTCTCTACAGAGTGTTTGAATTCTGATACTTAACTATTAAAATTTATTCACTAATCTGATGATGATGGCAGTAGCCCCATAATTCCCCTTTCTGAGAGGAACAAACATCTTTCAGAAACAATCTGTTGAAAAGGAGCTGGGATGCACATGTTGCCAATACTTTTTGCCACAAACAGAACTATTTCATAGTCTGTGGGTAACCTGAAAGAAACTTAAAAATCCCCCAAACCAACACCTCCCATCAAATCACCAAATCAATAAAAATCTTAACACTCAATTACAGCTGCTTTGTTCCCGAACTCTTTCTACACCAAAAAATCCTGAACTGGATGGTGTGCTTTAGGAAGGAATTGAGAGGTAAACAAAAGTATGTTTTAATGGAAAATAAGAGCTTCAACTTTGACCACAGGACTCAAATGGCCTTTCTAGAGTGTGGGGCCATCTCAACAGCATTTAGTTCTTGGAATTTAGCATTTAGTCTTCCTGGAAAAAATTCCTTCAATGTTAGTATTGTGGATTAGAGTGTCAAAAGTGTTTTGTCCCTCACAACTAGGACAATTCAGCTATATAAAAAAGAAACACCCACAAGTGATTTTAAGATAATTTAGGAGAAAAATTTGAATACCTAAGCCCAGCTTCTCCAGGCTGTTAAGGCCTTCACTTGCTCCTGAACAGGTTTGTTTAAATGAACTGCCTCACTCTGCATCTCCCTTGCTAAGCAGTCAGCTTAGCACTTTGTCAGCTGGCACCTGGATGCAACAGATGGATGAAGTGACCTCCCCTCCCCAGCGACAGCAGCTTCAAACGCCTGCTTGTGTTGTGCAAGAAATACAGCACTGTGCCTGCGCCTTCTAACACATTTAAGAAATGGTCATGTTTCTGTTGATTGGTAAAGCTGCTGTCAACTCTGAATTAATCAGTGCTTTCAGAGTCTCTTCCAATCTGTCCCAGGATTCTGTTAGAGTTGTTAACTGAAGGGACTGATCTGGGCATTTGTAATTGGATGTATGACACTTCAGGATTTTAAACTACTCTTTGGTCAAATTACTATTTCTTATCCCCTAAAAAGCGTTGATATTTCATAGCAGCAAGAGAGCAGCTTGGAAAAAAGATGGACTGGCTATTTAAAATTAACATAGACAATTGTTTCTCCAGCAAAGAAAGATATACTACTTGCAGGAAGAATTAATTTAAATCAGAACCCAGCTGATGGCAAAAACATTTTAAACCAAGGCCAAAAGAGACATATTTAAGAATTACTTAGGCTCCTAATTCAGCATGAATGAATGGTTTACTCCAGAGAAGGGACTCTGTCCAGTGCTGTAATGTGTCTTCCACCCAAATCCTGTTCCGCAGCCCCTCATTGTCCTTACATCTTGACAGAGATTCAGGTATGCTGCAGTGTGGGAGAGGGATGGTGGTTAAAATAATTACCTGTTGTCTATCTCTCGAAACAAGTGAGCTTAGAGGAAGTTGCTGGGAAACTGAGCCAATCAAACAGCAGTCAAAATCCTCAAACTCCCCCCAGTGCAGTGCTGGAAGCTGAAGCAGGTCTGTTTTCTGGCTGGAAGCAGACACAGTGAAAACCTGTGGCTGTTCAGGAAGAACCTCAACTCTTCTAGTTTTGTCTTAGGACAAAACACTGGATGGCAGTACCACCAGCCAGCCAGATCCAAATCATTAGCCAGAACTGTTAACTTGGTTTAACCAAAAAGAAACAAACAGGTGTATAAACAGCTCAGCTTACATCAGAGCAACTTGCTTAGGGAAACAAGCCCTCTTTTAAAAAAATACATTTACTAAGCCTGTACATGGGGGATTTGTAAGTACAACAGACATTTTTTAATTCTGTGCTGTATTGGGTTTGTGTGGCCAGGTTTTGATGGCCACAGGTGTGGCTTCTGTGAGAAGCTGCCAGAGCCTTCCCAAGCCCATCAATGATCACAGAATCATAGAATCAGCCAGGTTGGAAGGGACTCCGAGATCATCAAGTCCAACCCTTGATCCAACACCGCCGTGGTTACCAGACCATGGCACTAAGTGCCACATCCAGTCTCATCTTAAAAACCTCCAGGGACGGTGAATCCACCACCTCCCTCACCTCTGGGATAATGTGTTTAAGAAGGGGAAAAAAAATACCAACTGTGCTATTGTCATTGGAAAGAAGACTGAGAAAATGTCAGAGAAAAAACTCTACAGTGAAGAAGGAGGGACAGGAGGTGCTCCAGGCACTGGAGCAGAGATTCCCCTGCAGCCTGTGATGCAGACCATGGTGAGGCAGCTGCACCTCTGCAGCCCATGGAGGCCTGGGGTGGGGACAGGGGAGGGCAGAGATCCATCTGCAGCTCCTGCAGGACTCCACACCGGAGGACTCCACACCAGGGGGGGGCCTGAAAGAAGCTGTGACCCTGTTCAAAGTCCACACTGCAGCAGGCTCCTTGCAGGACCCATGGACCTGTGGAGACAGGAGCCCAGGCCGGAGCAGGACTTGTGACCCCATGGGGGACTCATGCTGGAGCAGTTCATGAAGGACTAGCTCCCATGGGAGGGACTCCATGCTGGAGAAGAGTCTGAGGAGTCACTCCCCTCCAGAGGAAGCAGGAGCAGAGACAACATGTGATGAACTGACCAGAGCCCCCATTCCCCATCCTCCTGCATTGCTGAAGGGGAAGAGTGAAACTGAGCTCAGGAAGAAGGGAGGGATAGGGCGAAGGTGCTTTAAGATTTGGTTTCATTACTCATTATCCTGCTCTGATTCAAGTGGTAATAAACTGATTTCCCCTGATTGTGTCTGTTTGGCCTGTGATGGTAACTGGTGAGTGATCTCTCCCCAGTCCAGCTGAGGGAGAGGAGAGACAGAGTTGCTTCACTGGGCACCTGAGCACCTGGAGTCCAACCAGGGTCAACCCATCACATTTGCAAAAAATTAAGTCACTTTTTTTTTGCTGTTTTAATGACTGAGCCCACAAAGTGAAGGCAATCATTAGCATCAAAGGATCAAATTAGATGCACAGACGATGTCAGCAACCATTAAGGCCTGGTGACTCCTGAAAGAGTGGGACAACTATCACTGAGACACTGATCTCTTGAGAGGTCAATGTGGATCACTAATCACAGAAGTAAAGAACATTAGAGACCTGTTGTGTCTTTTAAATATTCCTCTGACCAATACACACTTCAGTTTCAATAGAATTTTACACCAATTTATTCATTTTAATTATAAATGTCCATTATGTTACAGTTTTCAACACTTTCCTTGAAGACCTATAAAAGATAGCAAAATATTTTATTACTTGGAAACCTTTATGAATATTTGAGCTTCAGCTCAAAAGGCATATTATGCTTCTCTCAATAAAGAATACCACGTAGAATTACAATATATATCTTTTCAATATTTGTATGTTTAGCATATTTTATCAATAGTTAAAACATTATTTTGGTCACAAATATAAAACACTGCATCATATGAGCTGCTACAAAAGGAAATTAACTCCATTGCAGCCAGACACAGTGAAAATGAAAACATACTGATTATTAATCAAATGTCCATATAGTGCTAAGTCTCGTAAGAAATGAAAAATATGAGAAAGTAGTAAAAAAACCGAACTATAGAAAAATCCTAGAAGCATTTGAAAATTAACTTCAAGTTGGAAAGACATGGATAAAAGGGGAAATAAAAACCATGTTATTATGTAACATGTCAAAGACTAAAGAACCTATGGCTCAAACGCCTTGTGATTTTTAGCTATCTGCTCTGAACTACAATGTCTGAAATGTGAGAGCAGGTATTGCAACTCTGGAAGATTCACAGGCCTTCAGTAAAACTGTCCATCCAGCTCTAAGAACTTCAGCAACAGTGGAATCTCACCAAATTAGAAGTTTCAGTCTTTTTTTTTTACGTACAGTAAAATAAGTGTGATTTCAAAAAGTTTTTATGTCAGGGATAATTTACTCTTGGAAATGTTGGTATCAATCACATCTGCTCAAGCAACCAAGAAACCAAAATATTCACTGAACATTATACAGAGACAAAAACACACACACAAAATAAATAACTGGTGTAAAACTTGCAGCACTGTGTACTGAGACAGCAACACCATCATCTGTGTATCACAGAATCATGGAATGGTTTGGGTTGGAAGGAACCTTAAAGATCATCCCACTGGCAGGGACCCCTTTCACTAGACCAGGTTGCTCCAAGCCCCATCTAACCTGTTCTTGAACACTTCCAGGGATGAGGCAGCTACAGCTTCCCTGGGCAATCTGTTCCAGTGCCTCACCACCTCACAATAATTTACTCCTAATATCTAATTTAAATCTACTCTCTTTCAGTTTAAAGCCATTTCCCCTTGTTCTGTCACTATACGCTCTTGGAAGAAGTCCCTCTCCATTTTTCTTGTAGGGTCCCTTCAGATACTGGAAGGTTGCAATGAGGTCACCCTGAAGTCTTCTCTTTTCCAGGTTGAACAATCCCAATTCTTTCAGCCTTTCCTAACAGGAGAGGTGCTCCATTGCTCTAATCAACTTGGTGGCCTCCTCTGGACAGGCTTGTGTCCTTCCAGTGCTGGGGACTCCAGAGCTGGGACAGGCTTTCCAAAACTCCTTACTTGATCTTCGCTAAGTATAACTAAAGCTTAGAAAACCCAGTGTAAATAAATATATGTGCAGAGCAGTGCTAATTTGGAACAGACTCCCACCTGCAGTGACAATAAATGCTAAGAAAGGCACATAAAGAAAACAGCTTTACTGATAGAATAATGAGCTCTAAATTGACTCTTACAACACAGGAAAGATTTGTCTTTCTAAATACTTTGCCGAAAACATAAATTCAATAGTAAGCAGTAGTCAGGAAATTCAACCTAATCTGAGGAATCATTAAGAACAGGAAAAAACAGAACAGAAAAAAAAAAACAAATTTATGCCATGGTATGAACCAGGAGGGCTCTGCAGAGGGATCTGGACAGGCTGGCTCGATGGGTCGAGGTCAACTGTATGAGGTTCAATTAGGCAAAGTGCCAAGCCCTGCCCATGGGTCACAACCACCTCAGGTAGTGCTACAGGCTGGGGCAGAGTAGCTGGAAAACTGCCCATTGGAAAAGGACCTGGGGGTACTGGTTGACAGTAGCTAAACATGAGCCAGTTTGTGCCCAGGTGGGCAAGAAGGCCAATGGCACCTGGGGTGTATCAGCAATAGTGTGGCCAGAAGGACCAGGGCAGTGACCATCCCCCTGTACTTGGCACTGGGTGGGTGCACCTTGACTCTCTGCTCAGTTCTCAGGGAGCTGGAGGAAGAGCTTGCTAAGCCACTCTCCGTTTACCATCAGTCCTGGCTAACTAGGGAGGTCCCAGATGACTGGAAGTTGGCCAATGTGACGCACATGCATAAGGGAGGGAAGATATGGGAAACTACAGGTCTGTCAGTCTGACCTTGGCACCCGGCAAGGTCATGGAGCAGATCATCCCACGTGCCATCACACAGCACCTACAGGATGGACAGGGGAACGTGCCCAGCCAGCACGGGTTTAGGAAAGGCAGGTTACCTGAACAACCTGATCTGCTTTTATGAGCAGGTGACGCACCTGGTGGATGAGGGGAAGGCTGTGGATGTGTCTACCTGGACTTCAGCAAAGCCTTTGACACTGTCTCCCACAACATTCTCCTGAAAAAGCTGGCAGCCCATGGCTTGGACAGGGGCATTCTGTGCAGGGTTAGGAACTGGCTGCAGGGCCAGGCCCAGAGAGTGGTGGTGAACAAAGCTCCATCCAGTTGGCAGCTGGTCACTGGTGGTGTCCCCCAGGGATCAGTGTTGGGCCCAGTCCTGTTTAATATCTTTACAGACGATCTGGATGAGGGGATCAAGTCTATCATTAGCAAAGTGGCAGATGACACTAAGTTGTGGGGGAGTGTCGATAGGAAGCTTTGGGCTGGAGACCTTCTAGCTCACCAACAAGTGGAACCCCTTTGCTGCTCATGAACAACTTAATTGCTTGATTGGTTTGCTTTTACCAGAGAATAAACAAAAGATGTTTCATCTGCCCAAAACTGAGGCTATTTTCTTTACAAAGAAGGAAAAGGATGAGCAATTTAGTTTGAAAAATCAGGCAGTGTGTAGTGAAACAAATGAAGATAAGACTTGGGAACTCTAATATTAGAGCTAACAGGTCAAGAACGGTTAATTTGAGTCAGTACTTTTAAAAGGACATAAGAAAAGGCAACATTGCCAAAATAATGCAAATGTGAACACTGGACCTAGCACATACAAACAGTAAAGGGCACAGACACTTGGGATGTCAGAGGTGAGACAGCTGAAGTAATGGTCACTATGGACAGCTGAAAAATCCTACCACTGATGATAGTAAAATATAACCAGGTCCTTTATCAAAGCAAGAGTTTCTCTGCCCTGTCAATGTATTCTAAACTTATTTTAATTAGGCTTTGCCACAAAAGTTAAACTCTCCATATCACTGAAAGTAAAATAGTCATAGTAGTTGTGTATCATAATGGCAGACTGGACACAAAAGGGTATAAGAAAGCTGGAAAAAAATCAATGGCAAATTTTGTTTGCAAATAGGATCAACAGGATATGATATTGAGCAACTGTGGCTAAGGTAAAAAGTGAATTTTAACAGAAACACAAAACTTACATAGACAATTTGGACATGGTCCTTGCTTTGTATGAATGTGACATTCACCTCCTAGCCAAGTTAAATAGGCAGCTGGACTAGATGACTAATAGTCCCTTCCAACTATTCTATTCTAAATGAATATTCACTGTTGTCTTTTTCAACAGGCTTTTTAGATTGGTGGTTGATACCCCAAGCCTGTCAATCTTTAAGAAATATTTAGCAATGCCCTTAACAATATGCTTTAACTGTTAATCAGCCCTGAACTAGTCAGGTAGTTGGACTACATGGTCATTGTAGGTTCCTCCTGACTGAAAATACTCTATTGTGCTCTGTTCTACTCTAAACTTTGAGAGGCTGGATATATTCAACTCAATCTTGAAGCTAAATTTAAACAATGAACTCTTATATGCCAAGGACAGTTATTTGCATAAAGTTTTGTAAAAAGGAAGAGGTGAGTTTGGCATTATTTTTTATACAATAAAACAAGCCATCCAGAAAAGCAGACTCTAAAAGTGTCAAAAGGACACACAGAATTGAGGTTTCCCAAGTCACAGGACAGAAACACCTGTACAGGATCATCCTTCCTCACCCATGTGATACTTACCTGTGTGGCCTTTCTCACTGAAAAATTGCAACCCTCTTTGTGAGAAACAGAACAGTTGCTAATGCAAAACAAGCATTTTAGGGAGTTTTAAGACCATCGTAAGTGCAATAAACATTTTAACTATTTTGAAAAAAAAAATGAGTACTTTGTCTGACTCTATGCTCAGTTTTGCTTCAAAATGCTTTTTGTGTTACAAGAAACAGACAACTCCATTCCATTTAAAACCCAACACTGGGGATCACAGGTCAGGTCTCACGATGGGAACACACTGTTCCACAAATGTTTCAGATATTTTTGTTCACCATTTTCTTACCTCCATCTCCTTCTTCCTCTCCTTCATTTAAGACAATAATGCAGATATGTTTAGTGAGCTGACGTGTGTTGGAGAACTTCCGATTGCATTTCCTACATTCCAAGCTGCCTGGTGAGACTTCAGACAGTTCTGGGCCCTCTTCTGTTCCAGGGGGAGTTTCTTCGCTTGGAACAGGGTTGTTTTCTGCCACATCTTCATCCACACAAAACTTCTTAGTAGATCCTTTAGGTCTGCCCCTTTTCCTCTTCGCTACGAGAAGCTCTAGAGAAGAAAGTTAAAGTTTAAAGGAAGCTATAATTAAATGCTACAGCTAATTAGCTAATACCCCTCTGATTTTTGAAAAACAGGTACATGAAATGAAGTTTGAGAGACTCTATCCCGAAAGCTTAAGAAAAGGTTAGCTTCACACAAATTTATTTCAAGCAGTGGTACTTGTTGGCATTTCTGGTGGCTGCAAAGCAATAATGTTTGTGCTATTGAGATCAGCAGATGTCAAAGTGCCAGTTTTACATAAATTACACTGCAAGAGCTCTCTTAGGCTGTTGTGTAACTGTAGCAGCACATGTATTCTACAAAGTTGTTTTACTGTGTTCTGACACTTTACGAAAAGCCTGTTAATTTAAATCAGAAATTATTTGTCTTGAGATGTAATCAGACATCAGAGAAAAAGAATTCATATTTTAAAAGCAAAAGCTTATTGTCCATTTAATATATTTAACAATTACTCCCTAACATTTCCTGTGGTTCTTTATTGTTAGAACTTTCTACCCAAAAGCTGGTAAAAAAAATTGTTGGTCACAAATAAATTCCAGAGGTCATGCAAAAATGTTTCCTTAATTAAAATCAGAAGTCATCCACAACTCCTAATATAATTTTACATTTCCATATTTCTGTAGAGGAAATATTAATTAAATCAATGAGATGTAGTGCACAGAAATGCCTGACAATATAAACTGTATTTCCTGCTTAACATTTCTCTTATCACTGCTGTAGAATCACAGATTCTGACAAATTGAGATTGGCAAACCCAAAATAAACCACAAATAATTTTCAAGTCCAGGTGCCAAAAGACCTTATTGAATTGGTTGATTTAGAGCATATGGAAAAATAAATGACCTCAAGGCACCTTAAGGGAGGATGACGTAGGAGAACAGGAGGTGGGGGCAGCATCTTATTCATAATCTCTCCAGCATTTCCCTAAGTATACCAGGCAAACAAAAGCCCACATTCAGAGACCACAGCTTTGAGTTAATCACGTAATTACTATCAAATGAAAAAGAAAGCTTTCTGTCTTCTTACAGTAATGACTGAGTACCTGTCTGCTTAAATAAATGCAATAAAAACATCAAAAACCTCATTATGAATAGAAAAAAAAGCAACCCTTTCCTCATAAGTTTTTGCAACTCTCCATCAGCGCCCTGAACTTTTGTGCTACTCCAGCAAAAGTAGTTTGTCAACTATCAGCCAAAAAGAAAGGGGTGATTTCAGTGCTCTCAAAACTTCTCTTTGCTACCATTCAGGTTTTTTTGATATCCATTGATCACAGCAATCAGTATTTGGTGCCTGGAGTTGAAGAAATTAACATAAAATTAAAACAAGCCAACAAACAATAATTATCTTCGCGTCAACATGTCAAAAGGTCACACTTTGCTAATGTATCCAACACGAGGAATACAGATGTGGGTACTGCTCAGGTTACTGTAAAATAATTAAATCCCATGATTGGAAGAGTGAATGCAGCCACCATATTCTCTGTGTTCCTTTCATTCTTTTACAATGCAATCATCAGATTACCCAACAAAATAAATGAAGAAAAACCAGGTCAAAGACACGGTTCTTCCTGACCATTTTAATGTAAACTTCAGGAAAAACAGAGCAGCACTTTCGCACTGAGGCAGAAATTGAAACAAAATCTTGCATGTAGGTGGAAATGTGAAAAGTACTACTTTAGAGGGCTGGTGGTAGATCCTCTGCTATGGCTTACAAAAACTGCAGTTCTTATCACTGTGACTACTAATGGTGTGGCAAATATATAAAGGATGTGCAAATTTTACAAATGTTTGTAAATGTGCCCACCAGTAGGAGAATTTACAGCAGTTCCCAAACATTTAAGTGGGTTTGGTGGCAAGTGCAAGGCAGCAACACAGGAACAGGAGGGCTCATATGGGCCACTGATACACATCACCAGAACTCCTGAGGCTTATCACAGTCCTTTCTTTTCCCTGCTCCTTGGTTTCCTCTTTCCAGGACAAAATATATCACAAGATACTTTGAGCTAGCCAGAATTAAATTTTTAATGATGCACATGACCATAAATTCCAGCTTCCTCTCTATCCAGCTTGGCCCCAGTGAGTCCTTAACACTGCTCAAAACACCACCTAGGATTAACAACACACAGTAATTTAATAGTAGCACATTGTCATTCATCTGCCAGCATATAACCAAGTTAATCAAACATCACTTGCTAGAAAAAAGAATCTGCTTAACTGTTAAAAATAAAGCAGTGTATTAAATAAATAATGAAAAAAGCCTAACGCTTATTTCAAGGACGCTTAGTCAGAAATAGAAGTCTTAAATTGGTCATTAAAAAGATTTTAAAGTAAGATCCTGTTCCCTCAAGAACAAATTAGTTGTTTCTGGGGATTTTACACTCATTACAGACTCACTGACACCAAACTTTATGCTGACTGGTATTGGATGAGCAGTGGCAATATTCAGGGAAGACATTCTGTGCTGTGCTGTATAATTATGTACTCAAAGACATAAAAAAGGTACTTCAAAAAGAAAATAATGAAATAAACTATATGTCTATTTTTGTACTGTTCCTTCACAGGAATAATTCACATAAGCTTCTCCAAATCAATCTATTTAATACAAGAACTTTGTCAGAAGTCACAAGTGCAGGTGTTCACTTAAATATCCTGAGCAAATCTTAGCAGGTCAATGCATTATGCGACATGAATCCTTCCTCAAACGTCAGTGTAAAAAGCTTATATTTCATTCATCACAACAATACACGGCTGTATTCAGAATCTTCTGCACAAGGTGTCATACAAACACATCTCATCCACAGCCTTATCCTGTTACTGTTCTGCCTGTGTATCACAGCACCCAGAACACCTCTTATCCCTCGAGTCAATGTCTGCTCTGGTTGTGTCCTGTGTTCAAGCAAGGATGAGGTTCAGGCACATGCCATGGTTTTAAGTGACCTTAATCAGACAAACTCCTCAGAGGAAATTATGATACGCAGACAGTAACTTTCTTCAAGGTTTCATAACTGACAGAGCATGTATCCCATAATGCAGATATAGCCTAAACCAGTGATCCATCAGGGAATGGATCATTATGGAACGTTATGAACAGATGAAGCCAGGGTCATTGATGCTGTCCCCCAAATCTTCACCAATCTGACTAACTAGAAGCAAAAAAAGAGCAGAGTTTTCAGAAGCACTTTGAAGGAAATGGAGATCATCGTGCAAAGTTATGAAAGAAAGTCCTACAAAAAACTGGAGTGTGAGTGACTACAGTTCCCAGTAAATACCTGTCATTTCCCAAGCAAAGATGTCACACTCCAGCGCTGGACAAAATGTGACCTATGCACTGCTGTGTAACAGCAGCATCTGCCTGGTACCCTTGGTCCCACTTAATAACAAAATTCTAACACTGTCCTACCAAAATGTTTAGGACAAGTCAACTGTAAACAGATCATGACTTAACAATGGGAAAGTGGCATGACTAAACAAAATTCAGCAGAGAGCACTGTCAATAAAATAACATTAGAGTAATAAACACAGATTACTTGCCTAGCACTTTATTTGTCCACAATACTTATAAAATCATTAATTTATTACTCGGGCAGAACAAAGAGCTCCATTAGCAACTCAGCATTCACTCATCTATACCAACTGTGGAACAGCTACAGCATTTACCAATACTTGGAAGAAATACTGGGCTTTCGAAAGACAAAAAGATGTTCATCTATTAGTCACCAAGAACTAAAAGGAAATTGTAATTTCTAAGACTGTCATTCATCAATTATTTCTCCTTTCAGTGACAATACTGAATTACTATAGAGACTGGTTCACTGACAAAACATTGTACACTATAAACAGGAGGGAAAAATTAATGCCTTGAAAGAAGAACTCTTCCCAATTCCTATATTCAACTGTAGAAACCTCTATTTTTCTTAAACAGAACACAGAAAATAATTGAATGGGACTTTAGACCCCTCTTCTCCTATCAATCTGTGTGATGGGAAAGGAGAAGTGCTGAAGTATGCCTAGAATACAATTTGAAATCTATGTGAAAGTAATTTACCTTGACATGTAGCCCAACCTTGAGTTAGGCTACATAATCTGAAAAAGGTGGCACCATATGAGTATATCAGATGAATAAAAGTATTCATCAAGAATAATCAGAAAGGTAACTTATGAATGTGTAACAACATATGAATGTTATATTTTACATATAGATTTGCAAAGTTATTTTCTTAAAACCTATATATGTCTAATTTCTGTTGCTTCAGATCATAATGGCAATTACAAACTATTCTCATAAATATCCAATGCATGCTGAAGACATACAATATAGAAAGTCAGATAGTCCTGATACAAATGCAAAGAGAAGTTTACAGGAGAGTCTTTTTACTAAAAGGAATAAGAAAATGTTACAAAGCACCACCAGTCTCACTGTGCTCAAAAACACTATTTAGTGAAGGGATAACAGGAAACAAAGATGTAAAAATCGAAGATGCCTTCTGCATGCTAGAGGAACTCATTCTATGCAATTCAAATAAAATTAGAATTGCATTTTGAAACCTGATTTGAAATTTATTCGTCATCTCCCAAGGCACTGGTAATTTTGGGCATTGCATGAAATAATAATCTGGCATGAATCTTCCTCACCAACCATATGAGGACATGGCAGCTGTAATGGAATACTGTATGATCGTCATTAGAAATATCTTCTTACGCTGATGAAGTTAATATAATTACTGAATTACTGCTGGTAAATAAGTGAACAAAAATCACATGCACATGTTAATGTTAAAAAAATTCTTTAAAGTATGATATTAGAGTGCTTTTGACTCATAAGCACACAGCTTTTTAAACCCAGAAATCATGACTAGAAAATCCTAGTACTTGTGTTAAATAAGAGATTTGCCTACAATATAAATCCATTACTCAGATAAGGGTATAAAAGAAGATATAATTATAAAGTCTGAATTATTTTTAATCCATTGCTAATATTTCAAGGGATGGCAATTATAATCAGTTAAAAATGGAATGGAATGAATGTAACTTCTGACACTGCAGAGTAAAATTGTTCTGTATAAGTAATTCAACCTCTGACTACCAGACTGCTGTATTTACCACTGTCAATATCAAAACACAGTTATAAATTATTAATTGTGCCACTTCCTTGTTGAAATAGAACTATTAATATTACCCAAATCACAACAAACAAGTCAGACAACTCAAGAAGCACACCTAAGCCTCAAGACACACTCTCGTCCATGGTGCCCTGGTTGCTTTCCACTGGTGTTACACAATCTTCCACTGCTATTACACAGCTCAAATTAAAGCTGTTACACAGCTCAAATTAAAGCTGTTACACAGCTCAAATTAAAGCTGTAGGAAGCAGACTTTGCTGTACTTGACATTTAAAACTGACAATGAACCAATGTCATCATCCCCTCTGACATGTTGAGTTTATCCACATCTGTCATACGATCTATTCTGCGCTGAATGAAATTCAGGGTGGCAATTGTAGAGTGATTATTATAAAATCAAACTATGTAAATCATTCTATACACAACACAGAATCATCACACCACAGGCTTTATTAAAAAAGCAAGTAACACTGAAAATTCCATTCCTCTCAATTTATGAATGTACCTTCTCCATCTTTGCCTGTGTTTGTGGGCACTGTTAGAGGCTGGAGAGGAATAATGATGTCATCCACATTGGTTCCTTCTTCTGTGTGCTTCTCGGAGACATGAGACAATAGTTCGGACTGATTTGGTGAAAATAAGTTACAAAGCTTACACATGAAGATGGAATTGATCCCTGAAAAAGCAAGTTTAAAAATAAGTAATTAATATTTTCAAATTTAAATTATTTGTGTTACCAGTAGTTACTGAGGTTTTGGTTACTTAATACACCTAACAGACAGTAATGAGGTGAAACAAAGAATGTTATACCATTAAATGAACACATTCATAATACATCCCAGAATGAATTAATTTAAGAAATGGTTAAACTCCTACCCAGATTGGCATAGGGCTAAAAACTTCTGGCTTAAATCTTAGAAATTTTCTAACAAGACCCAAAAGCAAGTAGGACAGATAAAGACCTATTTCTCACTTCCAGCCTCAGACAACGTTACAATTTTATATATTTTCAAACACATGGTAAAATTATATAAGACATGAAGTCCTTGTCCAGGCTTGTTGTGTACCACATTAGTATAAATGCAAAATATTTTGTCCTATAAAGCAGTTCTGAAATACAGTTGGGCTCCAAATCCTAATTTATGTTCACGGACCTCACTGTTACTTTTTATTACTTGACTTTTCTACTTACCTCACACCTAAGCAAGTCTAACTCTCTAATTACTTGTGTAAGTGCTGGAAACAAAAGAAGGGAGGCAAAATTAAATACCACGAAAGATAAAACTTCTTCACTATAGTAAAAAATAATTATATTTTTATAAAAAAGTATGCTTTGATGTGTCATTTTTGCCCTAGAACATTACCACGGGCACAAATCTTGAGCTACAAATGTTAAGTGTGTGGTTTCAGGGATCATTTTCCTTAGATGTGGTTCTGCCATAATGAAAGAGTGGAGAGGAAGGTCAAAACATCTGCAGTGCTGCCAACCACAAAGTGGTTCATCATATGACAGTCACAGCCATGTCATCACATCCTTCCTCCTCAGGTCATTCACTTCAGAATTGTACAACCACTGCTTTTTTCTGCTTCTATCCAAATATGCTTGAAAAGTATTAGGCCTCATTTTGACCCATCTACATGAAGAAAAATGGGCAGGAATAGGAGGGAAATTTAAGAGGCAACAAAAATTGTGCTATTATCGGAGCAAGTATCAGCCTCAGAGGCAATATTAACGTTCAAAAATAACAAAACCATCTGGTATTTCATACACTTCGACATAGAAATTCCATGAAAAGTTCCTGTTGATTCAAATAGAAAAAAAACCAACAAACTAAAAACCTTCAAAGCAGCAGCAAACAACAAATTTCATTAAAACTCTCCTCAGACAATGCTTTAAACAGAAATTTGACACAACTTTTTAGGCAAAACTTTGGTTTTTTGGGTATTTTAAATTCACAGGTACTTGAGGCGTGATATGAAAGCAAAGCCTCAGGAATGCAAGTAACAGTAAAGAAGGATTAATATAATCTCAGCTAAAAAAAAAGCTCAAAAATTTTTGGCTGAGAAATTAAGAGGACTTTGTTCTTTCTAAAACTGCTGTTATTTGGTTTAATGGTTTGATTTTTCAACAGTCCCTGCCTTGCTCCCTTCAGTGTCCAATGAAACCTAACAATAATGAGAAGCCAGTTTTAACAACATGCTTGTTTTCCCAGGACACGCATAAAGTCCTGCCCCAAAGATTGGTGTCAATTCCTACACTCCCTACAGAAAATTAGGGCCATACACCCACTGAAACCAACCTGGAACAAGCAATACCATTTGAGGTACAACCAAATCACAGATCAGATGAATAAGTACAGAAACAAAAGTGATATTTTGTGAACTTTGGGATGAATCCAGGGGTAAGAGAACAGGGGAGCTGTATTTTGGGATCTATTTTCAAAACAATCCTAAGCAAAGATCACTACACTATACAGAATTATTCCACTTCCCTCATGACACATTAATTATACAGTCCCCCCCCACTCAAGAAAAATCCTTCTTTAAAGCGTCCTGGAATTTAAGAACAGCAGAGATGTCTCTCTTTTACAGTTCCGTGCACTTGAAATATACAAAAAGCACACCTCAAAACTCCAAGGTAGACTGTGCCTTCATCCTTTTCAAAACATCTCTGAAAAACAACTCCAGTGCTGCTCCTATTGTTTGACACACCCTCTATGTTACACATAGGCAGCCATGTAAATGTACAGTACACTCGGTGTGTTCTTAGGAGCTCGGTGGGGTTCCTTCTCAGCCTTTCTGCTCTCTCGGGCACACAGACATTTCTATTTTGATTGCAGTATGTTTTTAATGGAAATGTTCCTTTGAACTAGTTCTGCTCTAGTTAGCACCATTCTTTTATTTTCTTTTTTAAGTGAATGAAGCTTGTTTGTGATACAGTGGATGACAACTGTTTTCTTTACATGCAAATGCACATTTAAGATCCACAATAAAACCTATGAGCATTTACCTAAAGGTTTAACTGAAATGACTGAAAATTACTGAAATTCCATTATTTAGATGCCACTTCTGTTTTGAGGTTTTATTTGTCACTTGTTTCTGCTTCCTGACCTGCTGGTTGTTTTCCCTAGAAGCTCAGGCTCACTGCTCCTTCAGCAGCTGTAATCGGTACTTGCACACCCCCTTATCTCTCACTCCTCCCAGGGAGGACTTGGAGATGGGCAGAAGGGCAAGAAGAATCCCCAAGGGTCTCCGTGGTTGTTTGAAGTATCTGATTAGCAAAACTATCAAACAGAAGCAAAGCTGGACCAACTCCAGAAGAGAACAGGAGGCAGAGGATGGTGTGTTAGTGAAGGTGCAAGGAGCAGATCACACAGAAGATGTCTGTGCTTTGCTCAGAGGAGAGATGGAAACCAAACTGAGCAAAGAAATTATTTTAGCAAGAATGACTGGAAAAGGAGGTCAGAGAGCAGAGGATAAACTGTGCTGATCACCAGACTAAACAAGTATGGAATAAGCAAACAATAATTGATTAACCAGTTGCTAATTAGGTGGTGTAGCAATAAAGCAATGAATTATAGTCAATTAAGTGTAAAAATCAAATAAGGAGTAAGTTAATTAACTATGTAGGGAATCAATGGCTAATTAGTGAATAATTAATTATGTAGGAAATCAACAGAGCAATTAATTAGGAAGCCATTAAGTATGCAAAGAAAGAAAGAAAGAGTAATCAAGTATGCAGGTATACAAACATCAGGAATTTCAGCCAAAACCAATTTGGAACATTCCATTCACTAAACGTGCTTTGTGGTAATTCATTATCTTCAGTTTGACCATATAAACTATGCTAAACATACATTGAAATAAATAATACCAGTAATTTTCTTCTTAAATGGAAATGTGAAAAATGAAGCTATAACATAAGTGAAGCCATTTTTTTTTTAATTCTTCCCAAAACCTCAGCATATTTCTTAATTAGTATTCTTTTTCCTTTACACTAGTCATGTCTGCAGGGAGTTCAATAAATGGATTACTAAAAACAAACAGCAAGTTTCAGACTAGGAAGCAGATTCCCTGATTCCCAAACTCCTTTGCAAAGAATAAAACAGTATCTGTCCTGTTCTGCTTTAAAGTTGGAATGTGGAAGAGAGAAAAAAGAAGGACTTATCCTAGAAAAATCACTGAAAATAACAGTATTTAAGGGAATCAGGTTATATATTACTTTCATATATATTTTTAATAATTTTATGACAAAACTTAATCCAGAATTAATTTTAACTAATTAAAACCTTTCATTTTGCATAAAATGAAGGATCAGGGTTGGGTATTGTTTTATTTTTAATACCTATTTTCACAAGAAACACAGAACAAGGAAACAAATCTGTATTTATATGCCCTAAGTCATTCTAATGTATCAAAAACTTTTCTGCTCTCCTTGAAATGTAGGCAACAGTTAAAAACTTCTGTAAATGCCTTTGAAGTTCTAGAGCTGTTAAAGGAACTAGAACTCCATAGTTAAATACAAAAATAAAAATTCACTGGGTATCTGCTGGCCTTTGGAATAACAAACTTGATAGCACACATACTCATGCATCCCTAAAATACACAGCAATGAAGTTCAGAACATGAATAATCACATATTTCCTTCCACAGAGCTGAAACAAACTTTGTTGCCTCATCACCATCAAATCCATACCTACAAGAATTTTCTGCAATTAAAAATCTTATTCATCAGACTATGACTGGGTCTTGTTTTTTCTTTCTTTTTGCAGTTTCTGTTCAAATATCAAGTGCAATAAAAAGTGGGCACAACTCTTCCAATAAAATGGTTGGTTTTGTTGAAGAACTCTTCACACACAAATGTTGAGCATGTAAGATACTAAAGTTTAAGAACAATAAGACTTTCCTTGGTAGCTTTTTTAGGTAGAAGCATTGAAATTGTGAGATAACAGTTAATATGAAAGCAGCATGTAAAAAGCCAATAATTTGTGTTTAATACAAGAAACATTATTTCTCAGTAAGGAAACGGTTTGACCTGAACATAAAAGAAGAACATAAAAGAATGGGCTCATACAATACAATGAATTAGGATATCCTATATGACTGTGAAATATATTAAAAGTAATTACTTAGACATCAGACCTTACTCTTCTCTGAATGTTAGCTATTTTTCATTTGCAATGCCATTTCAAACATACAAAATTTTCAATCACATATTAAGCTATTTTAGGTCTTCTTTCATCTGAATTTGGACTATTCTAAAGAGTAAGCACTGGATTTTAATTCACTGCATAAGACAATTATTGAGACAAAACCTGCAATACAGAACACATTCAATCAAAAAAAGGAGCCCCTGACCATGGCTGTTCTCAGTTTTAGCTGCTGACTAAAATCAGAGTAATTTAATTATCATTAGTTAAATGGCACAAACATTTTTTACTTCAACACGAAGGAAGAAAGTTACAGCAATGTTGATACAGGATGCATTCCTGCAAAAACTAGAATGTTTCTGATCAAAAAATAATACAGTTTAAAATCTATACCTTTCCTGTGAGGGTGGTGAGTCACTGGCACAAATTGCCCAGAGAAGCTGTGGCTGCCCCATCCCTGGAAGTGTTCCAAGGCCAGGCTGGATGGGATTGTGAGCAGCCTTGTCTAGTGGAAGGTGTCCCTGTCCTTGACAGTGAGATTGGAACTAGATGATTTTTAAGGTCCCCTCCAACCTAAACCCTTCTATGATTCTACAATCTATACAATACAAATACAGTAGGACAGAGAGAAAAAAGTGCTAGTTAAGATGCTTAGGACATGAATTCACGAGAGTGCTGTTGTGAGCAGAACTAAGCTCTCACCTCTGTACATACCCAAGAGAAAATTACAAGCTGAGAAATCAAAACAGAGGAGCACAGGCTTTACCAGTGGGAAATCTAAGGGAGTATGAAAATGTTTTTAAATTAAAGAGTGACAAGCCTTTAATAAGTCTTTTAAGTAGGTGATAGGTGCAAAAGACCACAAAGATAAAAGTGCAGAAGTAAAAATCATGAAGACTGTTTTCAAATGAAGAGTGACATAGAAGTTAATAAAATGTTAACAGGAATGAGCAAAACAATTTCTTTCATTTGGTTTTGTAGCTGATTTTAAAAGACAAATCTACATACTACTGCAATAATGCAATAAGCTTAATAAGGTGTCAAAATGGGAATGCCTGGCTGCAGACAAGGATTACTGACAGACACACATTCAAACGAGCTTCTGACAATCCCTGTTGTGACGCCTGTGGGTCACTATCACCTCAAAATACTGAGGACAAAGTCGGATGTATTGTTTGTGAAGCAACACCGTCTGTTAGAAGCAGCTTAGGGTCAAACCTGATTAACAGGCGACTTTAACAAGTACCAGAATTCCTGAGGAAATTAAATGCAGAGAAAAGCACAGTGTCAGGACTACACATGAGCAACAACCTGACCATGAGGGTAGCAATGACCGCGACACTGCAGGGGATAAAAGGTTACAAAGGCAGAAACAACCATATAATGTAGGCTTTAATTAGTCTTATGAAGAGTGGTTAAATGTCAGGCCAGGGCCAGGACGCCAAGATTAAATATTTAGACACTATTAATGACTGTTTCACTCAGCATGCAGCCAGGGAAACCACATGAGGAGACAGTTTTTGACTTTATCAGAAGTAAAACACAAGACCCCTTTCAAAGTGACACTACTTGAGAGTTACTCTGTAACCCTGATTAAAGAAGTACTCAAAAATCCTCTTAAGAGTGATAAAGAGCCAAATGTTTGTATTTCACTTCAACAATGTGAACTATAAAAAGATAAAAAGCATCTTTAACAAAACAAACCACAAAAAGGACTAAAAAGGTTCCAAGATGAGCAAAATCCTTGAAAGCAGCATGAGGGCTATTTAAAAGCATCATAATTGATGCTAATCATCAAAGAAGATTTTAGAAAGGGGAAGGAAAAACCCAGCACAACTAAACAGCAGTGAAAGAAAGCTTTAGTAGAAGTTTTGTCAAAGGAGGAAAACAAAAGAAGATTGTAAATTGCATCAAATTTAATGTAAAAACACAGTAAGGCAGGTCAATAAGGGTAATTTTATTAACTTGAAAAATAAAAAGCAGAATGCAGCAACAGTTTTAAAACATCTCAATAGTAACAGGCCTGCCCAAGAGCCTGTGCAGTAAAAAGGAATCTGTGCAACAAAAAGACCCTTCAAAGAAGGTGAGCCCATAGCAAAACAAACTTTCCAATTTGCAGTCATGTTATAAGGGTTTAGAGAGGCTTTCTCTGAAAGATATCTCTCAGTTATGTCAAACACTTTAAAGGCAGCCTCAACTGCAGTTCTTAGAAACAAAACCTTACAGTTACAAGAGACAGTCCTGTAAAACAGATGATCCTATAAAAACCAGAAAAGACTACTGTTGCAAAGGTCCATACTGGGCTTACACCTTTGGATACTGTTCCTCTGAATCGAAAAACTAATAAAATGAAACAATAAATAATAATAAGAATCCTTAAAAGGTACAAAAATAGGAAAAATCAACAACTCAGCTTATTTCCATGCATGAGCAGTTAAAAAAATTAGAATTTTTCTGCCTGGAAAGGATGGAACTGAGGACTGGAGAAAAGGCAAAGTGTAAAATGAAGAACTACAAATCAGGTGTGTCATGAAGGAGATGACGAGTGAATGATCTCTATGAAACCACTTCCTGTCTTTTAGCTGATCTCTCCTTGCTGCTAAAACTGTAAGATGGGTACACATCCACCTGGCATTCAAAACTCTTGGAAGCTGACCAAGAAGAACTAAATTGAAAGACAGTAGTCAGGGCTCAGCAAAGCCTGTAAGATGGTTTAGGAGAGTATTCTGGACAAGTATCACTGTGTGCTTGCCCTGTTCTTACACTTCTCTATATAGACATCCATCATGAGTCACTGTCAGACACATGATATGTCAGGAATGAAACAAAACTAAGATCTAAATCATCCAGTACTGTCCTAGATTATATTTTTGTAAGTCACAACACTAAGAAGACTAAATAATGCAGACTCTAACACAGCTCAGTTATTGTAGCATTCAAATAGCAACCTTCAAATTGTGAGGCCCCAGAAGTTCTCCAGGTGGGGTCTCACCTGAGAGGAGCAGAGGGGAAGAATCCCCTCCCTCAACCTGCTGCTCACACTGATATTGAAATAAAAGCCATTTTTTTCTTTTACACACTCCATTTTCACAAATGCTTCTGAAAAAAAGTTAAATAAAGTTCTTTAAAAGAAGACAACTGCCTCCACACATTTATGTCGGCTAATATATATAAAATTCAGAACTGGATTTAAAAGGGTATTTAAATAATTAGAAAATGAAATTATTTGCAGCAGTTTAGCATAATCATTTAATCAAACATATAAACAAGGTAGCTTTTCCATCATTAAGGGAAAAAAAGTCAGAAAACAAACAAACAAACAAAAAGTTTGTAAGTAAGTAAGACCTTTTTATTTCCACGCTCTAAGATCTCCCTCATGTGGCTAAATGCACCACTGCTGAAGGCACCACTGAAATACACTAATGTACACTATCGAACTGTGAGCTGCACTACCAGACATCAAAACCACTCAGAATCTCTCAAAGAATTAGCACAAACTACGTGATCAGCCATTGACTTCAGAATGCCCTGGATTAAATGCTCCAAACCTGACCTTTGGAAGCACATGTAATGGAAATGCATCTGAGGTCAGACACAGTTCAGCAGCTGCATTATCAAAAATATTGAACACTTGTGACAGTTCTGGGCTCAGCCACCCTCAGAAAACTCTTTGTTAAGAGAAATGTGCCCAAACAAATATGAATTTATTAGCGGCACTAGTAGTAAGAGATTTATTTCTCACTGAAAGTTGGATCACAATACAAAGCAGTCCTGGAATGCTTTCACAAGAGTCCTTCAGTAACATAGCACCTGTTAACTATTCTGCTACTCAGATACAAGTTATTCTCCCAACAGTGCCATTCTCTTTGGCATAAAACCCTGTTTCACAGAATCAAAGAATAGACGGGGTTGGAAGGGACCTCTGGAGACCACAGTCTAACCCCTCTGCCAAGGCAGGATCATCTGGAGCAGGTGACACAGGAACACATCCAGGTGGGTTTTGAATGTCTCCAGAAAGGGAGACTCCATGACCTCCTTGGGCAGCTGTTCCAGTGTTCTGCCACCCTCAAGGTAAAGAAGTTCTTCCTCATACTGTGGTTAAATTTTTGGAGTTTTATTCTATGGCACTTACTCCTTAATGGTGGTTTGAGTAGTAAACTATCCATAAATACTCCATAAAACAGCTAAAAATAATCAAAGATTCTAAAAATTAAAATGTCAACTTGGTGAATGACAACCAAAAGTCAAATTTGAGTCTACAGTGTAATTAACAGGCATTAACTTATTGCAGCACCACTTCACAAACTTGTACTGCAAGAGCACACAGGGTTTGTGAAACACAGAAGGCACATACACAGCCCTACCAAGGCTGTCACCGCTGTGCAACTTTAGTCTCAGGTGTAACGCCTGTGAAAGCTGGGCAATAAATGGCACGAAAAGGCCTGAGATGATAATGCAGGGGAAACATCTCCAACTCGGTATCTGCTTTCTGCAGCTGAACTGTGAGGCCCTCAAGGAGCTGCCAGAGGAGCGGACGAGTGTTTTAAACCCAGATGTGAACAGAATCACAGAATAATAGAACATAAAGGGGTTGGAAGGGACCCTAAAACTCATCTGATCCCAACGCCTGCCATGGGCAAGGACACCTCACGCCAGACCGGGTTGCTCAGAGCTTCATCCAGCCTGGCCTTGAACACTTCTAGGGATGGGACATCCACAGCTTCCCTGGGCAGCCTGTTCCAGTGTCTCACCACCGCCACAGTACAGAATTTCTTCTCAATATCCAGCCCCAACTTTCCCTCTTTCACTTTGCACCCATTACTCCTTGTCCTGTCACTACGGTTCCTGACCAAGAGTCCCTCTGGCCCCCTCCAGGTACTGGAAGGCTGCTATGAGGTCTCCATGCAGCATTTCAGTCCCAACAGCAGCTCCAGCTGCTCACTCCCTGGATTCCCCAATCGCTCCTGAGCGGGAGCCTCGGGACGGGCCGCCGGGACACTGCGGTGCTCCCGGGCTGCCCCGGCCCTCCGGCGGCTTTCCGGAGCACCCTCCCCGCCCCACAGCCCCGGTGCTTCCCGGCAGCGACGTGTTTTGGGGCGGGGGGAGCGGCAGCCGCCGCAGCGGGAACTACTTGTCGTGCGGAAGGAGCGTCACCACAACCCGCCGGAACTACTCCTTCCCCGTCCCCCCCCGCGCAGATCCGTGCGCGCTCCCCCGCCCGCCCGGCCTGGCCCCGCTCACCTGCGGCCGCCGCCTCCATCGCCGCGGGGGCACGGCGGACCGGGAGCAGACCGCGGGCCGCTCGGGAAAGAGAGTGGTGGATAAAGGGAAAACAATCAAAAAAAAGCTCCCTGCGCCGCCGCGTTTATGGCGAATCTGCCGCGGCCGACACGGCGGTGGCGGCGCGGGAAGGGCGGGGCGGCGCATGCGCAGTGGAGGCCGCGCCGTGCCCCGAGCACCGCCCGCGGGCCGAGGGAGCGGCAGGAGCGGGATGAGGGACAGGGGGAAACCGGGATAACCGGGACGCTCTGGGGTAATCGGGACACCCCGCCATGGGCTGATGGACACGGGGATAGTCGGGATAACCGGAACATCCCGCTATGGGCTGAGGTACACGGGGATAACCGGCATACTCGTTTCTGGGCTGAGGGACACGGGGATAACCAGGATACCTGGGAAACCCCTCCGTGGGCTGAGGGACATGGGAATAACCAGGATGCCCCTTCGTGAGCTGAGGGACAGACGGGATAACCGGGACACCCCGCCATGGAGTGAGAGACACGGGGATAACCGGGACACCCCTCTGTGATCTCCCCGTGCCCCTCTGAGGGGTGATTTTCCCCGCCCGCCCCAGGACCCTCGGCTGCACAGCTCAGGCTGACACAGCCCCGCGATGCCAAAGGCGCTTTAATTTGTCACTTATGGTAAAAAAAATAAAACAGTGTTTTCATGAACGTAGTGCTTCAGCATGAAATAATCATGGACTCATAGACTGGTTTGGGTTGGAAGGGACCTTAAAGATTGTTTAGTTCCAACCCCACTGCCATGGGCCCCGACACCTTCCACTAGACCAGGTTGTTCCAAGCCACAGTCAACCTGGCCTTCAACACTTCCAGGGATGGGGCAGCCACAGCTTCTGCGAACAACTTGTTCCAGTGCCTCACCACCTTCACAGTAAAGAATTTCTTCCTAACACCTAATCTAAACCTACTTTCTTTCAGTTTGAAGCCATTCCCACTTGTCCTGCCTCTCCAGGCTCTTGTAAATAGTCTCTCTCCATCTTTCTTTTAGGCTCCCTTCAGATATTAGAAGGCCACAATTAGGGTCACCCCGAAGCCTTCTCCAGGATGAACAATCCCAATTTTCTCAGCCATTCTTTGTAGGGGAGGTGCTCCATCCCTCTAATCAACTTGCTGGCCTCCTCTGGACTTGATCCAACAGGTCCATGTCCTTCCTGTGCTGGGGACCCCAGAGCTGGATGCAGAACTGCAGGTGGGATCTCACCAAAGCAGAGCAGAGGGGCAGAATCCTCTTCCTTGACCTGCTACCTATACTGCTTTTGATGCAGCCCAGGATGTGGTTGCCTTTCTGGGCTGCAGAAATAGTGGGACAAGCTTGGAGCAAAGTACAATTTCCACCATATTAATAAGTCCGTAAACAAACACTGATGACTTGTAGCTCAGGGGAATACTGAGCCTTATGCCTAAGCTCATGACTGTTTATTATTATATATATATAATAAGTTTATTTTTCACAAGTTTCACGTTTGCGTTGGAGAGCAGTAGGCCAACGTACCAACAGTCTGCTGAATCACATAACTCTGATCCAGCTCCCATGTTAGGAATTTGTGTATTAAATTGTTTCTTCAGCTTTTTCTTAATAGGAACTTGAAAGTCACTTCCATGGCACAGCACTTGTGCCACTGGAATATGCATAAACACCCACTTCTGCCTTATGTTTTTCTGTTTCATTTTTCTGTTTAACAACTACTGATTATCAGTTTTACCACTTTCACTCTTAAATCATCAGAACTATTACATGTATTCAATATTAATAAACTTAGCATTAAATTCCATGCCTGTTACTTTAGTTAATTTCAGTACAAATGACTGTCTAGGAACCTCATTATCCTTCCTAGAGCATTCACAGTATTATATTTTTTCTGCCATACTACAGATGTACTCAATTAAATAAAAAGAGTAAAAACTGTGAAAACAACAATTCATCTCGGTATTAATTACAGTAATAAACCTAAATAATTTCCTGTTGTAAGAGAAACAGTGCAGATGTATTAACTGAGAAACAGCTTATAAAAATATTTTTAAAATGTCACAACTTATATCTCATTGTGACAAGAAAAATACAGCCATGGGCAAAAGGCCACAAAAGTTATATATGCCTTAGTCCAACAAAACAGATTTTAATCCAGAAAACACCTGTAGGATGATTTGTATCACTAACATAGCCCCAAAACAGATTCACCACAGCCCTAGGACTGATCTCTGCCATCACTTGGGCGTTTTCTGATCCTTCCTGCTGTGTTTCACTGCAACATTACAGTGTAAGCTTGTTATCTTCCTCATGTGGTGGAAGCAGCCTCTCAATCACCACCCCATCTCAAAAAACAGTGGAGGGTAGTGTCTGCAACTTTCCTCTTTCTCACTTTTTCTTTTCCCTAGCTTTCTCTGCTGGATGCTGAACTAATCCCAGTGTTTAGCCTAACAGACAGCCTCATAGTTTTACCATATTCTTTGTCTTTGGAAGCGTCTTTTGGCCTGGACAGAAAAATCCAGCTTATGGATGGGCTCATTGAAGCAAATGCCCTTAGATCAGGTATAAAAGAAGACAGAGAACAAAATGCAGCCCTGGAGCCGAAGGGAAGGTGGGTGCCTGTTATTTAACTCAACGGGATCTATGGGAAGCTGCAGTCAAGGATGTAGCAGGGGTGGGAGTGCAGAGATTTCCAACAGAAACATTATTATGAATGGAAGCGTAAGTGTTGGGAGCAGGAGGAGCTGAAGAAGGTCATCAGTACCATGGCACATCCTCCAGACACCCAGATCAGGAATGCAGAGGGAAGAGCACCAAGAGAAGACACGAGACAGTAAATCAGCAGTGTTGCTGATGACTCCTGGGGTGGGGCGAGATGAACGTGCCCAAGAGCACAAAGGACACATCCCAACACAACCTTGCCAATCAAGGAACAACCAGGAGCCATGATCATAGGGACTCAGAGGCCTGGGTCCCTTGTCCTCCATGTCACCACAGGCAATTGTGGCAGGACTACCTGAACAAACACCCTGTGTGCTCATGGGCATGAAAAAGCAAGTGCAAGGAAGTGAAATCATTTGTGTGTAAAACACAGTCACCTGTCCTAGCCGGTGTCTTGCTCCTTTACAGCTCCAACCAGCCTTACACTGAGTTTTGTACATCACTTGCTACAGGTGCCAGGAGGGCTTGGCCAGGGCCAGGCTGAGCCTTAGCCCCCAGCAGAGACTGACTGGGCAGCTGCACTCTACCAGTATGCACCCCATCACTGTGCCTCTTGCTGAAGATGACTTAGATGAGACCAGTCGTACAGGGACATATTCCTTAGAATTTATGTCAGAGACCCTAACAGAAGGCAGAACAGAAAGACCTGACCTTTCCAGACGCTGTGGTCGCTCCTCTATGAAATTTCTTTGCCTCCTCTGACCCGAATGACAGAGCAACATTATAGCAGATTCATCACTGGGTGTTCTGACCTCATGAGAAGCAACAATTAGGAATCTGCCTGTAGCTTGCTGCCTTGACTTGCCCTCTTTACCTCCTGGACTCCTAATGCTCTTTTCTGCCCCTCTTCACATCCACAGTCACTAGTGCACATATCTTCTGGAGAATGTTTTCTATTAGGAGCAATAAAGATGAAGGCACACTTATGCTCAGGCACACACTGCCCATGAAAGGAAGGAACTGTGCTCTTTTTTGGACATGAGTAATATTCATCCTTACCTTGGCATTGAAAGAACATTCCCTGGTCCTTGAGTCACTGAGCCTCACTACAGGAAGTAGGGTGGATTTTTGTTGCCAAGAAAAGCACTTGTCCCAAATCTTTCACATAGAACCAGTGGTTGAGCATCAATATGGCACATGGTTTGTTACTTTTTACATACAGATATTGCACACAGTTCTGCTTTGCACAATCCCAAGCCTGTTTAAAGGGTCACATTAAAAAAGGCTTATTCTTTACCAAAGGGAACAAATCAGAGTTGCAGTGTCTGAGCTTTGGTGTCAAAATGCCTTGGGAGGTCTGTCTGTTGGAGGTCAGAAGAGAAGGAAAAAAGCTGTTACTGCTGGGGTGCCTGGCCAGGTCACAGAACCATATAAAGCAACATTTTTGCAGCTCTGAATCACCAATTTCACAGATTAAACAAAAATACCCTCAAGTTCTTCCAGAAATTCCCCCACGTGTCATCAGAACCCACATTACTCGTCACCAGCAGAGTTCAGCTGCACCACACAACATGGATCCAGGCCATGGGATAACCAGCATGGATTGTTAGGGCCCTCTCGGAGCAGGCAGCAGTGAGTCTTGGGGCTATCCTGTGCAGGACCAGGAGCTGGAATTCAGTAATCCCCGTGGGTTCCTTCCAACTCAGGATATTCTATGATTCTATGAACAACTCCCACCTCAAGGGAGAACCCGATCCTGGTCTGTTTGTTCATCTCCTTCTGTCACAGTTTCCTTATTGACTAAATTCAAGGCCCACTCTACCCATGCTTTCCCTGTCCCTCCTCCATACCTCCTTGTCTGACCTCTTTTGCTGCCTTTCATTTCCCAGCCCCAGTTTTCGCTCTCAGGAATATCTTTCCTGTTTTTCTTAAGAGCTCTTTCCAGGTGTTTTCTGCACTTTCTCACCCCAACGTCTGTCCAGCCACTTGCCGATAAGCTCCTGCACACATAAGTGCTCATCAAACACAGCCACCAGTTCCCTCTCTCCAGCCCATTGAGTAGCTCCTTGTTGTAGACTCAGTGTCTGGCCAGTATCAGTTGATTTCTCCAGAACCAACTCTTACATAATAATAATGGTAGTAAAAAAGTCTACGAAGTGCCAGAGAATGCAAAGTTCACATATAGAGCAAGTTCAGTGTTGCACAGGGCTTCAGTCTGCTTGTGGAGCTGGAATCCAGGAAGGGAGTGTGGATGCCCTTATTGAGGGCACAGCAGATGCCGACTACACCTTTTCCCAGTTATGTGGTTTGGCTTTATTCACAAATTAGAAAATCACTTCACTGAAAAAGTGTATTCCCAAGTGTGAAACCAGAGTGCACTTTGCTTGGCTGTTCCAGAAGAGAAGTCCCACAGAATTAAGGCAGTAAAATCAATCAAAAGTTAGAATTAGTACTGCCTTGTACAGCTTCCATTTCCATTTGGTTTTGCATAAGCTATTTCTGGGAATCTTTAACATCACACAGTCATATACTGCATTTGAGGAGGATCTCTGACTCATTCAGCATTGCTGACGTACCTGACCTAGATATGAATGAGGGCTACACAGCAAGACTCTGCCTCATTTGTTACAGAAGCTGGAAAATATTGAGAAGTAAACATGAGGTATTATGAAGGGAAGTAAGGAACAGGTTTTTCTCACAGAGTTCATTTATGATATAGAAACAACATTCTCTATTCGTGTCTTCCTCCTTTTCTGGTTGCTCACCATGGCATTTGCAATGTGCTTTGAAAAACATCGTGCATTTCTATAGCTGAAAATTTTAGCATCTGTGCTTAAATGTGACAATTGCTTTTAAAACCCCTTATCCTAGATGTCTTACCTTGAATAGATCCAGTTAGGGAAACTTTTTACCCTAAACTTCAGTGCTTTACTTTCCCTTTTTTTCCCCCACAAGCATTTTGAGAAAATAAAGCCATTTCTGTTGAAGCAGCAAATCAATATAAATGCCCCATAAGCACCCAGAACAAAATGAACTGAGCCACAGGGAGGATGCAAAGCTCTGTAGAGGGGAGGCACAATAATTGCCTAAATGAAGCAGTTGTCCTCTGACAGAAAACAGTAAATTATGTGATCATGACCTGAGGATCTGCAACAAAAAATATCAGCAAGAGGATAAAAGCAGACATATGCCAACAGTCTTGATTTAGACCCTTAATGAGCTTCTAGTGCTTGAATTTCCAACCTGACTGATTTTTATTATAATACCGATATTTTAAGACAAAAATCCTTTAGCATTTCATGAAGTAGAGTGCATAAAGCATTCTAGCAGAAGAGCAGAACTCGTGGATATTACAAACTGAATATTGTAAGAAATATTGTAAAAAAAAAGAACTTTACCTTTATGTGCACTTGCTGTAGAATTGAAGAGACCAACCCAAAAGACCTGAGTTCTTTATTAATTACACACTACACATACACCTTTCTGCATGTAAGTTCCCTGCAATTGCTTGTGAACAATTTTTTGGGAAATATAAAATTCTCTCTGAACTCAGTGGTGTTTTCTGGTTTCATACTTTTTAGAAGAGCTATTTGACCAAAAAGGAGTTATAGACACCCATGGAAGGTACATTCCTAAGACAAGTAAAATCACTTTACAAACTCATGTGAGGATTTCATGACCAAGGGCATTGCAGATGGGGCAGGTGGGATCTAACTCATATAATTCAGGAAGTCTTACAAACAGCACTATTTTTATACAGCTTTCCCCCTTTTGATTAACACATCAGGAACTATGATTCTTTTCTTTAGGGATAAGAAGGACTTTATTGGGTGCTGGCTAAAGAATAAAACATTGATAAGTTATCATTTCATGTCTTTAAAAAAATTTAGCATAACTGATCTTTAATAGAATTATTGTTCCAAACCAAATTGTTTTTTTAATCCTAATTAGAGTATTTACCTCATGAAACCCCTTATGCATGGTGCCACTCTGAGATGTCTTCATTACCACTGAGATTTAAAAATAAAAACTTCCAGATTTTTTTTTAATTTTGTTTTAATCACTAGAGCAAAAGTTCCCTTGTCCTCAAAACTGAATGCTTGGAACCAAAAATACAAATATTTAAAAAAAAAAAATTCTAAGTAATACCATACCATAAATGTTAGTATTTCAAATTCCCCACGTGTCACTGCAGTATTTCTAGACATCCCGTGGGGTCATTCTGAGGACATAATATCATTACAGGCATTACAGAATTTTAGCCAGAGCTTTAGTCTGGCCATGCAAGGTATGGACACTTCATTCTAGGCTTAACTTAAGCAGTGCAGGGTGACAGTCCCCTTGTGACAAAACCATTTAGTGCTCTGCCCACTCTTTTTCCCTGAGCTGTTCAGTTCTCCTGGCCAGTAACTGCTCTTTAATTGCATCTGTTAAACTCTGTGAAGCCATGTGCTCTATATTCAATTAACAAAACAATCTAGACACAAAAATTGTTTAAAAATAATTATTTGTCACCTGGATTCGTTCTCTCAACCAGCTGCACTGAAACAACTGACAACTGCACTGAAACAACTGACCAGACAAGAGAGTGGGAATGGAGTTGCATCAATATTTGTTATCAGTAACATCTCATAGAATCCTAGAATTGTTTAGGTTGGAAAAGACCCTTAAGATCAACAAGTCCAGCCATTAACTGAGCACTGCCAAGTCACCACTGAGCCATGTCCCCAGGTGCCACATCCACACATCTTTTCAATACCTCCAGGGTGATTGCACCACTTCCCTGGGCAGCCTGTTCCAGTGCTTGACAATCCTTTCTGTGGATGTCCAGCAACATCGAATCGAAACCTTCCCTTGCACAACCTGAGGCCATTTCCTCTTGTCCTGCCACTTGTTGCCTGGGAGAAGAGACGAACCCCCATCTGACTACAACCTCCTTTCAGGCAGTTGTGGAGAGTAAGAAGGTCCCTTCTCAGCCTCCTTTTCTCCAGGCTAAACAGCCTCAGCTCCCTCAGCCACTCCTCATCACACTTGTGCTCCAGACCCTTCCCTAGCTCTGTTGCCCTTCCCTGGACACACTCCAGCACCTCAATGTCTTTCTTGTAGTGAGGGGCCCAGAACTGAACACAGGATTTGAGGTGTGGCCTCACCAGTGCCTCCCTTGAGTACAGGGAGACAGTCACTGCCCTGGTCCTGCTGGCCACAGTATTGCTGGTACAGCCCAAGTGCCATTGGCCTTCTTGCCCACCTGGGCACAAACTGGCTCATGTTCAGTCACTGTTGATCAGCACCCCCAGGTCCTTTGCTGCCAGGCCACTCTCCAGCCACTCTGCCCCCAGCCTGGAGTGCTGCACGGGGTTCTTGTGACTCAAATGGAGGACCTGGCACTTAGTCTTGTTGAACATCACACAATTGCTCTCCATCCATCGATCCAACCTGTCCAGATCCCTCTGCAGAGCCTTCCTACCCTCCAGCAGACCCACACTCCCTCCCCATTTGGTGTCATCTGCAAACTTACTGAGGGTGGACTCGATCCCCTCATCCAGATCATCAGTAAAGATATCAAACAGGACTGGACCCAACGCTGAGACCTGGGAAACCCCACTTGTGACTCTCTGCCACCTGGATGTGGCACCATTTGCAACCATTCACCACCACTCTCAGGCCTTGGCCATCCAGCCAGTTCTTAACCCAGACAACAATGCACCTGTCCAAGTCATGGGCTGTAGCTTTTCCAGAATGCTGTGGGAAAAGGTGTCAAAGGCTTTGCTGAAGTCCAGGTAGACAATATCCACAGCCTATCCCTCATCACTAAGGTGTCACCCGGTCACAGAAAGAGATCAGGGTTGTAAAGCACGACCTGCCTTTCCTAAAGCCATGCTGGCTGGGCCTGATCACCCAGTTGTTCTGGTCAGTGGGGACACTGAAGATGATTTGCTCCATGACTTTCCCTGGAACCATGGCTAGGCTGGCAGGCCTGTAGTTCCCTGGGATCCTCCTTCCAGCCCTTCCTGCAGATGGATGTTCCATTTGCTGATCTCCAATCAGCTGGGACCTCCCCAGCTGGCCAGGATTGCTGATAAGTGATGGAGAGTGGCTCCGAGAGTTCTTCCTCCCTTCCCTCACTACCCTTGGGTGGATCCCATCCGGCCCCATGGATGTGCTTCATTATTTTTAAAATAAAAGCACCATTGTTTAGTGAGAGCAAAGACTAAACTTTGTTAAGTAATTAAGTAGTTCTTCCTGGGTTTTGTAAACTGTTTTTCCACTAAGGGAAAACTTGAGCCATATTTACATCTGTGGAGGTAATCAACAGCGTCCATTTAGGATAGATTCTGGGGGAGGACAGAGAGGAGAGTATTCTCAAAAGCTACACAGATTTAAGGGAATTTTTTTAAGTTAGTTAGTACATATTTTTTTATCACAGTTTTATTTTCTGATTGATTTCAAAGGGAAAACAACTCGAGCTGATGGTCTGCACTTCTGTAAGTTCTACTTGAAAATGCAAAGGAGATGAATGCTCAGCAACTGTAGGAAGTTGTTTTGCAACTAGCTTTATGCTTAAGAGAGAAACGTTGTCATTGCTTTACTGTAAATGCTACATTGGTTTTTTTCCACAGTGTCTGTCTTCAGTAACTGTATCTGCTTGTTATTTTTATCTGCCATGTTTAATGTGGAGTTCTGTGTTTAGGTCTGCATAATTGCTGTTTTCTTGTTACAGAACATTAACTTTATGCTTCCAGTAACAACTTTATAATGAAAATGCTAATAAAAATGGGGCAGTGCAAACTACACAGTTACAAATCTCTCCAGAGCTTAGTATGAGGCTTATCATAATTCTCGACATCTCAGGATTGTATAGTCTACTGATACTGATTACACTGCACAGTTAATTTAAAAATTATCTCCTGCAGGCCAGAGAGAAAGGCAACAACTATAAATAACTTCAGAAAAATATATACATACTGGAAATGCTTCTAATAAACAGATTCTGGTTTTCTCAGTGTGGCAATATAATCACTGCAGGACTCAGAAATACCCTGTATTAATCACATTTCTGCTTGCAGGTTTATACTGTTTAATCCTATTACAACTGTACAGCATGTTTTTCCTTTGGTAGGTGATGTCAGACTAGCTGTCTCCAGCAGCACAGCTGGAACACTGTGCAGATTTAAATGGTGGTTTTCCTTGTTCTTTTAGGTACTTTTGGATTGGGGGTTGTTTTCTTACACAGGCTCCTACAAGACAAGAAATTATACTAAAGAAATGAAAGTTAAGAAATGTTATTATGTGCTGTTTCTTCAGTCTAATACAAAATGACCACAAAATGAGCAGCTGGACTGAGATAGAAACACATGTGAGAAAGCAAACTTTGCCTGAAGCTTTTCAAAATGTAGCCCTGTCAAAATAGAAGATTATTTATATTTATGATGATGTATAAAAAGTGCAGCACAATATCCAAACAGCATCCTGATTTCATTGTCTTCACCTTTACTGTGATTCAGGGAAAGAGGAAATATATATTCACCAAATAGGAAAGGTAAATTCATAGTACAAATAGTATATTCTCCACAATAGTAAGTGGTACTGAAAAAGGCACAAAGAGAGGTGTAGAAGATAGACATCTTTGTTATCATATTCCTGCTGAGGAAGTTGCCACAGCTCTCATGGAACAGTGAGCTATTTATAGGATAGTGGAGCACAGAGAAAAAACAGCAGCAATCATGCTGGGTTTGATTTATTAACCCTGCAGTAGGAATTTGACAACCATGATATGCCCAAATTATTGAAATCTGACAGTTCCTACATGATTTCCTTGATTTTAATTTGATTAGACATTGCATCATATGTTTGACTTCATCAGATTGCTGCATTATTCTTAATTTTCATCAATTTTCTGCAAGGTTAGCATGTTGTTAAATACTTCATACCTTAAATTCCCTCCCAGGAAAGTGAGAACCACCACCACTACCTATCTAAATAATTGTAGTTCCTTGAATTAAATAATACACATATATGTGTGTGTATATATATATATGTATATATATTATATATATATATATATATATGCATAGCAACTGCGTCTAGAGGAAGGTGCTCATGGCAGGGGACTTGGACTAGATGATCTTTAAGGTCCCTTCCAATCCAAACCATTCTGTGATTCTACCATTCTATTTTAGATATATATATTTGTTGTTCTTCTTCTTCTGTTCTACATGCAAACCCAACTGCCCACTTTTTTTTTTCCCCACATACACTCTATTTGTGCTACAAAATGCCTGCCATACTTTATTTACTGATGGTTCTTTTTTTACCCCCCCAATAAGCTTAACTAGAACATGTCATGCCTTCCTCTCTCCATCAAGCTCAGTGGATAAGGCAACCGTAAGTTTATTCAATAATTGTTGCTTCATTATTAAAACTGTTTTAAAATTACAAGAAAGATCAGATATATGCAAATATATGCAACTGAATGATTTTAAATTAAAAACTGCTGCACAATGTTTGTGGATAGTTTAACCAAAACACCCCATCTCTCTTACAGAGGAATTTTGGAGGTAGTATAGAGATTACACAACATATTGTTTTAAGGAAAATTTACCAGTTTACAATTTTCCTAAAATCACAAATATTGCTCATCTTTTGAATACTCCAGCCACTGAAAAGTGATGACGGCAACACTGAATTGGAGTCTACGCACAGTTTGTGTAAGAGGTGACTTCACTTCTCTACACTCCATCTACTAGGGCTGACAGAGGCCCCAGTTAAACCCCTTAAATAGTATAAGCTGTTTGAATTTCCTTTTTTATTACTCCTTCAGTTTAAGCTTGTATCTTCAGGTTTCATTGTGTAATATCTCAAACCCAAGCAATTCTGTGTTCTGTCTGGGATTGTTCTCTTGGCCATGCTACAAGGGTTTTCTCATCCAAGAATGATTTATTATTCCTTTTCCCTTCCTCCCTGATAAAAACATGTTGAGTGTGTTTAATTTGTAACTCTAGTGCTCTAATGAGATAACTGCTCAAATTGGAGAGTAAAAGAAAGTAAGTTTTGTAGCTTGCACACCTGAATATTTTCTCTATTTTTGGAGCGTTCTTCAGGTCATTTGCTGTGCTTCTTTTAACAATGAGTGAAAAATTAAGCATTAAAGGTTGAGCTAGACAGACTTCTTTCTGCCTCACTTCTCTTTCTCTGAAAGAACAGCACAGTTGCATAATATGTGAAGTGCAGTCCCTAAAAACCATCTGCTCAGTCTCCTTTCATTAGTACATCATGGCAAGAGCTTGGGTTTGGTTATTTTTGTAACACAGACACCACTACTTAAACATCCAAGAAAAGTATACGAGTTTGGTTTTCATGTTCATACAGGAAAACTGCTAATACATTACTTGTCCCTGTTATAGCTCAGCTGTCAATTTTGCAAAGCTTGTTTATGATTAAACCCAGGTACATACTGGGGACACTCCACGTGCTTTATGACTGTTTACATTTGCTCATACTTAGTATCTCCTGATATATTCCGAACTATAATTGAAGCCTGATTATAAACGCATTCATATTAATGAAAACCAGAAGAAAACATGTTAGAAATCAGTGAAGTCATCCAGATGTTATATGGAAAGTGATGGAGTCAGAATCTGGCCTTCAGTCACAACAGATAGATAATATTCTCCCACATCAGCAGCTCTACTCTGAAATACAAACAGCCATCAAATCTAATTAATAGATGTGAGCTATCACTGAGATTAAGCCTTTGCAAGTTGTTAGTTTAGTGTGACCTCATGTTGGATTCCAAAATTTGGATATGAGAAAAAGAAAACTGCTGGGTTTAAACAAAACCTTGAGCTAACAGAGACTGGGGAAAAACCTCCACCTAGAGTCCAGACAAGGATCCACTGATGTCACAGTTTTGGAATGTCCTGCCCAAGCCCGGAGAAACCATGCCCTGATCTCATCAACCCAGTGCAGAAGACTTATTGTGTTTTATCTCTCCCTTTGTGTTCCCTGGATCCTGTGCATTCTGCAAACCTGAATACCTCTTTCCTCCATGTAATTCCCCCAAGATAAAATGGGTTTTTCCTTATGATGTATGCGTTAAGACCCCAAATTTGTTAACGTTTCCCTTATGTCATCCCCTGAAGCCTCATTTGTAATAACTGTAATAGTTACAACCCCCTGTTGAATATGTAGATCCTAAACTCTTTAAATATGAACTTGTGAGTCCAATAAAGCATTCCAGTTTTCTGCCTCTGCTGGGATCATCATAGTTATTGACTCGCTACAACCTTACCCATTTTTCTAGCAGAAATGCTGCAGCTCAAACAAAAATTCAGAGAAGTTCAGTACTCTAGGATTTCCCAATATCCTATCTGGACATATTGGAGGACATCCATCCAAGGTCCAGGAGAACCTTCATGTGCCTTGTGGTTCCCAGGCCTGCAGGCCATGTCTGCAGGAGCTCCAGTACTGGAGCTGTCAGTGAAGGTCCAAGCCTGTCCCAGCACAACCCTCCACATGCCCCCTTGTCACTCAGCAATACACATGTCCATCCTTCCCTGACTCTTGAGAGGCAAGGGAAGCTTTGCATCCCTATTGCTGGGGAAGCCCAGATAGTGATCTTGTTTCCATCAGGGAAAACCCAAGTGTGCCATCAATGGCTTTGAATTATCACTGCATCTTTCTCTCCCCTTCCCCACAAAAACGCCAAACGCCGCCCACCTAAAACCTACTACCCTGGCAGTGCAGGTCTGTAGCCCTTCCTGTCTGAACCTGTCTGCCTCTCCCAAACACTTCTTATCCCCTCTGACACACACTTCCTTCCTTTCTTCCTTCCCCCAGCAATCAGTTTGGAAATGTGGAAAATCAACTTTTCTTTCGCCATCTGCAAGCCCACACAGGTCCCTGGATGAACTGCCTCAGTCACCTCTCACAAAATACACCTAATACCCTAGAGATTCTCCCCTTACTCTACTCCTGGAGGAAAGCAGAGCCACCAGTAGTCCAGGAGAACTGTAACATGGCTGTGGTGCCTGCAGAAAGTGCTGTCCTCACCACAGTGTGTCAGAGAGCAGCAGCAACAGCTATGTGTCAACACCAGTCCTTCCCACCAAGGTGCGATGATGACCACATCCATGGATATACCTGACTGGGATATACTGGTGGCCAGACAGGGGGGCTGAATGGCACAGTTAGTGGAAGAAGGGCAAAAACAGACTAGAGCAAAGCAGGAATTGTATGAATAAGTTCATGCCATTAAATAACTTCTTTGATTGGATCCATCCCTGAGCTTCCTTTTGGAGCACACAGAATTGATTCCTTACAAAACAGTCATCCCTGAGTTTTAAGACCATTTTGCTCCAGGAACACCTTCTACTAGCTCACCAAGTGGGTTCCTCCTGCTCAAGAGTCCCCTAACATCACTCAAACAATGCTGCCTTTACCCCCTCAGTCACCAGAACACACCCCCTCCATCACCCCCAGGCATGAAACACCCACCTCAGCTCCCCACCCTGAGAACAGCTCCCATGAGCTACAGCACAGCTCCCTGGAATCAGACACTTCCAAAGAGGAGAGGAGGGAACACAACTGTGAATTTCTCTTATGAGAGGGGATGGAGCAGGCCCAAAGGAAATGTTTTGTGGTGCAGATCCAGCGCCTCAAGGAGGGAGGGACAGCTCTGGGCACTGTGGGTACAACCTTTTGGGTGGTGGTGGGAAAGAGAGCCAGGAGAAGGAATCACTCCCTGGAGCAAGTGAATTTACCAGCACAGATGTAGCCTGTACACTGGACAGATTCATGTCTTAGCCTACATATTATTTATGGGAGGAGACCTCTCTATCCCTAAACCAAAAAGCACTAAACTCCTCCTATCTTTATGCAACAGTTCCCAGATGCATGGAATGTACTTGCCTGCTTGTACAATAAAAAAAGGCATTTATCACAAACAAAGAAGAGGTTTAATTAAAATGCATTTACATCAAAGGGACTGTTTTAATAAGGAATTGCAGCCTTCATTGTGCATCCCTCAATACTAAATACTGCCTCATCAGCTGGAGCATTAATAAGCAAACATTCTTATCAGCACAGCCCTAGGAAAAACTTCACTAGATCTTGAATTTTCTTACCTCTGCTACATATACAGTGTTTATGGCACAATACCTTAAATCTGTACTTTAAGTAGTCAAAATAAATAGAAAAAAACAATTTTAAGATGAAGATCTGTATGAAAATTATTTCTGATTGTTCAACATAAAATTGATTTTTCAACTATTAAAAAAGAAAAGCTATATCCAAAACTTTACTTTTACCATGAAAGACCATCCAAGATTATTTAAATATTTATTGTCTGCTACTGAACATGTGAAATGGCCAAAGTTTCCATTTCCTGAATTCACTGATTAAAAATAGGAACTTCTAAGTGCAGTCGCAAAAACTCAAAAAGGTTCAGAAAGGAGCAAAAATTATATAAATCCAGGAAATTTGTGTTTCAAAAACCTACAGAAGGATAATCAATTTAGTTGACCAAGAAGCATATACTCATAGCATAAAGAATATACATGAGGAGTTTCCTCACAACTTCAGAACTAAGTTTTCTAATGAAAGGAAGCCAGAGCTAAACACAGATGTAAATACATTTACTGGCAGGAGATGTAACATTACTGTCAGAACTCATGCAGAACAGAGAGAACCAATATATCCACACTAGTGCCTCTGACCTGAAAACTCTATTAAATTATCTTCCTTCCCCCTTCATCCCCCAAAGATTCCAACTTCTGATAAGATCCAGTTTGCTTCTTGCTTTCCTGACTCTATTCCATAAGCACAGCTTTTTTTCTAAGATTCTATGCAGGAAGGGGTCGGGAGTTTCTTTGATTAACAGCAGAAGCCAGATTTCATTAACACTTTTCTGAAGGTGACTGTATGAAGTTTGTGTCTCCAGCTGACAGAGCCAGACCAGTAAATCCCTTGGCATGGGATGAATCCAAGAAGTGACTGTGCCTGCAGGACCAGAGTGGCTGTGACAGTGGAAATCCTGGGTGTACATTGTGTTTCCATTCCAGGCAGGAGGCAGCTTACAGTAACTATGTCAGACAGTTAATAGGACGGACAACACTTCCATGAAGATCATATTTCATGAAATCACAAGCAGCTATAATGTTCCTGTTTACTGTCAACACTAACTGGAAGAGAGATTTGCTGGTGTGAACATCTCCAAAAAAAAAAAAAAAAGATTGCCAATAGATCACATTTTCCACTAGATGGTAGTTAGTCAATTCAACTAATTTATTAATATTTGGGGAAACATGTTTATTAAAAAATGCACTAGGCTATGCACTTAATGTATATGTTTTCAGCATGTTTTCCATAGCCTTAAGCAAACAGCTCAGCTCACAAAGCATCTTTCATCCCTGCTGCTTCCCTTCTTCCTGTCAGACAAAGATAAGGCTTGTGTGAAGTTTGGAAAAATAATTTTTCACTTTATTAAAACGGCAGATTTTTCAGATAAAGCCATATTGTTTACAGGAAATGATTTCCCTGCTGAGACAGTGATGTTATCAGACAACAAATGACTGACTGACATAAACTGCATTTCCTTCGTTCTGCTTACAGGGCCATGCACTGTTCCATGGGCCAGGCTTTCCTCACCTGCAAAGATGGACACGTGAGGGATCTGCTGTTCCCTAACAGAGAAAACACGAATGCAGAGTGTTCCTGAACTGTCTGAACAGACTTCAGCACCAGAGGTATGACCCTCACTACTCTTACTCAGCCAACACAGAACCATGTTGAAGTTTTAAGTAGTTTTAACTCTGCCCTTACCATGGACATAGAACCCCTATAAAATGTGAATTAAGCTGGTCAGAACTGCTGTAGCTGGTTTAGAGGGAGTGAGCTGAGCTCTGGAAGGACAATCTTAGTGAACACAACAGGCAGGTAAAGGGGGTATCGATGTACTTTCATTGAAATACTTGGATCTTTAGCAGAAGACAAACTCAGAAAGAATTAAACAGCTGAGTAAATGAGTATTTCCAAAACTGCCATGGAAAAAAACAACATATTAACTGTTCCTCTGCATTTTTCAACAGAAATTGAATTTTTGACTGTTATGTGAATTACCATTGCTGTTGTATCTATAAAAAACTTCCAGACAATCTTATAAATCATGCACAATCTATCCTTGTCCCAGCTATTTATCCCATTTTGTTTTATGCCGTCACTGGCGCCATGGGATTATCACTGTTTATCCGTTCAAAAAGCACCAACAGAACGGAAGAAAAGAGTGAACTATGCTATTTAAAACAGAGTTTCAAATTCTGCAGGGTTATTTTATGCTTGGAAGCCTTGAACACATTCTAGAATAGAAGTTTAGTTTTACTTTAGCACAAACCAGGATGATAAACATTACCCCAGTGAGGAGGAACAGTACCAAAATCAGTCTAATTCTCAAATGAAGGTTTTCACAGGAAGGAAATTAAGTTAGCAGCTTACACTTCCTCCATGCTCACATGTGCAGCCAAGCACGTGGAAGGGAGCACACAGGCACAACAGTCCTTCTCCTGTCAAATCCTCACTTAAAAAAACCCCCCAAAAAACCCCCAGAAACCCCCCGTAAGTTTGGTTAGCTTTAGAAAATTCATTTCATGATACTGGTTCTGACACTCTTCAGTGAGTGTTTTCTCCCTTAGGAAGAGGCAAACTATTTGAAATTGTTTGATAGAATATCATTATAACCTAACTTTACTGCCCATTTAGCCAAGGAGTGGCTAAACAAAACTTAACTCCCAAACCTGGGGGCTAAGAACTCAGTCTCTTGCAAACCCCAACTATTCAAAAACATTAATTAAAGCTTCAACAGGCTCACTGGTTTTACCAGCTTTTACATTTTACTCCTGGTTAGTTTTCAAGTGCTGCATCGAAAGCGGTCACAACTGTTCTTTCTATAGTAAAACAACAGTAAGAATCTAGTTTGGTCATACTTAAATTTCAGCAATATGAATTCTAGATCTGAAATGCATTTAAAAAAAGAAACCCACCTGCTGAAACACCAAAAATACCTCCGCATCTGATCTGCTCAGGTTCTCTACTCACTGTCTATGCTACCAACAAAATTAGCTCCACACAGAGGCACAGGCTGAAAAGATAAATCTTACACTTTTTGGTTGTCAGTAAATGTTGATTTGAGGATCCCTTCTTGCCATGAGACTTGAGAACTTGAGGTTCTCTCAAAGATAGCCAGAGATGCCACGAGGCACCTGACTCTGGGGAGTGGAACAGAGGAACAGAGTAGAGAGAGACACAGATTCTTTTCTGGAGGTGCTTTAATTACATCATTTGTCCTGACAAGGAGAACTCACATCCCTCATACTTCCCTAGTTCACCCCACTGGAGAAGTGTGTTTGTAACAGTTAAACAGATGCACTGAACAAAAACCTAAGAGAACGTGTTTGTATGTGCAGACATGCACACAGAGTAAGTACATGGTTGCACTGCAGTGTTCACACACCAGGATAATCTTCAGATACAGAATTTGATGTGCTTTCTTACATGCAATTGCCTGCAGTGCCATATATATTGCAGAACCTGCCCACAAAGACTTCTACATTTAAAAAGATCTCCTCAGTTTGTAAGCAAAAATAAAAGCACGGCAAAACTCTTAATTATAGCAAAAAGGAACTCATGTTTGTGACTTCAAATGAGGAAAAATCCTCCTGATAATTTTTATAATGTATTTGGCCTTATAAGCAAAAAAATGTAACATCTCAGAGTCTGAGCTTTTCAAATATTCACAGGGATACCAAACTGTAAAAGCAATTCTCAAGAAGCCAGGTTATGTTTCCCAGTGATGATGAATTCCATGTCCTTCATTCTTCCATTTGAATAAAAATATTTGAGTTCTTTTTTTACCTTTTGGTACTTAATATTCTCCAAATGCTGGAGTCCTATTTCATTTAACAACATATCCATCACCAGGAGGAATGTGATTCCAAGAGACAAGAATTCATCTAAGAAGAGTTACCAGGAAAACAAGAGATGTTTGTTCTCCTTCTTTTCCTATCCAGATTTTTTCTGCCAAAGATATTTCTCTTGTTTAAAGATATAAAAGGCAACAGAAATGGTTAAATCTTAGTAATTTTACTACTTTAATGATCTCTTGGTTTGGGGATTACTTTTGCTGTACCCAATAAATCTATTCCGCCTTTGACAATGAGCAAGTAGATAACAAGCAATAAATCACTGCTGCAATTGCGAACTGAACATCCAATATAAGATTTTAGATTATATCTCTGTCATCAGGGTATCAGAAGTCACTTTTCAAGCAAAGATATATTGTCACAGTTTATTTGCAATTAGAAAGATACAGATCCCATCAGTTAAAGGCTGCTTCACAATAAATATGTATGCCTTTATACAGCATACTTTACGTCATAATTTGAGTATTAAGAAGTTTCCAGAAATACATACTGCTTCCACAGAAATTACTGTTTATAATACAGTAAATTTATTTGAATACTGCCGAAAAACAGTATTCCCTGCTTGCCAATATGTCACTTGGTCATTGAGGAAAGCTGCCTTTTCAAGTCAGTTGAAGTAAACATCCATCCCCCAGCCCCACCACTTGTTATAGCTGAGTGTAGGATGTTTACAGGAACTAAAAATTAGCTTAACAACACAAATACAGCACTGGCTTTCAAGATACAAAGAAATGAATCTGCACAGACATACTTCAATGTATTTGCACAACTCAAAATGCACATGCAACTCTTATTTTCTGTCTTTACTAACATTATTAAGTCAAAATACATATTTTAACATTTAATCTTCTAAATATCAGAACACAATAGTACACATGTACCATCCCTGATGTTGCAGAGATACAAGAGGGAAAAAAAGAAGCTTCCTACAGCCTGTGTATATCAGAATTCTATTGCACTTACCTGCCAAAGCCCTTGATGTTCAGAGCAGACCCCTTCTAGAAATCTCACACCATTTTCAAAACTGAAACTCAGCAAAATATATATGGGAGATTAACAGGGTGGTACGAACTGGGAATCCTCAAAGACGCCCATCTCAAATTTTGTGCAAAAATAAATCTTTGTGATACAGAATATTTCAAGTTTCCTTAGTGTGCTAAATTTTACAGCTTCAGTTGTTACATTTGTACATCTTCATATTTGTATGTTCCTAAACTAATTCTCATTCCTCCTCTAGAAATTTTTCAAGGCACTTCTCGTATTTCAATTGTTTTCATTCTTAATTTCCTCCACACAGATTTACAAGTCATTATAACAGCAAGAGAGCAGAACATTGTAACTTCAGCTTCAACATCTTATATTTTACAGGTATGTTTAACTTAATGTGAACAATCTCAAACAAACAAGACCCCAGCAGTCCAGGAAAAGAAAACTTCAATAAATCTGATCAGTCAAGAGGCCAAGCCTCAGCCTTTTCCCAGCTCTTCTCTGAACAGGTGTTTTGCAGCTTTACTGGGGAAAAGAAATCACAGATGCAGATTATTTCATGCACAGAGGAGGGGGGGAAGCCCTCCAAATGTTTTAACAGTTGTTCTTTGTATGAAGGAAAACATGAGCTCAAGCATTTCTGCTGAGCACAGCTGTGAGTTCAGAGCACGGGAAGACAGGGCTTCACCAGGCCAGTCTAAAGTCACCAAGGACTTTGATGTGTTGCTCTTAAGTGGTTATAAAAAGCACTCAGAGGAACACTACAGGCAATTAATCCAGACTCCAAACACCAGACTTTAGATACTCCACTTGCCCAGCAAGAGATGACCTTCCCTCCTCCAAAGGTAGCAGGATCTTGCACCTGCACATACAGCACATGGTAGCCACCCAAAATTAGTAGCTGTGTATCCACAGTGGCACTGATGGGCTCTGGACTCCCAGCCTGGTTTTCATTCAGGTATCTTCTTCTGCTTCACAAATGATGCACTGCAAAACATCAGGAACTGATCCACAGCATTCTAACACAGGCAAAGGTCAAAGGCTTCACAGGAACAAGACGAGGCTACTTCCTTGTAGATCACCAGGCTGAGGTCTCAAATCTGCCTCTTCTGTACCCAAAATTCACTGCTGTGTTTGTGGCCCTCTGCTGCCTCATTCTGCAACAGTTGCTTCAACTCCTCATCCCCACCAACAGAACTGCACAGCTATCATGCCAAATTCCCATCCTTCCTTCCCAGCAATCCCAGTACCTCAAGCTCACCTGGAATCATGGCATAAATATGTGTTTGGACAACACTAAGACACCCACTTTCTTCATCTGCAAACCACAGCCACGTTTGAGACATGTTAAAATGGTTCAGTACTCTGTATTTTGTGAATAAAAAAAGCAGGTCCTTGCATTTCAACCACTTGCAAAAAAACCTCAAACAAACAAAAATGCAATAAATTTTAAAATTTATTTATTTCCTGCTGTTACAAGCCACTTCAAATTATTTTCATGTGCTGACATGTGACAGCTGTGTTTGAGTACATGCATTAGACACCAGTACAATATAAATGTATGCACAAGTACACTTCCAAAAGACTGGACCGACAAACTGCACATGAACTAAGCTTACTAAAAAAAAAAAAAAGGCAGCACTTATCTGGCATGTGGAATGGCTAAGATTGCACTAACCAAAATGTCCACTAGATTAATTTAAAGCTAACACATTTACTTTGATCAGAGAAGGCTGTAAACAGAAAACACTTCCTTTCTTCTAAGTCCAAATGCTACAGAGAAGGAGGAAATGCTAAATATTTATAGCAAAGAAAGTTTGGAAAACAACTACCAGCACCTTTTTTTTTTTTTTAAGAAATCAAGCTCTGTAGATTCAAAATGTGATTTCAAATGAGGTTGTGCAACTAAGTGGCAAGTTGCTTTAAAAACAAATCTTTGTAGAGGTGCTAGCAATGAATTAGATCAATAAATAAGTTCACGACCTTTCATCACCACATGTGTTCCTATGGTACTAAAGAGAATACCCAGACAGAGAAACAAAATGGTTACAGTTTATTAGTACAGCTTTCCCAGGACTAAGAAATTCTAGGATTTTTTAATTCTGAGAGAAAATATTTCACTTTTTAAAAGTATTTGTATCTTTGGACATAATCATCTTTTACAGAACCACTACAGTGAAGCTGAACAAATAATACCTAGGCTTGTTCAATTTAAGTGGTAGTACCAAAGCCTTTCATTTAAGTGTTAGGGAATAAGAAAATAACATTTTGGGAGGGGAAAGAATGGAGAGCTAAATTATTGCAAGAATATTTTCTGTCTTAGCCACAGTTACTCACATAAGTCTTCCCTTTAAAATAGAAGACTAGAGAGAAACAAAGGAGGAAAGAAATCCCAGACAAGATGCAGGCAACAGCATGTGCAGATCCCACTGCAGAAAAGTGGCAAGTGCTGAAGCTTTTCTGCAGAAAGCTGTTCTTGATGACATGATTGTTGTAACAGGAACTGAATCACCAAAGACTTAATTCTGAAGAAATACTTTCAAATACTTTCAAGCTGTTATTTCCATGGAAAACAAATCTTTGCAGTGCCATGGTGAGGGCACAGACAAGGGCACACGCTGTGCACGGGGGAAAAGCAAAAATACACTGTGTCATATTTTTTAAACCTTTACTCTGGCCTTGGGTTGTGTCCAGCTTACAAACAATTAAGAGCACCACTCACTCACAAGGAGACTCAGAATGCACAACACCAGAAAAAACAACACAGCAGATAAGATTCCTGCTAATTATTTGACAGCATCGATGATATTTCCTTAGAGTGGCAAGCAATAGAAGCTGCTAGAACAGACAATTCATAAAGCAACGAATGGTTTATGAGTAACTGCACAAGAAGTTCAACACCACTTGTCATTCCAGTACAGCCCAATCCCGCAGTTCATACCACAAAGCAGTGAAGAACTCTGTCATGAGTGATCTAAGCAACAGCTTTGTATGTCCATTTCAGACTAGACTTCAAGAAATCACACCTACCAGCCATCAAGTTAATGTAGATGAAGCCAATTCAGCTGTGTCTGTAGAAACAGTGTCTGAAGAACATACATGCACATATGTATTTATGACAGCTTTTCCTTCTGCTGTTGTCCAAGCATAGCCAGGTGCAGCAAACATCTGACTGAAAGCTGGGACTGGTACAGCTTCCAGTCGGGGATGTTTACAGCAACAGACTATGATACATCACTGGAGGGCCTCGGTGCAGAGCAGTTGGTCACCTTTAGGGGAGGGGAAATAAAACAAGCAAATAAATAAATAAATATTTCAGACATGCTTCTATAGCATTCCAACCAACTACGGTGCAGCTAATACTGAAGAAAACATTATTTTCACATTCAGTAACAAAAATACAGGTTTAGATTAGTAATTTACATTAAATTAACAAAGTTTCTAATGCAACATCTAGAATAAATATTCTCCATTTTTAATATGCATTTTAAGAGCTTTCTGGGTTCAAATATATTCATTTTTATTAATATATTATTTTATATTTATTTATAAATATAGATTTCATTTATACATTTAGAATAGACATAAATATTTTTTTAAAGGTCTATTGACTTTAATTCCCTATACACTCCTTCCTGGGACCCTCAAAAATAAACAGATTTCCACTTTGAACATCCTATGAATTTTGCAAATGGATATCCTTTCATAAACATTCATGTTTTTAAATATAGTTTCATGCAAAATCAGAGAGAAGCAAAAACAAGCCATGTTCATAATAAAAAATAATGACAGCAACAGAAACTTGACAGAACTCTGAAAATATTTACCGTGAGTGTCAGAATCCTCCCTGATCAGTTTAAAGCTCTATTACAAACAACTAATTAAAAAACCCCCAAACAACCCAAACCCACTTATCTTTGGGTAAGCACAAAAGGAGAGGGATGGGGTGGGATGGAAAACAACAACCACCTCAGGATGGAACAATTTTACTCCCCATCTTCAACAAGTCACTATCAAAACTCCCACTAAGACTGCATTCAGTTCAGCAGCAATTTCCTTCAAGTTAAAAGCACCTTTATAATACCATAATTTAGTGTTTACAATGCATAACACTGAAAGATGAAATAGTTACACCAAAGTAATTTATTAAGTGCATTTCACTAGAGTTAATTGTATATTCTTCTAATGCTCCAAACCCACACCATTGTGCATCCACATAACCCAGAATTCAAAACTCTAAGGACTCCTGTGGTGCTCCTGCTGTTGCCAAAGTTTCCCTGTCTTTGCAATGGACATGGAGGCACTGAAATTGCTATCACCAGACTTTGGTTTAACCATATAATTCTGGCTTGATCACATTCATGTACTACTTAGATGCCTTAATTTTGCAGTTTATAGCAGAATGCTTTCCTTTTACTGAAAGCAGACTGATAAATCCCCCATTTAGTAGCCTTTATCACTTCAGAAAGAAAAGAATTGTTCAAGTCAAAAGTTTTCCAATGCTAGATTATAAGTAAAATTCAGCAATGTAAGGTTGCTTGTTCTGGGGGAGTATGTTTAGGCCTCCAAGCAACTCATAAAAACAAAAATTATGACAAGTTCGAAAGTCAAGAAAGACTACAGTATTCAAGATTTCTCAAGTTACAGAAAGCCAATCACATCCAGTTTACAAATAAAGGTTTCCCGCTGCAACATGAAAACTTGTTAGTAGTAAGTGAATTTCATTATTACAGCAGCATGCCAAGATTAAGGAGGAAGCTGCATGCAGTCACTATGGATACCATGCTGACCTTCATTATTTTTGAGAATAAATAATTTAAAAGCCACTGGTCATTTGCAACAAAGGCCTCTTCAGGCTGTTCCAAAACTGAAAATTCCTATTTTACATTGAGAAGAAATAGGCTATTTCATGCAGAGGTAGGCACATGGTATTTGACTAATTAGGCTGCTGAGCATTAAGTTGCAATGAACCGTTTCTTATACTGCTTTCCTTTAACACTTACTTCTTAAGGAGTAATGAAGGTTACAACAATGTCACCTGCCCAAAGAGAACAAACTCTCCACAACCTCCTTTTGTTTTACCAAGTAAATCATCACAAAATTGCCAATATACATGACAATGAAATTTGCTGCTTTATCGAACTCACTATCAGCTATAAATACTTACACAATATCTTACAAAGTGATTGTATTTGCATAAAAGGAGCTGAAATGTTCATTTCCAAATGAGGTGTTAGAAAGGCAGAGACATTACAGGTCGCAGTACAACTACATACTTGAAAGATACCGACTTCAGAAGAGTTCAGTCAAAACTGAAGCCATACATTCATTAAGAACAATCTGCAGCTGCTTTTCGAACCACTTTGTTCTTCTCACAGAAGTAGAGAGCATACTCCAGCTTTCCTTAAAGGCACTGCCCTCTTGTCCTTGTAAAGTTTAAAAGCTCTGAAATCAAAGAGGATTTATTCTAATGTCATCACAAGTTGAAGAACTTTTGAGAGTGCTGGCTTCCGTTCATGCTTAAACTGTTTTTCTTAAGAACAGCAATCAAAGATATCATTGTTTGAAGTGTGAAGTCCCCTCCTAACTTCACATTAGAGAACACATGGAATGATGCAAATCTTAAAGACTACATCAAGTCCTTCTGACACCTGGAATTTACCTCTTTGTCATTTTCCAAGAGCACTGTAAGATCACCTGCCTGGGAACTGTTCTTCAGCTGCCAAAACTCCAGAGTAACAAAAAAGGTTTAATACTAGAAAAGAGATGCCATTACAGTACCTCAAGTTTGTGTTCATTCACTATTTCCAAACCAAAGCGATCCAAGCCACCAACATTCACTGCAATTTTCCTAAGCCTTCAGCATTATCTTACCAGTCACTGAACTTCTACTGTACCTTTCATAAGCACCTTGAACACAGAGTTCAACAAAGAAGGAGAGAGGAGAAAGGAAGAAAGGAAGACGGTGAGGAGTCAAGCAGCCAAAGAGAGCTGTTCCTTTCTCTTCCCCCACATCTTAAAGACATCCTCACTCTACAACCAGCATCAGCACTGGAACTCATTGTATTTGAGGCCTCAGTGGCCACATAAAAATAGTTAAAAGTAAATAGAGTCCAAAGCATCCTGCATGTTCATGGCTGTGTATGCTTTGGAGTCAGGGTCCTGTCAATCAGCCCATCTGTCAGTCAAAGCCATTTAGCCTCAGATGCCTGATGCAAGCCGAGGGTGACTGGAAGTGACAGAGGCAGACAGATGCTCACTGTTGCTGTGAGTTTGTTTTAAAGTCGTGTATTGGCCACAACAGAATTGAGAATTAAACATTAAATCATAAATATTAAATGGATTTTGGAACTGCACACAAATTTGAATACAGTGGGAAGAAATTCACAACGGAAGTCAACAGTCAGCATCCAGCAATTTTCTAGTGATTAAATCCAGATTTTAAAATTTGATAGTATCCCAGAGCACAGTCTAAGGATCAATGCTACATGAACTGATATGCTCTCAACGTGCTCTTTACTCCCTCCCACACAAACTCCTCTGAAGCATAAATCTAGGTTAAAAAAAAGTAAAAATAGACTTTTTTTTTTAATACTTTCCCTTTTTACCTTATAGTAATGTAATTATATCAAACTATTTAAATACAAATCTGTTCCTCTGATACTACAGTTAAGTAACCAGAACAGATTTTATACTAAAGTCCTTTTTTTATGTATTTTTTCTTGCTTTGGTGGAGGGAGAGGAAACAGGGGAGGAAGAACAACTTTTCACTAGACAGTTTATTTCTAAACTAAATGCTTAGAGAAATTTATCCAACTCCAAAGTATTAAGAGATTAGACTTGCACCATTTTTAACTAGCCTTACAGTACGCAGGCATTTTTATTCCACTTTTTCAGGGATCACAAAGAATAAATTCAGCTATTTACCCTGGGTCAAAGTGTGCTTGAATCAGCACATTTTAAGAACCGTAGCTTGAAGCACATACATAATTAGGGACTGAATCTAACATTACCAATGGTAAAGAGAAAAAAAAATCTTGATATTTTAAAAATGTATGGGAAAGCATGAAAGCAGAATATTACCAGCATAGCTCAGACTGAATTGAAGTGAGGGCTGGGTACATATACTATATATGTAATTATTTCAGTAAAACAAGCAACTAGAAGTCTGTGTGGTAAAATATTTTTATCTGACAAAAGGAGTTCTAAAGAGGACAAAATACTGAAAAATGATGGTGTGAGCCAAAATAAAAATCAGATCCTGATTCAAAATTACATCACATCTGAGTCTTAACAAAGTTAGAAAAAGTCATAATTTAGTCTACTCTGGCTAAGAATGATGGCAGCAGTTACACACCCCCACTCCCCCACCAGAGTCTCGTATTCCTCAGGCTGAGCAACACAGCTCAGCCTAAAGAAACCATATGTTTATTTCTGGAATACCATCTTGGCTCTCCATTGGGTGGAGTACCATACCCAAGATGTTATTCAGGCAAATTAAGTCTTTATTTCAGGGAAGTTCTGCAGTAACTGGTAATCTCCACAGTCACCACAGGAGATAGGAAGTGGCTAATCCAAGAGCATTTTGCTTTAAAAATGAGTGAAAATAACTTTAAAAATCCATGTAACAAACTAAAAACTTATAGTGAATTACCCTTAACATACCAACCAGTAGATTAACCTGCAATCAAGAACAGGAGGAAAGAGTAATACCACCCTTGTATTTCTCTTCCTCAGCACACAGCCATTCAGCAGTTTATTTTGTTATATGATGTACAGCAAACATGCACTGTTATTTTCACTTTTTTAGATCTCAAACTTTTCTAGCAGGAAAGCTACAACAGTGCACTGACTACAAGAGAAACTTGAACAACTTGAACTACAAAAATCAGAAGAAATGTGAATACTATGAATGTATTAGGCCAGATTTCACACAAAGATTTGATCCTTTTCCTTATGTTTCTATAAAAGTATTTCTTCCTCAGTTTTATCAAGAAATTTTGGTTGTGCAATCTCAGTAGGTTTAACATTATAACTCATTATTGTTGTCCATGGTATAGTTTTAATTTTATAGTTTTAGTTATTTACCCTTCTCCTTTGGTCCCTCTTACAGAAAAGGAATTGTTGCCTCATTTCTGGTACAGAGCTACAGAGAAACTAGATTGCTTAATATGGGATAGATTCTTGTAGACACTTAATTAAAAACTACTAAAACAAATCACTGTAAATATTTCCAGCTACCTCTACATGACATATCTCCATGTTATCCTGAAGAGTCTTCCAGCTCCTAATCTGGGCTCACAGTCTGCCTCTTCTTCCAAGGTAACCAATCTCTCTTATCCAAGATGACAAAGCTGCCTGTAGAAAATGAGGTCTTTCTTTTTAAAGGTATCTCTAAAATAAAAGATTCAGAAGATCCTCCAATCTGAAAATACAAAGAAAGTTTGTATGACTGAATATACAATCACTGATCAGACCATTTTAAGAGAGTGGAAGATAAAAACAAAAGGGCAAAAACCAACCTTAACACTTGACAAGAAATAGAAACAAAAAATACATTTAATAGATGTTCACTGCAGTAGTATCAGAAGAGCTCTCCACCCACAAAAAAAAAATCTAAATACTAGAAATAGTAAAGACTGAATTATTTGTAACAAGTTTACTAAAATGTTGAAGTCCTCCACACTCAAATATGGCCAAGCACGGATGGAAAAACCTTCCTAAAAGATTGAGACCAAAAAATCTATATAAACATGTCATTTGTTAAGCTAGGTTGTTGGTTGTTTTGTTTGGGTTTTTTGTTTTGAGTGGATATCAATTGAGTCTGGTGTAGCAGACTCCAATCAATGACACATTTAGCACACTCCTTCACTTAATGACTTTTCACTCACATTTGCAATTATAATTCTCTGATGATATCAGCTGCCAACAATAGTTCTCTGTACCACTGTCAGGGAACAAGTTGAGAACTGGAAGCAGACATCCCCTGCAAAGTCCCTTTGCTTACCTTGCTGAACAAGGACACATTTGGATATTCTGCTGACAGCAGAGTCTAACAACTAAGTCTGCACCAATTACTAAATTGCTGCAGAAGCTGGTAAGGGCCAGGGCACCAAGAGAACCACAGCCAACGTTCCCATTCTAAGGATAATCCTGTGTGAACGTATTCCAATCCTTGTAAATGAGTGTATTTGCAAATATGACAAGTCCTGCCATCATCACACTGAATTTTGAAAGCAGAGTCTGCAGGCTGCTACTGCTGCCTGTAGACTTTGGTGAAAGTATAGTGCCACAACCACCAATTTTCCCTGCTGCATCAAGTGAGCTCAGCTGCTCCATGGCAATTATATCCCGAAGGATATCAGACTGAGGAGTGATCTGTACACCAGTATCAATCCTGACCTTAATCCCAGAGCATATACACTTTTTAAAATTACTTCAAAGAAAATAAGCTCAACCCGGGAAGCATCCAAGTCCCAAACATCAGATAAGCACACAGCACTTGGCTTTACAAAGCATCTTTGTCCTTATGCACAAGTTTTTTTAAAAAAAAGTCAACTGCTTGTTTTGCAATAATCCCCAAGAGACCCATTCTTTTAAGCACACACATCCAGGCTGCTTCCACAGAGGAAACAGTCCCTGCAAGAACAGCACGCAGTCATGGCATCCACTTCACAATCAACAATCTCAAAAACAAAACCAAAACCATACAGCATGAAATAACACAAAACTCCTTTCAACTACTCTCAGACTGATTATCTCCATTTAAAATGCAGATTTAACGAAGTCATTTTCAAAAAATAATTTTCGGGATTTACTGACAGTAATTGGAACCAGATACACTGTGCTGGCCAAGTAGCTCATTTGGAAAACATTACTCCACATTATAGAATCAATCTTAAATCGGATTTGACAAATAGACTTGGAAAATTACTACTTTCAGAGCCTCTCAAACACCATCTCCTCTAGAATCAAGCTGGCTCCTTCAATAATAAATAACACAACAAGAATTAAAATAGACTCTCCTAGTCTGCAAATCTAATGTCATGGCCAGTCTTCTGCAAATATGCCAGGAGTATAACTGATAAATTTGAGTCAAGTTTCCCTACTTGGAGCAGTGTAACAGTTAAAATTTAGTTACTGAACTACAATAACAGGCATTCAAGTTTTTGGAGAAGGCAAAAGTGACTTTTAGTAGGAAAACTTTTCATAAATCGTATATCTAATATTTAATTTTCATAGTGACTGTTACAAATTTTACTTAACAGCTACTAAATTTGTCATTTTTTTATGCTGTATTCTATAAAGACTTTCTCCTAGAATCATAGAATATGCTGAGCTGAAGAGACCTATCAGGATCATCGAGTCCAACTCCTGGCCCTGTGCAGGATACCCCATGAATCACATCATGTGCCTGACAGAGCTATCATCTCCTAAAAGTGTCATGGCATTCACAGGAGGTTTCCACCATACTCATATCTGAGAAACTCACGAAGTAGAGAGTCCCATCAGCTTCTGGAAGGAAGATGGAACAAATACAGATAGAATTATTTTGATTACCTTAAGGAGTTAACAAAGATTTATCAGAGGCAGAATGTACCCAACTATCCTCACGAGAAGAGACGAGAGGCCCTGATGAAAACCGAATGGTCCACAGAACACATCTGGATTTTAGGACAAATTTCAAGACAGTCTCCCACCACAGTCTCACCTGGGAGCCGAGGAGCCTCAAGCTCAACAAACAGAAGGGAAGTTGACCTGGAAAACTGGCCGGATCTCTGGCTCACGTGGCTGCAACCAAGGGCTGAGTGCCCAGCTGCAACTTGGCTCTGGGGGCCAAGCCAGGCCTCCAAACACTCATCAGCAACCAGGCAGATCAGGCAAAGTGCACCCTCAGCAAACCGGCAGGCAAAGTGGAGGGGGGAGCACAGAAAAGGCCGCTGACACAGGCAATGCCAGCGCTTCCACAAACACACACAGACCAGGACAAACCCGAGCATGGGGCCAAAAGAAACCTCAGCAGGTTCAGAAAACTGCAAAGCTGTGCATCCAGGGCACAAGAACCACACAAATCAGCACAGGCTGCGGAGAGCTGGTGCAGGAACAGCCCTGCTGGGAAGGGCCCAGCTGCTGGGGCAGACATCGCCTGGAACAGGAGCCAACCTGAGGGATGTGATCCCTGCCCTGCCTGACACTGGCAAGGCCACTCTGCACACACCTGGGGCTCAGGTGAGGACCCCACTGCAGTGGGAGGCTGAGGAACCAAGGAGGTCCAGCCCTGGGCTACCAAGATGGTCAAGGGCCTCAGGGGCATCACCCACAGGGAGAGGCCGAGGGAGATGGGCCTGTTTTCTCTGGCACAGAGAAGGCTGGGACCGTCTAAGAGCTCTCTACAGCTACACCAAGATAGGAACTGTAAAGACAAACACTGAGCACTGCCAGACAGGATAAGGAAGAGCATTGGCCACAAGAGGCAGCATGGAAAATTCAGGTGGGACACAATGACAAATCTTCACTAGGAGAGTAGTGAAGCCCAGGCACAGGTTTCCCACAGAGGCTGTGGATTCGCTGTTCTTGAGGGTTTTCATGGCCTCATAGGTCAAAGCCATGGCTTATCCCACCGAGGGCTAGTTCAATGCATGCTGTCAACAAATGCTTGGACCAGACCTGGAAGAGTCTCTTCTGACCATTACACTTGCAACTCCATGATCTCATTAATTCCTGTGACATGCTTCCAGTAACTATAGCCTTGTTGATATAGTTGTCCTCAGACATGGTGGAGTCAACAAGTCTTTGGAAAAAGAATTATCCGCAGATTACATCAGTACAGACTTTCCTATAAATAGCCAGATGTTATCAATAGACTACAGTGCCAGCATCTCCAACAGTTCTGAAATCACAAATAATTAATGTTAAAACTATTTTGATCAGCTGATGCCAAAAAATAAACTTCAGAGAAAATAGAAGTTGCATACCTAAGCCTACTGAATTTAAATATGCTGCCAAACAACTATCTCATGGTCACCTTTGCAAATGACGCAATGTTCTTCCCGAAAAAACATCTCTTCAAAATTGTAATTTTACGCCAGTACATTAAAGAACAGGCAATATGAAAGATCTTTTCACTTAGCCTGCTTGTAGAAACTCCCTCAAATTTGAAAGAGGCAGCAGAATGTTCCCACAGTACATAATTTTGAACATGAAAACTTTAAAACGTTGCTCTGAAGCAATACACAAGGAAGCCATACATTTAGGGACAGACTACAGATTTTCAGTCTCTATTTATCCCCAGCAAATCTCATTTTTGCTTTCTCCCAGTAGTGAATACAGCTTTTCAAATCACGATGAACTAAATACAGAAGATGGACAGTAAGACTTCAACTGTTTTTCTGTCACACTACAAATGCAGAGCTTCAGTAATAATCAAAATTAAACCATTTACAGTAAACAAACAGTTTGGGAGGAACTTAGAAGGACTGGTTCCTACCACTTACTCCTAGGACAACACAGATTAAGCAACAATTCAATGCAACAGATGAAATAGCTTGGTGAAAGGGAAACCTAGATCATTACCTGACAATAAAGTCATGAGTTTTGAGTCCTTCTGGCCCAGCAAACCTGGAATTATCTTACGCTGTCAAACTATCAATGAGAGGTACTCCATTTAATCAAGAAGATTAGTAGCTAAAGTGAACTCTTTGCCTTGCATTAACTGATGATTTTCACACCCTTTGGTTAACTGAAGTATTCATCTAAAAAAAGCCCCAAACCTCTGCCCACATTAGTGGGTAGTGTACTGCAAGAGGAGGAGATCTGCAAAACCAAAGAGTTTGTGCTGAAAAGAATATTCAAACTACACATATTGCAGGAGATCTCACTTCAGAATAGGCTCTAGTCCTACCTGAGGTCTAAATATCCTTAAACCAAACCCATTAGTAAAGTCCAGAAGCACACGTATCAATTCAGTTTCTTCCAAAACATGACTTGGATGTTCAGCAGGATCAGCAGCCAAGAACACCAGCACCCAGTCTACAGTGACAGGCATTCTGGGGATAACACACAGTTCTCCTCAAGTTAATCTTGAAGCAATTTTTATTAGCTCTGCAAAATACACAGTAATGCATGAACATAACAACTACATGCACGACAACTAAACTTCTTTGTCATACCTCAAACAGAAAACAACTGCGCAACAAAAACATCATTTTGCTTTATAATTATCTTAATGAGAGAGGATGTTGCACAATGACTATTACAGAAACATGAAAAGAATACTCACACCACCGAGTCTGACTATGGGTGCACTTTCACGATGGTTTAAATGAACATGGTAAGAGCACTGTGGCAGAAGAGTAGTCATGTTCTGTCTTCCTCCTTCCTCTATTGCTGCAGGAATTTTTGGACTTCATGATGCAAGGTACTTGGACAACCACTGTATTAGCTGCAAACTAATCCTGGGGGAGGGGAAATAAAAAGAAAAAAAAATGAGTTTTCTGCTATAGCAGACAGCTGATCTCAATCACCAGAGAGCAGTACAATCCTTAGCACCAACAGCAAGGTACTGTATAGGGCTGGACTGCCTGTTTTGGTGGCAACACAGTGTTAAACCAATATAGCTGAATTGTTTAAGCACAACAGGAACCTTCCTCCTGCCCCAAAAAGAGATAGAAATACTTAAGACCTCTGGTATCAACATGTTGAGTGGGGAACAGTAATGTGAGCAAGATGTAGAACTCAAAGTCACAGTAAACAACAACAAAATGAATTTGAAAAACCATGCTTCCCTAAAGGTAGTATTATGTTTGCAATCATTTAGATGCAGCTTCAATACTTCCCAGCCTTGCAAGAGCAAACTGACATTTGAAGAAAATCAGCAAAGTTACCTTTCACTCCCTGCATCAAAGTTCACCCCCACTGCAAGTCTGAAAATGTCTTTCAGCCTCTTTTGTTAACACTGCACGTTAACATGGAGCTCTTCCCACAGACCTCTGTGCCAAACACAGTCAGCAGACTCCACCTCCACAGAAATCAGCTGAGCAGGACTTCCACAGTAATCGCTTTTCCTAAATGCTAGGAAGGAGCTCCAAGTCTCCTCTGTTACCAATGCTCCAGCTGGCAGGAGGTGGTACACTACAGGTTAGTCCTGAAAGCACCTGGACCTTGGAGACGCCACAGCAAATCAGAAGAACACGAGAATAAACAAAAAGGTTTCTGAGTAGTGAGAAACATCTAAAGCACGTCGGGCAAAACCTCTCCTGAAGAACTTGCCAGTATAACTTTTCTGAATACTAATATTCCCAAAGAATACTTGTGAAAACCTCTACCCAAGGATGTGGTTCCATCCTCCTCTGGTGGCTGGGACTGACAAAGAGCTACTCACACATGAGTATTAGTTACTTCATAAGGTCAAGGGTACAGCTCTGCAGAATTTGCATGAGAGATGCAAGCTGAGCCCAAGAGTGGAGCTCTCACACAAAAATATCATTAAATCTGGAGTTTCTATGTTAAGAATTTTATCAAGACTTTAAAGTGAACTTTACAAGAGCCCAAAATAAAAGCTCATTAAAGCCAGGCATCAAACAAAACAAGTGAGCAAAAAAAAATTAAAACTGTAATTAAAAAAATATTTTAAAAGCTGCCTATCTAATTTCACCATACTTACACATATAAAATAATGTGTTTACAAAAATAAAAAAATAAGCAAACATGTGGTTCCTCATAGGAATCCTGACATACTCAGTTCATGAACCAGATGTTCCCTGAAAGAGGTTTGAAGAGCAAGGATGCTACAGTCCTAAAGACTTACTTCACCTGCTGAAAAAGCTGAAAAGATCACTCAGCTTTCCACAACCGCTACCACTTGTTTCAATTACTTTTTTAAAAGCCAAACAAACTAGGACAGGTAACTGAAGAAAACTCCCAAGGTGTTTGGACAGTGACTAAAGCAATTTTTACAGACACTCACTGCTTCTATTCTTTATACGAGTGACCAACTGCAAATTTCTCAGTCAGTTGGTTCAAGGCCAGGTTGGATGGGGCTCTGAGCAACCTGGTCTAGTTTAAGGTTTCCTGCCCATGGCAGGGGGGTTAGAACTGGATGATCTTTAAGGTACCTTCCAACCCAAACAATCTACGATTCTCTAACTGTAGCATCTCAAGAAGAGGTCAGTGGAGGCCACATTAGCTCAACAGAAATGTAAAAACATCAAGGAATTCCTCTAAGGAATTAATTAAATTAAAGAAAAGCAATTTAATGCGCAGTCTGTAATCTTTCAATGTGAAGAATTAAAATTTAACTTGTAAAAAAAAAGAGTAAAAAGCATCAGCAATAGCATTTCTAGAACAAATATGTTCTGTGAAAACTGCTAGAAGTTAACCTGTACAATGGGACAGCGTCACACTTAAGGAAATGCTGCAAATATAGGCTTCTAGTCATTTGTATACAATAAACACAAGCACCAAAACTCAAGCCTTGCATAAAGCTACAGTCACCTGCCTTAGGCTCCACTTAAACGCAATAAACAAGAGTATCATAGTTGGCAATATTTGTCAAGCTCTGTATGCAAATGCAATCTAATATTTAACCTTGCAAATTCCAGCTTAACTACAATACTATTTAAAAGTAGAACTCCTCAGTCTAATTATATTTTACAATTTAAAGTGGTAGTTTAAAAGACAGGAAACATCACAGAGTTATCAATAGTCTGCACACCATAGTGCTTCAGACTCCAATGATCTGCAAGTCTCATCTGTGCAAAGACTAACCAGAGAGCTGAGAACTTGATTCTACAGAGGGGGAAGAAATGACTAAAGCAAACAGCCACATAGTTCAAGTTAACAGCACATTATAAAAGGTCTAAACTATTAAGAAATAGATTTGTAGCCTACCAGTAAAATGACAGAAAACTAGTATTCGCCTTCTCATTTAAAGCAGGGAACTTAAGAACACGTTCCCCTTTCCACCAAAAAAAAGAAAAATTAATAATTAACAGTCTTTGAGAATTGCAACGGAGATTTTATTGGGATGCCTGGTACCCCCAGGAGGAATTTAAAAGTACTATTACACATAACAGCAATTTAAGCTATGTAAACAAAGATCTTGTTTCTTAATTTATATATAAGCAAGAAGTCAGATATCATTAACTACAACAACAAGGAACTTCACACTGAAATTTGTATTGTGTAAGAAAGGGCAACAAATACACCAAACGTCTCCCTGGTCTTGTAGACTACAACTTGACATTAACATACAGAATCACAGCTTCAATCAGCTTATTAGGACCAAGGAATGTTTAGGTACACAGATTCATCTTACTTTGACGAGATTTTACTGCCTCTAGTTAATATTTGGCATAACCTGACTTTTAACTGAACGATCAGTTTAGCAGATCCTGATCTAACTAGTGTGTTTATCAAGATAAGTCATTTAGTCACCATATTCAAAGCGAAAAATTCATCATAAAATTTTAATTAGGCTTTTGAACTCAAAGCAGTCATACAAACTGAAATCAAATGAAAACCAAAAGACCAGACAACCATGCATAATCACACAATATCTGAGGATATCAACTACTACATTTATTTTGTAATTAATAGTATTAAAAGCATTGAATCAGATGTGGCAAGTCTTTTGCAAGTTACAGAGTAATTGAGACAAAAACAAAACAGAAGAGATGAAGAGTCAAAGTAGGCAGATGTGTAGTTGAAGAAAATATCACAGATTTCCTTAAGGAATCTGTCTTATGTCACAGCTGAGTCAAGTTTGAATATGTTTACTGTTAGGCTACAGATATGCACATCAATCTTCATAAAGCCCTAGAAGTCATCTTAACTTTCCTTGGTGTTCCCTTGAAATACTCTCTTGATATATTCAGAACAGATGAGGGGCAGGCTGCAGAAAAACTAGCCTCCCTGATACCAGAACATTCCCAATGTTCCAGTGACCTGAAAGTACCTGATCCTGTCAGCAGACGGTTCAGTTATCTCATGGCAAAGGGCTGTGTGAAAATGAGGATGTCCTTGACCTACAGTGAGATCCAGTGGTTATGCTCACATAACCCCATCAAGGAAAACAGTCCTGAAAACACTGCCTTTGTCTTACTGGGATAAAGTACACACCTGACAAACTAATATTAAAAATTAGTTGCTCTAGTATTTCTTATCTTAACCTAACCTAATGGAAAAAGTGTGTTTACTTATCCTTCTGAAGCTCAGTGCAATATCGATTTCTCTTAAGTTAAAGTTTTACTGATTAACTTTACTGAACAATAATTTGAGATAAGCACAACTCCAAAAGAAGCAGACTGGAGGGAAGATGAGAAATAATATTTATTTACAAGCATGAACCATATATAATCAGATCATTTCATTAAAGTTTATTAGCAGGGCTAATAATATATCGCATATAAAACGCTAAAGATACTCCCAGAAAACACTGAGTTAAACACACACTGCACTAAGCATGTGAGCACATTGCAAGAATGTTTATTAAAATACTGATGCATATCACATATGGACCAGTCAGTCAGCAGAATGAATATGGATAGAATGAAAAAGCAACACTCTCTAAGCACAAAGGTGATCATCTCCAGGAACAGCCATGGACATCACACAGTTTTCATGACTCCAGCCAGAGGGCTAGTGAGGATGATGTAAAAGGAAGGAAGATGTGATGGAAAACTCACGGCAACTTTAACTTTAAATACTTAAAGCTAACACTAATGAGGGACTATTGCTCTGGGTACTGACTCTTCAGGCCCAGCAGCAGAGACATGCTTTAGGAACACTAAGTAACAGCAGCGAAACAGCCGGACGCGTCACCATTTGCCTAAACCAGAACACAATTTTCCATCTGTTCTGCTTTTACCCTTTTGTTTCCTGCTTCTATCTTACCAAACAACTCTGCCTTCTGTTTTACTATTCTGTTTGCCTGGTACTGCGGACATGGGAAAGCAGACAGTTTGGTGAAGGTTAAAAAACCTGCTCTGTGCCAGCAGCCCCAAGCAGTCCGTACCCTGGGAGAGACGCTTTGGAAGCTCACGCAATGAGGAGCATTTTCTGCCAAGCTGCAGAGGGTCAACAGGGCATCTTCTGTTGCCAAGCATCAGCCTTGGGAAATAGTACTTTCCAGAAGGTAAAAATTTGAGCCTTTCTGGGACTTTCAACAGTACATAACACAGCTCCCCACTCACCCAAAACTGCGAACTCACGCTGCGATTTCTGCGTGTAAAAATACAACTAAAACTCAGTGCATGGCCACTCCAAATGATGAACTGAGCAGTGTAAGATAACACAGAGACACGAGCTCAGTCTTCAGAACATTGGGAAACACTTTGAACATCTGCAGAATGACAACACTGCGTTTGGCTGAACCATGCTGTATCTGCAGAGAGAACAATGAAGTGCATGAATAAAGCCCTCTGAGGCTCAGCTGGTAGTTTGATTTATTATACTCATGTTAAGCCTCCAACGTTCATTCCCCACATAGCTCTGACACAGCAGAAGATTTGGTTTGGACTAACTTATTTTATTTCTATATTCTTTACACAAAATGTCCACTAATACCACTTTGATATCTAACATCATGTTGATTCAGTGTGAAACATGAGAATTAAACAGCTTTTTAGCTTCCTCATTCCCACAGGATTCAGCATGCCATCAGATATGAAACAATCTCATCTAGGGCACTTCTGGTGAATATTTTAATCTTTTTCCTTTCTCTTTCTAACCTTCACTTCTGCAGAAATATAGATCCAATTCCCTCAGCCTTCCTGTGCTGTTAGAACTCTTTACTGCTGTTGTTCAGACTGAGACATTCTAAAAAGACAGTATATAAGGAGTAAACTGATACTACTAAAGGGTGACGTCTGATAAGTCATGAGCACTAAATAAATTTTAAACTGCAAAGTAGGTTGTGCTTCTTCCCACTAAATATCAGCTCAGACACAGCAATGTCTCTTTATATGGAAGTAGAGCATTCTCCAGTTAGACCAGTTTATTGCTCCCTTAACTTATGAAACTCGCTAAAAGAAAAAAGCAGGAACATTTTGAAACAAATATAAACAGGACCCAGTTACCACTGATAACTGGATCTCAATACACTCTCTTCCATGTGTATACCTTATTATTATTATTATTACAAATTGATAGCATAACTCTTTCAAGGAAGTATCAGTGGGGCAGAAGGTCTTTGCATTTCTGGATTTATTTTTTGGCATAATCCTTCCCATTGTGCTATGTGTAATGGGATCTATCATTCACCAGTACAACCATCCCTTAGCTTTTCTTTACTTTCAACACTCTACAGTGCCTTCAAAAAGCAATCTGGAAAAGACCACTGAGCCAAGCAATGAACACTTAAGCCAGGCAGCCACTGAAAAAGTTTTCCAATAAACTAGATAAAATAAGTTATGTAAACAAACTATCACTAATACATCTTGCTACCTTCTAGACCACTTCAGAAAAAATAAATCTATCATTACACAGATTCAGGTGGTAATATTTCAGATAATTTTAATATTATTCCACGTCACGCATACCAAAGGTAGATCTGAATAAACTTGCAGATGAAGTCTATAATAAACTGAACAGGCTTTTCTAAGTTTTTTCAGTCCAGATAATTCTGAAAGCACAGACCTTTTCCTCATCCCAGAAGTTCCCTCTGACAATGGCAGGCATGCCTTCACCATTATATATGCTTCCAGCTACAAGATTTTTACCTCTTTGCTCCATACTCCATAGACCACAACAGAAAAAATCCTCATTGTGTTAACTAAACCAAAAATGCAGCAGCATGCAGCCAGCATACTCACTCACAGTCTTTTCAGCTTGTTCTCAATCTGATTATTCACGTGTCTTGTACTGACTGCCATCTGCCCACTCCTTCTCCTGTCTGTCTCTGACACAGACTTTGTGCCACCTCATAAGCCTTTCTTTTTTTTAGCACCTTTCTGCACACTTCCTTCAGGTCAATGATACATAGAGGGAATAAATTCAATTACAAGATTGTTTCCTGGGGCTCCCTAGGCATTACATTTCAAATGAACTCCAGTGGAGAAGATGTTTTGCCATGTGACGCTCATAAAAACCCAATATAGTTATTTCCTACCTTTAAAAATATTTTCATACATGGAATATGTATGCAGATAAATTATACATATTAAACATGTATATATTTATATACATATGTAAGACAGGAAATAGATTCAAGAGCAGCCTCTTTTTTTTTCCCATTTAAACTACAGTTTGAGCAGTAATCACCAGGAGATATGTAACGGAGTAAGCACACAGGTATTTTTATTTTAGGCAAAGAATACACTGCTTCATAGGACTTGACAGTTGTCTCCATTAACTCTGTGGTTGTTGTAGCCAAAGCTTATCATGTGTTGAAAAGGACGCTGGGATTAATTATGTAGTTCCAATCTGGCCCTTTTATTAGTATCAGGAATGTTCATTCCCCAAGTTGTACATGACAGTCACTTAAAACTCCATCTGGCTTTTTTGATTTACACCAGGAACTTCCGTGCTAAGAGTTCATGGATGTATTAACTGCACTGAGGTTTTTTCCTCCCCCTCTCCTAAAGAAAAAAAAGTTTGCAACAAACAGCTTAGAGTACAAACAAACCAGCAAATGCCTGTTAGTATTTGCAAGTTTAGGAAGTAACAAAGAAAGAGTCTATGCTTCTTTACACAAGATTTGTTTAGAAAAAATTGGGAAAAATAAACCCGAAACAGCCTTCACTTTACTTTGTCTGCTGCTGACCTTTAGACCTGACACCCACTGCATCCTGTGGGAAACTTTTTCCAAGAGCCAACTTTTCATAAATATTTTAGCAGATTTAAGCATCCAGACCACATTTTATTTGCCCACATCTACTGAAAAAACTACTGAATCACAACAACATACATGTGGACTTTTAAATTCACCTAACTATCTGTAATGCAATAAAATATAATGTAACAAAATCTCAAATGTGCTACATGCAGGTGCTTTTGAAGTTTGGGGGTTTTTATGAGTTTTATTCTTACAGCTTCTACAAGTCTCTAAAATGCATACAATTGCATTGCTGCCCGTTCTCCTGTGTATGGTTTTAAAACAGATTTGCATATCCTTCATAAGTAATGAAAGCACTAGAAAAAGTCCATGCATTCCTAGATTTGGGCAATAAAAGTAACAGTGATAATTCAATTTCCTTCTCAAAATAAAAATTCAAGTTTCTCTTAGATGTTTTGCCAATAAATGTCCTTAAACTTTGCAAGAACAGCTCACTTAAAGGAATCTGTTTAGCTTTCCAGTGCCTAAGCACTGCACCTGTTCCTTTTCAGATAACCAGTCTCCTTGACAAGTCTTGCACTCCTCTTGTTTCTCCTCTACAATGAGAAATTGTTTCGTGCAGTGTGGGACAGATCACTTGGGGAAAGTCACAGGAAAGATTTCATTACTTCCACAGGGCACATGAGCACTCCTTTCCAGGTGTGCTTCTCCTCCAGGTCAACCCTTCTTCCCTCTGTACATGGTTCCTGCAGAGCTATACATCTCGCAGTTCTGCACGTGACTGCACCAGATCAATGTTCATAAAGAAACTTTCCAGCTGTTCCAAACAAGCCATGGAGTCAGACAAGGACAACCATGTTGACACTGAGACAGGTAACCAGGAATTTGGCTTCCTCACACTGCTACAGCACTAACAAAAGAGACTAAAGTATGAAACTTTTGATATTGTTCAAAGAAGGCGTTCCATTTACTTAGAATTAGACTATGCATGTTGTGTTACTGCAGGATAATATGCCAACAAGTTTCAGCTAGATTTAGCAAGCAGGAAAAACAGAAGGAATGTTTGGTTCTGAGAGCTTATAATGGAGGGTTTGTTTCCATTTCACCCATCAAGTGGCAGTATTTTCATTATGCATGACTAAATGTTAACTGCAAGGACAAGTTTAAAGGATCAGTATCTGAAGACACAATGCCTCCCAAAGACCTTGTTACAATAAGTGTGTAGTGACAGGACAATAAAAGCCTTTACTTTCCAGTCTTAATATTATTGAAGCTCCTATTGGAACTTTAGTTCTTTGGGTTTTATGGCTGTTTTATCACAAGCCATCAAAACTGCATCAGTGGTCCATCTACATATGACACAGATCAAGGCTTCAGTCCACTAAAACCTCTCTCACAGCCACATGACTTCACATGGTTACAGATCCATTACCAAAAGGTGCAGGGGGACAAACTGTGTCTCACTCCAAGTTATTCCCAGGATGTCTCCTAGGACAGTGCTGTGCTCCTGGCACAGATCTCTTCCCTCTGCTCACAGGAAATTTGCATGTAGACATTTGAGACAACAAGAAGCTCTCAAAACCTCCAGTAAGATAATGCCAGTGAATTATCATGCATGAGAACAGCAGGACAGGATGTACAGTGCAAGCTTACATAAGACACAGGCACTGCTGGGAACCAGCACAAGTGAACAGCATAAATGGCTCAGGAAAATGCTGATGTCACTCACGTACATTTGGGTTGTGCTGGCCAAGTTTCTATGAACCTAAAACTGGCCTTTCTAGCTGTTTGTAAAACCTCACAGTCTGTTCTGCTCTGCCCAGATCTTGAGAAGAAACTTGTTTTCAAACACCTGTGTTTCTTCCTAGCGAAAGTTTTCTTTAAGATGAGCAAGAATCTAAAGAAAAACAGAAAATGTAATGGAGGACTGGAAAAAGCATGTAACTGTGTACACAAACACTTGCTCCTAATACTGAGAAAATAGTTCAAGCACAACTTACCCATTTTAAAATATGACCTCTGCAAACCTACTAAGGTCAATGAGACTTACAGTAGTTACTCAGTGAGCCCTGCTTGCATAAATTAAAGACGCCTAAGGGTAGCTATGAAACTGGGTATTTGATTTTTCCAGGGCACCTACATATTATGAATTAACAATGAATTGCCATTTTACCAGAGAAACTTTCAGGTTTAAGAATAAGAAAAATCAAACTCAACTGTGTTGTGCTTACCTCCTCCTCAACACCTAAAAGCTCTCCTATTTAATGTTAAACTGATTATGGAAGCTTCGTATTAAATTGAGTAGGTGAGACACAATAGATCAAATTACTTTCAAAAAATCCCCAAGATATCAGTCAAACAGTGCTTCCTCCTGGTGTATCCTTCTACAATAGATTAAAAAAAAAATTAGAAAATATGATGAGTAATCTAGCTGCACAAATGAGTATAAAGCAAAACTCTAAAGAGAGAAAACTTAGCTCACTCGGATCAGTATTTGCAGCAGCAACTTCCAGCTCTGCGCTTGGCTGCTTTCATCAGTTATTGCAGTGGCTGCTCACCACTTCAGAGGAGTGTGCAAACCATGAGAGGCAACTCCTTGAGTTTCAGGATTCCTGTATTTAGGTTTTTGTCTACGGAATACTTAAGGTATTTGATTTTCCATAGAGAGCATCCTATAGGGTGAGATGGAAAACACTGTTCCTAAAGAAAATACTGTCCTTGAACGACTCAGTTTGTCTTTCATTACAGGTATAATGAACCTACAGAGGCACCCTGAGAAAGCATTGAGTTAACCCAACTCCCCAACCCTGGCAAGAACCAGGTGCCACAGTAACTTACAAACCAATGCCAGAAATACTTTCTTCACTGTATCAAGTAAATCAGAATGCCTCTCTTTCAGTTCCTTACCAAAACACCAAGTCTGACACCACTTAGGTCACAGAGGACAACTATGAGAGATAATCTGCCACATTAGAAATTCACAAGGTTTCCTCAGCAGTGGGAGAGGACACCTAGAATCAGTTTTGTTCTAGGCAAACAGGAGGGAAAAAAACACCCATAAACTATTTGCAGTGTGGAATGGCAGCTCTTTGAGAGCATATTAATGCACATGCTACATAAAAATATGAAGTTCAAGATAACCACAGTGTAAATCACAGAGTATCACAGGTATATTAAATGTCTTTTTAAGCAAGCCCCTATTTCCATCCAAGAGTGGCTACTACAGGAAAATTCTACAAGCAAAATGCTTGCATCCTGGCTAGAGCCTCCCTGCTTCTATTGCAGAAATAACATCACTATCTACCCATTATTACTACAGCAGATAAATATTTCACAGTCATTAGCGTGTTAATTCACAGTATGACTTGGAAAGCACTGCTATTCCCGATTCATAAGCAAACAGAGGGCTGGTGCTGGAAGGCTGATCCAAGGTCATGGAGTAAGTCTGTGGTAAAGTAAGAAACTTCACCTGGTTTTGCCTTTGTGCAACTAATACTTTCTATTAATGAGTCATCGCTGCTCCTCTAAATTGTTCTTTGAGCAGGAAGAGACAACAGACTGCCTGTGGCATTCAAACTCTACATGTTAATAGCAGCTCTGCTCCAGGCTTTTCTTAAAAAAAAAAAAAAAAAATCACACCCAAGGGCCTTGTTCTGTGCTGTCACAGAATCCTGCTCCAGCACTGGGCTGCTGTGGGGGGAAAAAGAAAAATACATATATATATTATGAAGTAGCCTTCCTTGTTTGTGACCCAGCTCTCTCCCTGGAGGAACAAAACCCAGTCCTTGAATAGTTTTTACTCCCTCCTGCCACAGACCACCGGGCAAGGGCAAAGTGCGGGAGGAAGGGACGGTCAACGGGAAGACAAGTTATCAAAGCTGGGGGTCGGGGAGGGGGGGCAGAGCTCCCTAAGGCCGACAAAATAGAAATAAATAAATAAATAAATAAAAG